>NW_026606065.1:87760000-88275000 GCF_029834395.1 Sorex fumeus | reverse complement strand
GGGTGTGGCTGAGAGGAAGTGTGTGATGATCAAATGCTGCATCTCCATATTTACACAAAGGGATATAAAACAGATAAAATTTGTTTTAAATTTCAAATTTTATTGTTATTTAGGTAACATGGCTCTATTTGTGGTGCTAATTTATGATTTTGAGGTACAAAAATCATACTGTACTTAGTGCATTTTCACTACCAACAGAGTACTATCTATATGCCACTTGTAGTCCTACCTCTTCTTTATCATTTTTTTTTCTTTTTGGGTCACACCTGGCGATGCACAGGGGTTACTCCTGGCCTTGTACTCAGGAATTACTCCTGGCAGTGCTCAGGGGACCATATGGGATGCTGGGAATCGAACTTGGGTCAGCCGCGTGCAAGGCAAACGCCCCACCCGCTGTGCTTTTGCTCCAGCCCTCCTCCCCACCTCTTCTTTCAGAAAGCAAAACTCAACGGACATGAAACCAAAAAAACAGATAAGTAAATACAGACCTAAAAAACCTACTATTAAGTCTCTTATACTACTGAGATAAAGAGTATAAAAAAATCTAAGTACTCATGTCTGAGAAAGAAAGACGTTCTTAGAGAAAGAATTATGTGGAACAAAGTCTTTATTATTATTATTTATAAACATAATTTATCATTGTTTTGGGGTTGAACTCAGCAGTGCTTAGTCCTGGCTCACACTCAGGGATCAGTCCTGGTGAGGCTCGGGGATCATGTGGGATGCCAGGGATTGAACCTGGGTAGGGGATCAGACCTGGGTTAGCCAAGTGCAAGGCAAGTGCCCTGCCTGTTGCACTGTCATTCTGGTCTCAAGAGCGAAGTCTTTAATTCAGAGCTTTGAGTTTTTGGTCTTGTATGAAGGCAAACTCGTATGAATGACCATCTGTCTAGTGGCAGGGCAGCAACCCAGAAGTACTCTGAGGAGTTTGATAAGCACCTGGATAAGGGAATGAGTTTCAGAAGCCAAATGCCTGATAAACATCCTTGTGTCCCTGGTTATAGTCTCAGACACAGGATGAGGATGAACCCAAAGAACAAGCATGAAGAAATATTGTGGTGTGTGTGTATTTGTGTGTGTATGTGTTTGTGTGAATTTTAGGCTAAGTTAGCTATCTTCATGACCTTAGCACTGTACTGTAGCACTGTCCTCCCGTTGTTCATCGATTTGCTCAAGCAGGCCCAGTAACGTCTTCATCGTGAGACTTGTTGTTACTGTGTTTGGCATATCGAATATGTCACAGGTAGCTTGCCAGGCTTTGCCGTGTAAGCGAGATAATCTCGGTAGCTTGCTGGACTCTCAGAGCGGGGTGGAGGAATTGAACCCAGCTTGGCAGGGCCGACTGCATGCAAGGCAAGTGCCCTACTGCTGTGCTATTGCTCCAGCCCTTCATGACCTTAACCATTAATTTTCTGCATTATGTATCTTTTGGGGGGTCACACCAGCAATGCTCAGGGGTTGCTTCTGGCTCTTTACTTAGGAATCACTACTGGTGGCACTTGGGGACCATATGGGATACTGGGGATCCAACCTAGCAAATGATCCACCTGCTGTACTATAGCTCTGGTCCTGTGCATTATGGATTTGTAAAAATTTCATTGTTGTAACTATTTTTTTTGTATGTGAAAAGAGTACTACTTTTCATTAAAAAATGCTCAGTTTAAAACACCATGAAAACCACCCTAGTTTTCACCCTTTAATTTTGATTTCTGCTTCTCTCTTTTTTGATTCTCCTTTCTAGTCATCATGACTGATCACAGGGCATAGAAATCCAGATTCTATTTACTTATGAGTGGTTTTCAGGAAATATGTGAGCAAAGATGTGGGCAAGAAAAATACCATGTAAGAGCAGAAAGTAGATAAAGGACCAAACATAATAACTTCTCAGTGTCTGTGTTGCAAACCATAATGCCCAAAAGTAGAGAGAGCGTATGGGGAATACTGTCTGCCATGGAGGCAAGGGGAGGGTGAGAAAGGAGGGAGGTATACTTGGAATATTGGTGGTGGGGAATGTGCACTGGTGGAGGGATGGGTGTTTGATGATTGTGTGATTGTAACCCAAACATGAAAGCTTGTAACTATCTTATGGTGATTCAATAAAATTAAAAAAAAAATAGCTGATGAAAAGGGAACATGGACTTCGTAGTATGCTTAAACACAATCTGACCGTGTTTAAGAGTGAATAAGATTAATGATATTTTGGGCCAGAGAGATAGTACAGTGGGCAGGATGCTGGCTTTGCATACTATGGACCTGGTTTGATAGCTTGTACCACATATGATCCACTAAGTCCTCCAGGAGTGATATGTGAGCACAGAACCACGAGTAAACCTTGAGCACTGCTTGCCCAACTTCTCCACCCCGCCCTTCCTCCCACCCCTCCAAAAAAAAGAACAAATATTTGAATATTTTGAGCCCAGGAGGGATAGAGCAAGTAGTAAAGGCCATGCCTACTGGGCAGCTTAGGTCCATAGAGCAGCTCCAAGAGTGGCTCTGGGCCCGAGCCATTAGGCATGCACTGCTGCTCTGAATATCACTGGATGTGGCTCCGCCCCCCCCACACTGCAGGGTGTGTCCTCTATAAAAAAGATGATGTTTACCAGAACTCACGTCAAGCAATCAACTCTGCCTCCAAGAAAATTTCAAATGTAAGATCAAAGCATTTCACATGGACAGTCCCTGCAGTACTAGATGAACAGTACCTAGAGCAGAACCTTTGGCAGTTTTTATTAAGTCCCAGATAAGTGGGATTTGACCCCATAATGACAATCTTCCTAATCTTTTTCTTTGTCTCTCCAAGGAAGAAATTCTCATCCTTAGGGATTTACAGAGCAGAATCAGAAATCCAGTCTGTATTTCTAAAAACATGGGAGGCTGGAAAGATAGTACAGTGGGTAAGGGACTCTCCTTGCAAGTGGTTGATCTGTGTTTAATTCCTCAACAACCCATGGGGTCCCTGAGGGCCACCAGGAGTTATCCCTGAGCACAGACCCAGGAGTAATTCCTGAGCAGAATTGCGAGTGGCTCAAAAGCAAACAAATAAAAACAAGGACGTGTGTGTACATGTTCACAATGTGCATAAAGGAGGGGAGTGGGGACAGCAAGACTTCTCAACCTTCACCAGCTTTTATTGATGCCTTGGTACGTCTCTGGAAAATAACACCGGATACTAAGTCAAATCCTACCAACCTCTCATCAGATTCTTTCAGGATCTTGTTTTCCTCAGGATCCGGGATGCTGTCCTGGCCAGCAACCACTGTGTTGCTGCTGGAGGTAGTTCCTGTGGATTAGGAGAAAAACACTTAGAACAAAAGAATGCATGCAGAGGGGTCAAGTTCAAGCCTCAAGTAATTCTAGGAAAGGACACCTATAAGATCCCATGTTTGAGAGATTCCTTACATCTTCAGCAACTGCGTACCATCTCACAACATTCCCAAGCCCACATCACTGCAAGAGATAGTCCCAGACATCTATGGTCAAACCAAATTCCTGAACTCTGTTACAAAGCAAGGTCACAACATTCCTGAAACTACTTTTTTCCCCTGACCTCTTAGCTTATCACTAGTGGCCGACTCTGTTTTTAGTGGTTTTTGCTGTTCTTGTTCCAGGAATTATTAAACTAACGCTAGTGAAGTGGATTCAAGCAGCCAGCGCTTCTGATTCTCAAGCTACTACCTCTTCTCTATCAGAACCCTGGCAACACGGAGCCAGGCAAGCTGGAAAGCATAAGAGACTGGAGGTAGAGAGAGAGACTTAAAGGCAGTTTCAAAAGAGGCAAATCAAAGATGCTGCCTTCAAGAAATTTGAGCATAATCATCTGTATCTAAATGATCGAAGTTGGAAAGCCAGTTTAAGGATGCTCTTGGGGGCACATCTGACAATTCTGGAAGAACATGAGTCAAGAGGATCCCAGATCTAAAAGGGGACTCATAAATGAGACCCGTAAGTAAATGCAGTTTTGTGCCTGGGATAGGCCTAAATGTCATCCAAGGAGTGCTTCCTGGTCACTCTTGCACAGTCATTTCATTATCTGTGAATGCCCTCCTGCCTTTGGCTCTTCTCAGGCCATTTACTTTGCTCTTAGTTTCTTTTGTTTTGCTTTGTTTTTCTGGGCCACACCTGTCTGTTCTCGGGGCAGCTCCATGCTCAGGGAATCTCTCCTGGCAGCACTTGGGGGAACCATATGTGGTGATGAGAACAGTGTCTGGGTCAGCCATGTGTAAGGCAAGCATCTGATGCATTATCTTATCTCTCTGGCTCTTAAATCACGTCTTAAGAGAATGGACATACTGGAACCGAAATAATGCAAAAAGGGCTGTAGAGCTAACTCAGAGAGAGGGCTGGAGAATGCCTTTACTGCGTGACCCCGACCAGCACTAGTGGGACCCTGGTGGCCTCACGCACTGCTGGGCTCAAGCATCTCCAGGCCTCGGCACTGAACTACTTGGCTTACATGCCCAAATTACCACTGGGAGGGTTCCAGGGCCCCCTGAACATGGCTTAGGAGACCCTCAGAATAAAGAAAATGGAAGAAAGAGCAGCACCCCTACTCAGAGCCTTCCAATGGGCGCATCAGGGGAAAACGAGCAGTCCCTGGGAAGCTGTCTCGGCTGCCCCGTCCTTACCTGAGGCGGCTGCAGAGGCCTTGCTGCTGGCTGCAAAGCGGTAGAAAGGCGGGTTGTCACAGTGCTGGACAATGGGGTTCACAGGCTCTGTCTGCTGTAGCTCAAAAAGCAGCTCCTCCATGGTCTGGATCGTGTTATTACGGCACAAGTATATCGCCACCTTTTTGATCTGAGAAGAAAAACAGAACACCAGGGGAGTCTGCCAGAGTCTCATCCGCAGGAACGCGTCTGTTGACAGTTTCAATGTAAGTCACTGGCTGTGTGTCACCCACTTCATTTCTCGTCCTGCTCACTTCATCCTTGGCTCTCCTTGGAGGATCGGAGTGTTGGGGTGAAGTTCACAGCTCTTTCCACACACATCTGACAGGAGCGTGCTGTGGAAGGCCTTACCTTTTCAGTAGCCTAGCTTAGGAAATTTACTTTGGGAACTCTTGCATTCTACTTTTTTTTTTAAATTTTATTGAATCACTGTGAGATAGTTACAAGCTTTCATGTTAGTTAAGCTCCTGCATTCTATTTAAATTAAAAACTCGACATCTAAAGGTCTTTTTTTTTTTAAAGAAAGAATTCTATTAATAGAATCTGTGGGAAAAAACCTGCTAGCTATTTTTGTTTAAAAAGGAATTCAGAATGAAAGCTTATCATCAACAGTATTGTAAACTATGGTGCCTAAAATAAAACTTTAAAAAAATCTTAAAATAATTTTTATTTTAAAAAAGGCAAATGCCTCTCACTGTCACTCTTGCCTCTATACTTAAAAAAAATTCTAAATAGGGGACAAAAATAAAAGAAGGAAAAAAATTCAGTCTTTTGCTATTCTCTCTTCCCTAGAAACAAATGTGTTTTATGCTGTTTATATGGTTTTAGATTTAAAACCAAACAGTCCCATGTCAAGCTCTGCATTGCTGGCCTCATAGTTAAACCTGAGTCTCTAGAGGAAGCAGCAGCGAGGTTTCAAGAACTGAAAAGCAGCAGGCAGGAAATCTCCCAAAACAACAGCAAACACACAGGAAAACTGAGTTCAGATTTTTAAAATGCTGTCATTTTGTTGATTTCTTCACCTCCAAATACAAGCACTAGATATCAGGCATCTCTGAGCGATATCTTTCTGCTCACCTCTCTCTTATCCTACCTAAATTTGAATAGAAAAACCTGGATCCCTCATGTTTTCTTTCTGCATTGAGTGTGAAGATATAGCACAGGGGGTAAAATTCTGGCTTTGCACATGGCAACCCAGGTTGGATTTCCCGCACACCACATGGGCCTCTGAGTCTGCCAGGAGCGATCCCTGGGCAAAGAGCCAGGAGTAAGTCCTGAGCACTGCTGGGTGTGGCCCCCAAACAAAACAAAATAAAACAAAATGTAAAAATAAAAAACATTTTTATTAGCCATAATATAATGTTTTACTTAGTTCCTCTTATACAAGACCAAAAGTAACATTTATAGTAATTGTTAGGAAATTTCATCCTTGAATTTATACTTCCATGTCTATTATTTATTTAAATAAAGGCTTGCAAAGGGGAAGAAAGAAGCATGACTAGGGCATTGGGCCTGCTTCTCGTGGTGGGGGGGAGTGGGGGAGGAGGAAACTTTTCTGATAACTCAGTAGACTCATAGATGATTGCCGGCAACATTTGGCATCTTTATTTCACTTGAAGCAACAGCATATTTGAACTTGCATCTGGCCCGTGGAACCAACCAACAACAGGCTGAGTGACCCCTTAGAGAGCAAAGGACACTTACATAGGGCAAGAGGAGGGTGTCGCTGCTCACACCACACAGACTGATCAGAAACTGCAGTGTAATCCTCAGATTGTTGCTCCATTTCTCATTGTTGGCTAAAGCATTCCAAGCGTTTTCCATCTCAGGTCCAGGAACTTCATCTCCATACTATAACAAACAAACAAACCAAGACACACGTGGAAACTGTCAAGAAGCAAACTGATTAAAGTCCTTTTAGAAGACTGGCCATGTCAGGGCCAGAGTGATAGCACAGCAAGTAGGATGTCTGCCTTGCATATGGCTGCCTGGGTTGATCTCTGGCATTCCATATAGTTCCTAGAGGACCATCAGAAGTGATCCCTGAGCACAGATCCAGGTGTAAGTCCTGTGCACCGCTGGGTGTATCCCCAAAACAAAGAAACAAAAAAGATTTCAGGCATCTCAAAATTACAAAAAAATGGGGGAATATGGTCATTCAATGCTATTTTCAGCAATTTGTATACAAATCAGTAATGCTCCATGTTACACTGGTGCTTGAAAAATATTTGGCATCTTATATGGTTTTGGTTGTAGTAAAAAACACATCAAAAATTTAACATCTCAGCTATCTTTAAGTTGGCATTAAGAATAGTCACACCAATGTACACCATCTGTGCTCTAGCCATGTGCTTTATTTATTTATTTAAAAAGTTTATTCATTATTATTTTGACTTTTGGGCCACATCCAGTTACGCTCACTCCTGGTGGTACTTGGGGGACTATCTGTGGTGTCAGGAATTGACCTGGAGTCAGTTGCATACCAGGCAAGTACCCTACCCTCTGTACCCATCTCTTTTTGCTTAAAATCAATCATGTGATTTTAAGCAAATACCACTATCTGGGGTTTGCACACAGAGTTTGATTAAGTTGGGTTTTCTTCAGATGGTGGAGCTTTATTATTGAGGACCATTTCCTCTGAGTTTACCTTGGCAGTCATGTACATGAGGTTATTCAGGACTAAAGATGTGGCTTCGGGGGACCCCCAGCCATTTCCTTTCAGCCCGTGAGAAGTGGTGGCTTCGCCTTCTCGTTCCTTGACTTCATCCTCTGGGCTGTTGGGGCTGGAGCCTGGGAGGAGGAGCCTGCTGTCCACCAGTTCAATGTTGTACAGCCAGGGCAGCAGATAGGTCAGCATGATCTGGCGTCCATTGGGGTGTGTTGTGGGGAAGCGCTGGCTTACCTCTGCAAGGATGACAATGATGGAGAGTTGTACAATGATGGATCTCATTTAAAGTGTCTGAAATATTCATTACACCAATGGATAGATTGGACAGTGCCTTCAGATGAGCAAAATATTTCCCAGTAAACCCAAAGCCATGAAATCTTAGAACTCGAGAACTGTCTACATCTACTGCTCTGTAGATAGAAGACAACAAGATGGGGAAAATACAGTCTTGGTAAGAGTGGAGTGAGGTGGAAGAGTGCACAAGTTCGAATCCACTGAGAGTGGCAAAACGTGGATGAAAGCGGTTAAAGCAGATTGGATTCAACAGGACATGTAGCTCCATTTTGGTGCTGTCACCCACATATTAGCCACAGGAGACTCAGGAATTGTTATTTAATCTCTCTTTCTCAATTTTCTCACCTGTAAAGTGGAGTCAGTTGGGATCCCTTACTGGGCTATTATGAAAATTACTAGATATAACCATAATATATATATGTATACTATTCTCAGCAAGTGCCTGCCAGCCAGTGAGCTCTTAAGTGGTAGGGTAATTATGACAATGACTATGATGTGTTCACTACACCGTCATTTGGCAAAGTGTCTTCCATGCTCTCTTAGTTGCTAAGAAGTGAGAAGTAATACTCTGCAGCTGTGAGGAATGACAAAATCATGAAAATTTGCTGCAACATGGACAGAACTGAAAGATATTATGTTAAATGAAGTAAGTCAGAAAAAGGATAAACACAGGATGATCTCACTTATATGTAGTATGTAGTAAAACTGGATGGGGGAATGCAACACTTTTCAGGGGGGAGGATACTTACATTACTTTTGGCCCCATAGTATTGGGAGGAGAAGGACAGAGAAGGAAAGAAATCAAGGTGGAAAGATGAAACAGACGGGATACAAGGGGATCTTAGTCCATTGGTGGTGTAAATAGTGGTAGAGCTAAATATGTAAACCACTAAGTCAATAGCACTGAGAACAAGAGATCCAAACTTCGACAACCAAACTTAAAAGGTGGTGTAGGAGAGTTGGTGGAAGGGAACCTGGGAACTCTGTTGGGGGGAGGAAAACACTGGTGATGGATTTAGTGCTGGAACATATTTATTCAACTATGAATAATTTTGTAAATCATGGTGCCTTAGTAAAATTTTTAAAAAATAAGAAAAAAAATAAGTGAGAGGTAATGCTCTAAGATAAACCCAGTGATTGGATTTATTTTGTGGAATCAATTTTTTTATTGACTCACCATGAGAAACAGTTACACAACTTTCATGTTTGAGTTTCAGTCATACAATAATGGAACACTAGTCCTTCCACCAGTGTACGTTTTCCACCACCAATGTCCCCAGTATTCCCCCCCACCCTCCCCATCCACACCTCCCCCTGCCTTTATGGCAAAAAATTACTTCTTTTTATTTACTTTTGGGCATTATGGTTTGCAATACAGATACTGAGAGGCCATCATGTTTGATCCTTATCTACTTTCAGCACACATCTTCCATCCCAAACAATCCCTTCAACCATCATTGATTTAATGATCCCTTCTCTATCCCAGTTGCCTTCTCCCCTAGCCAGGAGGCATCCTTCCAACCATGAAGCAATCTTCCTGGCCCTTGTCTCTACTGTCCTTGGGTGTTAGTTTCATACTATGTTATTTTATATTTCACAAATGAGTGCAGTCATTTTATGTCTATCCCTCTCTTTTGGACTCATTTCACTTAGCATGAAACTCTCTATGATCATCCACTTATAATCAAATTTCATGATTTCATCTTTCCTAGAAATAAAAGACCACTCTTAGTTTAGGTTGCAAGCTCTTTAGTCATCTTCTCCTTCTAATATCTAGAGAATAGACAGTTTTATCCTAAGGGAAATTAGAAAGTTTGGTCTGATGTTATTATCCAGTGTAGATAATCTTGCCTAGTGAGCTCATGGCTACAGAATTAAACAACACTGAGCCAAGAATCAGAGCAAGAAAATTCACTGGATCCCCCAAAGAGCCTTGATTGGTTTGGCTTATTGCCTAAAATAACAAAAATATGTCTGGAGGAGAAAGAATAGATGTCAATACTCACTACAACTACGAGTGTTACACCATTCTATTTCACATAGATGGACACCTACTTAAGTTCAAAACATTATGCCTCTGATGACTGCTATCTGTACCTTTGGGACACATCATCAGATTCTGGAACCTCGGCAAACATGTCTCCCAATATTCTGGGCCTTGCCTGGGTCACATTATGTCAGCACCACTGAGACAGGAAAGACTCAAGATCAGGAGGCGGCTCTGATAAGTTGTGGGGTCAGATAACTTGGGCAATCTCAAAAGTAACAAATGACATGACAGGTATAAAGTGCTTCTCAGCTGAGAAGAGGACTTCTGGCTCCACAGTACTGCAGTACACTTTTTATGGCAAGAGAACTATTTATACTCCTCTAGAAAGAAGGGTGGGGGGCTTGGAGAGGAAAAGGGCTTCCACTCAGACAGAGAGCTGCGATAGAGAACATGTCTCCTCTTCCAATAATGCTAGAGAACTCCACAGACATTTATAGCAATGCCACCTTCCAACCTGTTCCACGATTGAATTCTTTATGCTCATTATACCTTGTTTGTAAGACCTGAGGTCTGAGGGTGGGGATGTGTCTGAAGCATGAAAAAGCACTGGATCAGGGCATAGATGAAGGTTTTTTTCTTTTTGGGTCACACCCGGCAATGCACAGGCAATGCACTCCTGGCTCTGCACTCAGGAATAATTCCTGGTGGTGCTCAGGGGACCATATGGGATGCTGGGAATTGAACCTGGGTAGGCTGCGTACAAGGCAAACACCTACTCATTGTGCTATAGCTCCAGACCCAGGGCATGGATGAAATTTTTTTTTAATTTATTGAATTATTAAGATATAAAGTTACAAAATTGTTCATGGACTGAGTTTCAGTCCTGCAATGTTTGAGCATCTAACCCTTCACCAGTGTTCACTTCCTTCCACCAATGTCCCGGTTTCCCTCCCGCCCCCAGCCTGACTCTCTGGCAGACACTTTTCATTTTTTCCTTTCTGGCTCTGGCTTGCAACACTATTACGGAAAGGTATCAGGCACGTCACCTTACCTTCTTTCAGCACCCCATTCTGTCCAGAGTGATCACTTCCCAGTACCACTGTCATAGTGTGTCCTTTGTCAATGTGTAACCTCTCTCCCCACATTGCTGCTTGGCATGGCATGGATTACTGTTTTTTGTTGTTGTTTTTTGTTTGTTTATCTCTGAGCCACAGCAGGAAGTGTTCAGGGATTACTTCTGCCTCAATGCTCAGGGATCACTCCAGTGGAGCTCTGGGTACCAGGAATTGAACCTCGATCAGCCATATGCAAGGACAGTTTCTTACCTGCGGTACTATCTCTCTCGCCCTTAGAGGCAGCTTTGAGAACAAAGGAAATAAAATATATGGGTGGACAGCCCCCTCCCTTGCTCACCGTCCAATAAAACAAAATAAAATTTGAGGCAATGCCAATGTTATGGCAGTAGTCCCTTCTCCTTAATAGTTTCCCCTCCACGGTTTCAATGACATGTAGTCTACTATATTCCAAAGTAGTTACATATAATATTTTGTAAAAAAAAATGAGGAAGGAGAAGGGGGAAGGAACAAGAAAGCATATTCATTAAAGCATTATTACAAAAATTTAAAAAAATTTAATGAATCACCGTGAGGTACAGTTACAGACTATAGACTTTTGTGCTTACATTTCAGTCATATAATGGTCAAGTACCCATACCTCCACCAGTGCCCATTCTCCACCACCAATGATCCCAGTATCCCTCTCCCATCCTGACACCCCACCCCATCCCCACCCCGCTTCTGTGGCAGGGCATTCCCTTTTGCTCTCTCTTTCTCTCCTTTTGGGTGTTGTGTACAAAACTTTTATTGTATTACTGGCAATTGTTACTATGTCTAATTTATAAATTACGTTTTATCATAGGTATGTATGGGAATAAACAGTATCTGCAGGCTTTGGTTCTATCCGTGATTTCAGGCACCAACTGGGAGTACTCTGAGGATAATTGGGATGGGCTACTGTTCATCAACTACTACACAACTGGCTGCTTACAACTTATTAGGGCATTCGAAATTGCAGGCAATAAAATTTCACTATAACGTTTAGTAAAGGTAGCAAAAAAAATAAGAGCCAGGAATCTATTATAGCCTTTTGATTTTTCCCATGTTAGAAAGTCATTTTTTCATAAATCAAAAAAGATAAAATTTCATTTCCTGAAGAAAACTTTCATTAAACCAGTTTGAAACTCATCAGAGCGACCTCTAGGTTAATTTTTGTTCTTTCAGCCTCTCTATACAAGGTTCTCCTGCTCACTGATAAACAAGCTCACGTCACGCTCACGTCTCGCAAATTCTCCCCTCTTGTGTGTCACGGTAGCTCCACCTTCTCATTTTCTGCTTTCTCAGTCAACCCACTGTGCTACTGCTGCCACATCTCAGTCAACCCACTGTTCTTCTGCTGCCACATCTCCATGGAAACCTTTAACAGTCACCAATGAACTGCAAAAATCAAAACAGTTTTCACACTGCATCTTTTGGGATCTTTCTACTTCATTTGGGACTGTGGTTGGTCCACTTCTTCCTTTGAAATCCTCATTTTTTTTTGTTTTGTTCTGTGGGTTTCCAGAAAACCCACCTCCCTCTCAGTTATTTTCCATTCTTTCTCCAAATTGTTTTTTTCTTTTTGCAGCTCAGGTCTCAATAACAGAATCACACATGCAAGGCACAAGGCACACGTATCGCCACTGAACGATGCCTCCTGTCCTTCCATTTTTTCTGAACTTGTTTAATTCCCTCTCTACTTCACATGCTTCCTTGGCCCATTCCTCAAAGGCCAGGTGTCAGGGTTCTTTCTTTCACTGAGTGCTCTCTCCAGGGTGCCTTCTTCTGCTCCCTTCACTCTAGTATTTTCTAGTTTGAGTCACTAGGCTTCTCCTCACCACAGTCTGTTGAATGCCGGAATGACTGTTGATGCTGACATTCAACATTATTGAGCTTATGATGTTGGCCTCTCTCCAAATCTCCCCTCTCCCTTCATCGACTCTTGGTTGGATTATAATCCCTGACATTTGGATATCAAATTATGCCCTCCACCTGCAGGCTCTTAACTCTTTACTGGTCTCTCCCTCCACTCTCAAGCCAGTCTTGGTTCATGTTTTCATAATTTCCTCCTTATATATTAACACTTTCTCAGATGGTCTCTCTGCAGTAAATATTCTCTGACCCACTCTTCATATTGAAGCTTGAAATTCTGAAATCTGGTCTAATCCTGTCACCTTGTTCTCTTGTTTGAAACTAACCAGTGCCCTTCAAAACGCAAGGAGCTTGTCTGGATGTCCTCCCTATTCCCAGGGGCATGGGGGAGTTTCAAAAAGCACACAAAGAAGATTTTTGGCTGACAAACTCCTTAGCACATGATACAAAATAAGATCTAACTTCTGTCTCTTTCTTGTTCATGATCTTTCCTAACTCTCACCCTGTATTTCATGTTAGCCCACCTGATCGTTGTATGATTCTAAAATCCATGATGCTATTTCATAGCTCTAAGCCAATCCATATACTGTTTCTCTGGTCCAAAATGTGTATTTAATTGCCAACTATAATGCCAACTACTTATCTGCTTTGTAAATTTCTACTCTTCTTTCAATCTCCAATCAAACCTCAACTGATCTGGGAAGTTTTTCCTGTTATTCATCATGCAATAATAGACACCTTCCTTATCTTTGAGCTCATACACCAGTTGTACTTATAAGAATTGTCCTTGCTACACTGTAGTATAACTATATGACTACATATTTTCATTGCTAGCCTATAAGCCTCTAATGAGAGAGAGCATTTTGTTCTTTTCTGTATTCTGACGATCCACATACAGTGTCTGATGTATAGGCAATACTCCAGTCTTGGTTGAAAAGAATAAAATAAATTTTAGTTTTCCAAGAAGGGAATTAATTTATCTTCTACTATTTCAGGTACTAGGTAAAGATATAACACTGCTTTAGATGAAGAGATTTTCATGGTAAAAGCAGATTCAAAATAAGACTAAAGGAAGTGAAGTGGGAAAAATGACTATTTCCAGTAGAGGAAAGATCATGTTTGGAAGTAAGGATTTACAGAAAAGTCTGGCTTAGTGAAAGATAAAGTGAGAATTGAAGTGATGAGTTCTTAGATTAAAAGGTAGAATCCAAGTTTGGAAAAGGAATTTAAAAAAATAGATTAAAAAATTTTCTTTGATAATACAGCTGGAGCGATAGCACAGCTGTAGGGTGTTTGCCTTGCACGCAGCCAACATGACTGACCTGAGTTCGATTCCTCCGCCCCTCTCGGAGAGCCTGGCAAGCTACCGAGAGTATCTCGCCTGCATGGTAGAGCCCGGCAAGCGCCCCGTAACGTATGCGATATGCCAAACACAGTAACAACAAAGTCTCCAATGGAGACGTTACTGGGCCCACTCGAGCAAATCGATGATCAACGGGAGGGCCTTTACTTTACTTACTTTACTTAATACAGACTCTGGAGGAAGATATGGAGATCTAATTCAGACTTTGCTGGTTCCTAGCTATGTGGTCTTCAGCAAATTGTTTAACATCAATGGCCAAGACCCAGAAACTATAAAACCCAGCTCCTGGAAAAGAACAGCACAGAGTCTCCTGCCTCCACGCCTGGCTGTCTTCACCAGGGCCCCTTGGAGGAGGGTGGGTTGAGTTTCCCTCCCCACCCTGAGCAGATCCCCGGCAGCTGAAGACCTCCGGCTCCAGCCACAGCCATGCTTAAGACACTCTCCACACGTTCAGATGAGCCTCATACATGAAGGAACTGGCAGAGGAACCCAGGTGTGTGAGACCCGGGGCATAGATCTCCAAGCCTGTTCAGATTGGGACTGGGTCTCCTCCACCCAGATCCCCCATCTTCCAGTATGTAGGCGTCACACCCACCAACTGCCCCTGGTGCCATGTAATCCCATCAATGGCCAAGATCCAGAGACTATAAAACTCAGCTTCCGGAAGCGCGCGGCCGCAAATGCAGCCATAAATGCAACCGCACGGCATTTTATTATCTAATTCTTATTCTGGAGAACCTGGCAGGCTACCAAAAGTATCCTGCCCATACGGCAGAGTCTGGCAAACTCCCTGTGGTGTATTCAATAAGCCAAAAACCAGTAACAATGATGGGTCTCATTCTCCTGACCCTGAAAGAGCCTCCAATGTGGCACTTTCTAAAAGTCTCAGGGCTAGGACGAAGGAGACATTACTGGTGCCTGCTCGAGGAAATTGATGAATAACAAGATAACAGTGATACAGTGAATACAGACTCTGGAGGAAGATATGGAGATCTAAGTCAGATTTTGCTGGTTCCTAGCTATGTGGTCTTCAGCAAATTAACATCAGCTCAGCTGTTTGTCATGAGTAGAACAGGGATGCTGATTATAGCGATAGTGCTGGTGATAATTCCTTACCAGTCCAGGGCTAACTGCTTGGTTTTTCTTAAGCCATTTTAATCTCCATACCATGTATGAAAGAGCTGTCAGTGCAGATAAGAAGTTAATTTAGAGAACAGGGAGAACTAGCACCGTGGGAAAAGCTTACTTTGCACATGGACTCAGGTTCGATCCCTTGCACCACATATGGTTCCCCAGAATTTTAAGAATTGATCCCTGAGCACAGCTGTGTGTGGCCCCGAACAAACAAACCAAGAAAACAATCAGGTTGCAGGTTCTATGACTCACCCAAGGTCAACTGGTCATTGAGTAACTGGGCCATTGGGTCACTGAGTGACTGAATCCAGACTGCCTGACTCCAGAGTGTCATTTTCATTACTACCTTACACTTCTCATAGAGTTATAAGGACTAAATGACAACTGAGGTCTGGAAAGAAAGCACATAGGTGGACTGTGTGCTTCATATGCATAGCCTAGGTTTTATTCCTGGTAGTGTATCGTCCCCTGAATGCCACTGGGAGTGACCCCTGCACTGAGAGCCAGTATGGGAGTACCACCAGGTATGTTCCCAAGCACAAAACAAATAAGAGGAATTAATATAAATTTCTAGCATAAATCCTGGCATATTTTAACCACTCAACAATGAAATTTTCTATTAGCAGTAAAATTTTTAAGAACTAGATAGAGAATTTTGAGTTAGGAAGTGAATATATTTGACTTCGTATAGAGGATGAATTGCAGATGGAGAATCGGTTGTAGTGAGGGGGAGTTAGAGGCAAAAGGATCTGATGAGAATTTGAACTAAGAGAGGTGTAATGGAAATGGAAAAGGAGGATGAACTTAAAAGACAAAGTCATTATCTAGGCAAAGTACTAAGTGATCATAGGCAAAGAGCATATGGACAAAAACTTCTTTAAAAATTGATTTCCACAAAATTATTCATGAAGATTACTTCTAAAGATGTGTCCCAAATAAAACCTTCAACAACTTACATATGTAGAAACACAAGCTACAAGTAATCATCCCTACCAATGAAAAACATGCAGCAGTTTACATGTATTAGTGTTAAACCTCCTATATTAAATTTCTTTGGGAAATTGACCATATATAATTTATGAAGAATTTATTTTGATAATATAAGCATCTTTATATTAAACCTATGTTTTATAGTTTTAGAGAAATACATTATTTTATGTTTTCAGATATTTTAGAATTTACTTTTTATGTAACTGGACTTAATCCTATAAGTACTTTTTATCTACAAATTTACAGATCATCTGGCGGCCGCACGGGAGCCTTGTGGACAGCAGGTCTGAGCCGGGGATGGGGGCGGCAGGGACCTCATGGGAAGGGGGGCATTCCGGGTCTGTCCTCCACGCCCTACCGAGGTCACCAGTTGCCCCCCACGAGCGGCTCTCCGGCACGGCCACGGCAACACAAGGACTTAGCACAGAAAACCAGCCGCTTGGAGCAGAAAAGCAAATGGACTATGTGTTAAACTGCGCCAGCATGCCTGCCTGGAGGGGAAAGGGTGTTGCTCCATTCGCCCCCTCCTCTCTGGAAAGAAGGATGGCGGCCGCACGGGAGCCTTGTGGACAGCAGGTCTGAGCCGGGGGTGGGGGCGGCAGGGACCTCATGGGAAGGGGGGCGTTTCGGGTCCGTCCTCTACGCCCTACCGAGGTCACCAGTTGCCCCCCACGAGCGGCTCTCCGGCACGGCCACGACTCCAGAGCACAGAAACCAATCTCTTAATTATCTAACTTTTAGTAGAAATACTTCCAGGGTTAATAAGTAAAATAGCAGAAATCTAAAACATCATTTAATTCTTAAAACCCAGCTGTAGAAAGCAAACCATTTCACAATGCTCTTTCAGCATGTCTGATTTGGGGGGGGGTCATAAACTCTAAATAATAATGGTGCATCTTTTATCGAAACAATGAATCTAGTCAAAGTAGATAGAGTGTTAACTAGAACTCATCTGCCTCACAGGAAGTGGGAGGGGTGGGAGGTGGGGTTCTATTGGGGTTCGCGGTTAAAAATAAGTATTGGTAAAGGGAAATGTGTTTGATATTTACATGACTGAGACCTAAACCTGAAAGCTCTGTAACTTTTCCCACAGTGATTCAATAAATAAATAAATTATTAAAACAAAACAAAAAACCGAACAAACAATAAAAAAAAATTTACAGATCATCAATAATTTTGACTAAAATGTTACATCAAAGTTTTTTTTTCAGATGCATATTTCTTTTTTTTAAATTTTATTGAATCACTGTGAGATAGTTCCAAACTTTCATGTTTGGGTTACAATCACACAATGATCAAACACCCATCCCTCCACCAGTGCACATTCGCTACCACCAATATCCCTGGTATACCCCCCCTTTCCCACCCTCCCCCTGCCTCCATGACAGACATGATTCCCCATAATCTCTCTCTACTTTTGGGTATTATGGTTTGCAATACAGACCCTGAGAGGCCATCATGTTTGGTCCTTTATCTATTTTCTGCACCTTTCTCCCATCTTGACCGATTCATCCCTTCTCTATTCCAACTGCCTTCTCCCCTTTGCTCATGAGGCAGGCTTCCAGCGATGGAGCAATCTATCTGTCCCATGTATCTACTGTCCTTAGGTGTCAGCCTCATGTTATGTTGTTTCATACTCCACAAATGAGTGCAGTTCTACTGTGTCTGTCCCTCTCTTTCTGACTCATTTCACTTAGCATGATACTCTCCATGTCTGTCCATTTATAAGCAAAGATCATGACTTCATCTCTCCTGACAGCTGCATAGTATTCCATTCACACCAAAGTTTTAACAATGAATCACAGCAGCAATGATCACATTGACACAGGTCATTGATGACTATTTGATGGTACCTGAGAAAAGTGGAAGAGTGAGCTCGGGGTACATCCTGGACAGTTCACAGGACAGAAGGGTTAGTGACACGCTGTAGAGGGGTGGCAGTGGGCCATGGGTACCATAGAGAATACTGCCAGGTCTTTGCTCAGAAACTTTCTTCGAGTAAACGAACAGTTTTGCTTCCAGGATCTGTAGAGAGGAGCACAAGAAATGGAAGAAACATACATTGAAATTTATATTTAATACAGATTTATATAGTAACACTATAGTAACAGACACAATAAATGCATATTTTAGTATAGTGCTATACGTAAAGCAACAGTGAATTTCTAGGTTTACAGAAAATAATATAACTATTTTTCACTCTTCTCATTGCAAGTGATTTGCAGTAATACAGAAATGAATTTCAGCAATGTGAGCAAATACCACTTCTATTTTCTGTGCTCAAGGATAAAAATTTCGAGTTAAGTGAATGGTACGTGCCTGCATGAGCTGCATGGAGATTTCATAAATCTCTCTGTTGGTGTCAGAGGCCTTGAATAAAACCAGGTTCAACAATGTCACTATGTCAAAGGGATAGTTCCTGAAAAACACAGAACAACAATACAGCATGGTTTATAAGAGAGTCTCACTAGTAATCTTAATGAATAATTAGCGAATAAAATGTTAGAAGGTACACTAATCTCAATCACATTTGCTAATGATACTCTTATGGCCATTTGGCTAATATTTTTGCCTTTTCTTTGATCTTTATTATTAGATGACAGAGAATAGCTCTATCCTTGTTTGAAATATAATATTGCCCCACACGATAAGCACAAATGAAAATTGCTTACTAAATTAAGATAGATTCTAATGCAAGATCTCTTATTGAAAACCAACACAATGGAAAGGATAAATGACTTTAATATTTTATTTGCTGTTATTTTTGTTGGTTTTTTTTTTGTTATTACCTCTCCAGCCACCTGATTAAATAGTTTCATTCAATCCACTTAAGTGATCAAACACCAAGTATACAGTAGAACAATTGTAAAGTACTAATGATAATAAGTTAGTAATACTGATCCCTACCTTGAAGAGAAGCTTACAGTTTAATTTGTGAGACAAAATTTACAGCTATTGACAAGGTGTGCTAACTGGAAACAGTGCTTGAGACTGGGGTAAGGGAAGTTATTTTTTTTAAAGGAGGAAATAAGTAAGCGGTGCTTTGAAGCAGCAGCAGGAGATATTAGGGTAGTATGGGGAGTCTTCTAGGGAGAGAGGAATATTTTGAAGGATGTCAATAATGAAACACTGTACCTTGTTTTTAATTTTTTAATTGAATCACTATGAGATACAGTTACAAAGCTTTCATGATTGAGTTTCATTCATACAATGATCCAGCACCCATCCCTCCATCAGTGCACATTTTCCACCACCAATGTTCCCAGTATCCCTTCTGTCACCCCCATCCCATCTCACCCCCTTGCCTCTGTGACAGACACCTTCATTCTTACTCTCTCTCTACTTTTGGGCATCATTGTTTGCAATACAGATACTGAGAGGCCATCATGTTCGGTCCTTAGTCTACTTCCAGCACGCATCTCTCATCCCAAGCGATCCCTCCAACCATCACTGACTTGGTGGTCCCTTCTCCATGCCTAATGCCTTTCCCCCCAGCATATGAGGCAGGCTTTTCCAAACCGCGGAGCAATCCTCCTGGCCCTTGTCTCTACTCCTTGGGGAAAGGAAAGAATCTGTGGAGAAGACCAAGTGAAAGAAATGACAGGATAATAAAAAGATGGATACTGCATTCCTCCAGTAGTATTCTATTCTTCAGTTCTAATAGCTTTAACCATGTTGTTCCCTTACTATTTTTTTTTAATCTCACATATGGGAGAGATTTTTTTTTTAAACTATGGAGATAGTGATACCTTTATAAAGATAGATAAACAAAGCTAATTCGAAATTCCACAAAATTGCAAAACAATGATAAATTTATTTAAGTAAAAAACTTTTTTAAAAAACTACTTTTTCTAGTATGTAAATTAAAATTATATTATAAATAATTCAGTGCCAATACATGAAAAATTATGTGAAATAAATAGTACAAATGTAAAATTTAGTAAGAGCGAAGAGAATTTAAAAAAATCTAAGAGAAAAATTTGATTAAGCTTTTGATTTTATTTGATCAACAAAATGCATGAGAGATTGATGGTTCAAATGGGAAATCGGGAAAAGCTCCCCAGAGGATGGCTGAGAGGAGAGTGATGCAGGATGGGCACCATTTATGTTCAGATGTGCTTACTTTGTGCTAGTGATGGTGTCATGGCTTTTACTATAATCTTTCCTGTGATCAGATAAGAGGGGTGGTGTCTAGACTCCATGCTGATATCTCTCACTCAAAAGTATTCATGTACTTATCCACACAGCTATCAGTCTAGACAGCCCACAACAGTACATTCCAAAGCCAGCCTAATTTGGAGCTCTTAGAACTGCATTATCTGGAAACAGACCTTTCTGACTATACAAGTAAAAAGCAAATTTTCTTAGGTGCCTCATAGTGTAGAGGTGCCTTTCCTCCATATCTCTCTCTGATATGGGGGTGATAACAGAGGTGATATCAAACCTCCTCCCCTCCCAGACACACTCACACAAAAAAATACTGCTGGATCACTGGAAATTTAAAGGCACGAAAGGGTTGGTACAAAGCCTCCTTGTATGCAGGGCTGCATTCTACCATGAAATGAGGGAATTGTATTAAGACTGAGCTGTGGAATTTGTGTTGGAGCAACATAAAAAAAATTAACATCAAACAAAAAAACATAGGGACAGAAAATGAAATAAACTGAGAGAAAAGGTTAGAAATATCTCAATGGAGAGAAAGCACAAAGGAAATAATCTGTACTTCGATGTCTCAAATAGGCTTAGAAATAGAATCTTATATTTTTCAGGATTTAATATCCATTTCAGGCAGTAGAAAGGCTAAAAATAGACAGGTATAATCATTTAGAATAAAAATCAAATGGCCAAACAAATAGGAAAAGTAAATGTTATTATTGTGAAAGAAGATCTTATGACCATTTTCTCAGTTGAGAAGATCTTGAGGAATTCAGGAAATACTCACTAGTTCCAGCTTATCTACAACCAAATGACAAAGCTCAGAAAAACTAAGTATTCTGAATAGAAACAAATATTACTCATCGAATGAGAGGATGATCTTGTAGTCTGACTTCTAAAAACCAATGATAATTGTAAGGCTTAAAGGGGGTTTCCTATGTCTTTAGATTAAGATATTGATTTTGTTTAGAACTTATCCAAGATCTAAACGACCCCCCATTTTATAAAAGAGGAAACATTTGTAATAACTTATTCAAGAGTGAAGCCTGATTAGAGCCAGAGTTAAAATTAGAATTTGGGATGGTCTCCAGAGGACAAATATGTATGCTCTGGGCTCTAAAGAGACGCTCCATTTGACATACCAATGGTGCACGCATGATTCACCAACTGGGATTTGTAACTCATTAGCTTCACTTGTCTTCTCAGAAATGGATCATTGCTATTCCTTTGCATACTGGCTACTAATGTCTAAAATTTCCAGATTGCTGAATCTGATTTAAATTAGGAAAGGATTACAAAGTGAAGGTAAAACATAAAAACAACAGAAAAATAAATGTAACAAAGTTATAAAAAAGAACTTTCATCTTCTGATTAAAAATATAGATCAGACATATTTTAGTAGTATTTTAGTAGAGGGCACGAGTGAAAACAATAAAATTCTTAAGTATTTGAATGTGAAGAGAATTCTGTTAAGCTAGGCTAATGATTAGAAATGGCCTACACTTCTAATACAAAGTATATGATCTCCCTTGACTTAAAATTGTGAAAGCCTTTTAACCTCACTCTCAATTTTCTAATCTGTTCCCTACTGATGTAATTTGTAAGAAGTTCCTTGAATTAATAAACCTACTTATAAACTCAAAAATTTACCAAGATAAATTGGGCATAGAATCATTCCTATTTGCTTAAAAAAGGGGATCATACTATAAGATGAAAGTGGCATATAGTGAGAACTTGCTTTAGAAAATGATTTGTTCATATATACAACTTTTAGAAAAGTGTATTTCACAAGTGTTTTATGAAAGGCAAAATTTGCAGAAAACAAAACACTAAAAGGCTATTACAACTGGTTTTGAGATAAAGAAACAGAAACAGGACTGGAGAGATAAGAATAGCAAATAAGGACATGGCTGACCTGTGTTCAGCCCCAGCATCTCATTTGGTATTTGAGTCTCATCTGCAGTGATTCCTGCACCCAGAGCCCAGAGTATGCCCTGAGCATTGCCAGGTGTGGCCAATAACAAAGAAGAAGGGAAAAAATTAGTGCTAAGATTGCTTAAGTAAATCTAGAGCCTTGTCTAGGCTAGGAATTTATGGACAGAGAGACCAAATGTAGGCCACAGTTGAAACTTTAAATTCTGAAGTTTCTTGCCCTGTGGCAAGAAATGACAGAAATCTAAAGGACCATAGGCAGCCAGGTGAAGGCCATGACCTGGGGGCACCCTAGTTTAACCTTCCTTCAGAACAAACACAAACTGTGAAGATAAATCAACATGTAACATTTGTGTAAGTAATCACAAATTTAGGGTGATACTTAAAAAATTCAACTTGAAAAATAGAGAGTTTTATTACTTAATGTTTTTGTAACTAGACATTAAAATTAAGATGTGGTATCAGGATTATATGGCTAAATTAAAAAAGCATGATTTTGTGCTCCTCAGGGGGAAATGGAGCGATTTCTGGGCTGGAGTGAAAGCACAGTGGGTAGGGTATTTGCCTCACCCGGCCAACCCAAGTTCGATTCCTCCGCCCCTCTTGGGAGAGCCCGGCAAGCTACCGAGAGTATCTCGCCCGCACGGCAAAGCCTGGCAAGCTACCCGTGGCGTATGCGATTTGCCAAACACAGTAACAACAAGTCTCGCAATTTGTTGTGAGATGTTACTGGTGCCCACTCGAGCAAATAGATGAACAATGGGAGTGCTACAGTGCTACAGGGGGAAATAACTAGATTTATTCGGTGGAATGCAGTGCGGTAATTTATGAGCTGACTATGAAATAAAATAAATTTGGTGAGGACAAGTTCAGTGGAGAAGGGCAGAAAAGAGGAACTTTTTTTTTTTTGGGTGGTGGTGGTTGGGGTGGGGGCGCATACCACACTCAGCAATGCTAAAGGCTGACTCTTGGCTCTGCACTCAGGGATCACGGTTGACAGGGATTGGGGGTCCACATGAGGTGCTGGGTATTGAACCCAGCTCAGCCTTACCCGCTGTACTATCTCTCTAATCCCAAGAGAGATAATTTCTATTCTTGCCAAAAGAATACAGGATCAAAGTAAAGATTTGAAATATATTTTAAGAATCAGAATCACATCAACATAAATTTATTTTTAGAATTAAAAATGTGAATATAAGATTTTTGCAAAAAAAGCTATTTGGTAACATACTATATAAAAGGTAAAGGTAAAGGCCCTCCTGTTGTTCGTCGATTTGCTCGAGCAGGCCCAGTAACGTCTCCATTGGAGACTTTGTTGTTACTGTGTTTGGCATATCGAATACGTCACGGGGAGCTTGCCAGGCTCTGCCGCGCGGGCGAGATACTCTCGGTAGCTTGCCGGGCTCTCCGAGAGGGGCGGAGGAATCGAACTCGGGTCGGCCATGTTGGCTGCGTGCAAGGCAAACGCCCTACCGTTGTGCTATCACTCCAGCCCTAAGATTTTTAAGTAAAGGTAAAAAGGTAAAGGCCCTCCCGTTGATCGTCGATTTGCTCGAGCGGGCCCAGTAACGTCTCCATTGGAGACTTTGTTGTTACTGTGTCTGGCATATCAAATACTCTTGGTAGCTTGCCGGGCTCTCCGAGAGGGGCGGAGGAATCGAACTCGGGTCGGCCATGTTGGCTGCGTGCAAGGCAAATGCCTTACCGCTGTGCTATCGCTCCAGCCCTTAACTCTATGCATTCCTTGGAAAACATATTATATAGGTTTAAATATTCGTTGGTAATGCTAGCAATAAGAAATGATGTAAAATCAGAGTTGAATTATATTCCTGTGCTATTGAAGTATATACAAAAGTTCCATTACAAAGATTAAAGGAAGTTTTAGACATGAAAAGTTACCTACTACCCTAATAGATATAAACATTTTAAAGAGAATATGTCTCTAAATAGAGACATGGTCATGAAGGCTTTATTGAAAGTAATATTAATTAAAAGTAATACCCTTTGATATTCTATTCTTTTCAATTTAGAACCATAATAGGTTGGAATTTAGACTGAATTCACTTTTACTCCCTTCATTTAGTAGCTCAAGTGAGCTACTCAAAATACATCTAACTAAGTGGGAAATCAACAGCTATGAGTCTTTCCAAGAATAAATTTGAACTTGGAGCTGGAGAGAGATTAGAGCAGGGAGGGCCCTTGACTTGCACGTGACTCACCCAAATTCAATTCCTGGCATCCATATGAACCCGCAAGCCTGGTAGGAGTGATCCCTGAACACAGAGCCAGGAATCAAGCATCAAGCACTCCCAGGAAGCAGCCCCAGCATATCCCCCCTGCCACCCAAAGAATACATTTTAACTCAGTTCTCTCAATTCCTAGTACATAAGATTTCTAGGGTATAGCTCATGCAGTTGGGAACTCTTCATTAACCCTTTTATCTTAGCTATGAAATTATTTCACTCAATGAATTATAATGCCTATGACTTTATTCAATGATTAATTTATATCACAAGCCAGAGATTTTATAAATTCATTCTATGAAATCTTGGGTGCTACATTTTTCTTTTCTTCCTTTCTGAATTTTGGACATGGGGGATTTAACATTTTTAGATGGCATCCTGGGTTTAATTTGGTTATAAGATGATCAATTAGCTTACACCTATTACAAATATACCTAGAAAAAAATGTATTTGGAAGATGGAACATCTGGCTGTGCTCAGAGCTTACTCATGGCTCTCTGCTCAGGGATCACTCTTGGTGGTGCTCAGGGGACCATATGGGGCACCAGGGCTCCGACACCTGGATGGGGCTGCTTTCATGGCTAGCGTCTTACCTTCTGCACTATCTCTCCAGTCTTAGAAAAAAATTAATGTATCTTTTTATGATTTTCACATTCTGTTCTAATATTTCACTACTAGTGATAGAAATATTGTTGATTGAATAATAAAAATTACTGTATTCACAGACTTCGAGGAAGTCTATGAGAAATACATTTTTGTATTCCCATAGAATTCATTCCTCTCAGATCACTGCAAAGCAGGCGACTCCCAATTAATTAGACCACGAGGAGTCGTCCTATTTGTATTTGCCACAGATGATTCCTACCTGCTTCCACACACAGTTGCTATGGCTTTGAAGCAGCCTGATGCCAGCTGGTAGGAACCTGTGTAGCATCGATCGATTGCCCAATTGAACAGATTTATTTGGTCAGGGTTAAGTTCCAATAGCAAGACGACAACTTCACAGCCAAGTTGATGAACCTGAATATAGGAAGAAAAGCAAATAATTACCCATGGTTAAAGACAGATTATTCTAGGGAAAGAAAGAAAATCCAGTCTAGTCAGACCAATTAAAATGAGGGGGCAGGAAGACAGCTCGAAGGGTCGAAGAGAATATTCTGGATGTGGGAGCCCCTCTGGAGCAACCAGTGGAGAGTGCGCACTCATCTTGAGTTACTTATATCCTGCGAATTTCTCTGCTGGAAAGTACAATGCTTAATGGGAAAATTGAGCATCTAAACTAACTCTGACTAACTCCTTCAAATAGGGCCTACTCATTTTTAATTTTTTAAAAAATTCATTTTTGTTTGTTTCTGTTTGGGGGTCACACCTGGCAGTGCTCAGGGCTTACTCCTGACTCTATGCTCAGGGATCCTTCTTGGTGGGGTTTGGGGGACTGTATATAATGCGAGGGTTTGAACTGGACTGACTGCATGCAGGACAGACATCTACTCTCTCTCTAAAATTTCATGTTTTTAAAATAGGGGCCACTTATGACAATTCTCACCTCAGCAATATAAACTTAACAGTTCTTAGGGGTAACTGCATATACCAAGGCCGTGAATGCCAACACCACCGTACACATACTACCTGAATTATGGTAATTTTTTAAAAAATAAGACAAAGTCAATATAAATAAATAACCCCAAGATCTGAGGGGCCAGGAAACGGCTCAATGATCTAGAGCACTTGCTTTCCATGCAGGTTTAATCCCAGGCACTGCCCGGTCACCTTAGCAGCACCAGGAGTGGTCCCTGAGCACCAGTTACACTATTTTTCACAAAAAAAAATCCTCCCAAAGTACAAAATCAATATTTTGAGTCTTTTTTTTTTACAGTGCTATGGAGAGGATGACATTTCTTAGAATGATTCAAGTTTGGGACAGTAGATGTGGCCTAAATGATAGGACACATTCTCCACATGAGGCTGTAAGCTCAGATTCCAAAAATCCTGAGGCATGTGAGCAGCGCCAGGAGGTGGCCTCTAAGTATTTGCTGGAGTCACTGCAGTGGCCCCTGAGCTCTGCTGGCTATGTCTGCCTCCGAAACAACATCAACAACAGCAACACAACCCAAATTTTCCTATGAAGACTTCTTGGTTTTGTTGTTTGTAACAGAGCACATATGGGTTTATCAAATAAAGAATTTCTATTATTAAGAAGAAAGCAGTATTTTTTTGCCTTGGTCACATAAACAATAAAAACTGACATCAGTCTTAAACACTATTTTTCAGTTTTTTTACCCAATGGGTATCTGAAAGTACATTTTGTAATTACTTCGTTACTATTGACTACTAAAATTTACTGTGATTGCAGAATGCAGTACATTTCTTCCTTTCTTCTTCTTTTTTTTTTTTGTTCTTTGGGCTACATCTTCTGGTGCTCAGGGGTTACTCCTGACTCTGTGCTCAGAAGTTGCTCCTAGTATGGCTCAGGAGACCATAGGGAATGCTGAAGATCAAACCTGGGTCTGTCACATGCAAGGCAAAGTGCTCTACAAGTGCCAATTGTAACTGCATAACAATTATTAATGTAATGACCTGACATACCACAGTTTAACTGGAGCAATACATAAACATACATATTTGAGATGGATAAACAAATATATTTGAGATGGATGTGTATAAAAGATCATGCTGTGAACAACCATTGCCCAACTGAGGCAGACCACCCAAAACATCTAAAAACAATGCATTTGAGAGTAGTACTTACTCGTAAATCTTGACAAGCCAGAATGTTGTCCAGCCACTTATACAGGTACCCATCTGGAGAGAGTCCTACGTTGTCAAACACGGGGCCACAACACAACACTGCTGACATTGCCTGATAATAAAACACAAATGTGGGAACAAAACCTAAATAGTCTAACGGGAGGAAACTGGCTTTATAAACCACAACCACCACCTTTATAAACAATGAGGACTCTCAGTTTATTAGAAGTAACAGGATTCCTGATAATCTTAAGATTTAAACTATAGGCACAATGTCATGGCACCACACCCATCCCCAGAATGGCAGGCAAAATCCTTCCTCCACTGTCTTTAATCCCTCCTCAAGCAAAGACTGGACAGGGTCACAACCCCATTAACAGTGAGTGAGGTTCCTGTGTCATTGCATGCCAAAGGTACTATTCGAGTAGTTATTTCCATTATATTGTGAAACAAATATTATTTCACATAAGCAAATAACATTGATTTTGCTCAATAAAAAGAAATCCAAAATTTTGAATCTTTTTATACAACACATAAATGTGATTTTTGTGGACATGCAATTTTATAATCTGCATATGATGACAAAGCAGATGCTCTAAACAAAATAGCCATTTAATGGCATTTAACATCCATTTTCATTTGGGGATTTCAAGTGAATGAATTCTGTTATAAATAGAGATTTTGAATTTTGATTTGAAATACACTTGACAAATGCACCTTCACAAATATTTGACCCATGGTTTAAAAGGATAGATTAGAGAAAAGAGGAAAATAGATCATTTTGATCTCTGCAGATAAAGTGAAGAAAATGAAGAATAATAAGCTTTACTTCATTTGACATGGTATGGGGTATACAGGAAGGTAAGAGGAGAGATCTTTGAAAAAAAAACCTTTAAATGTACACTGGTGAAGAAGGGACCAGTGTTGGAACATTGTATGATTGAAACCAAATCATGAACAGCTTTCTAACTATGTATCTCATGGTGATTCAGTTAAAACAAAAAACAAACCAAATTTTAGACTTAAAAAATCTTTTAGTCATCATGATTTACAAAGCTGTTCATAACAGGGGCTAGAGTGAGAGTACAGTGGGTAGGTCCCAGCATCCCATATGGTCCCCCGAGCACTGCCAGGAGTAATTCCTGACTGCAAAGCCAGGAGTAACCCTGTGTATTGCTGGGTGTGACCCAAAGAGAAAAAAAGTTGTTCATAACAGTTTCAAGTATCTGATGTTCCCAGACCAATCCCACCACCACTGTCAACTTCCCTCTACCAATGCCCTCAGGTCCCTCCTACCCCCACCTGTCCCCTTAACAGGCACATTTCTAGGTTGGGTCCTTTGGTCCTTTGGGCCTCCCTACATATATAGGACAACTCTTGATTATCCTTGTAGTCAGCAGGTTTTAAGGCCTATGGTGGCAAAAGTTTAAGTGATATCCTTTGAGATAAAAGTCATTCTCAAATCAACAACTTCTGCTTTGACTAAGTGAATATAAATTTTAATTTTCTAAAGGATGTTGAAATAAAAGGAATCATCATTCTAAAAATTTTGAACAGTTTCAGTAGTGTGGAAGTTTTTCCAGAAGTTTTCTTGGCCAGGAGATGAAAAGTGGAAAGTACTTCTTGGTATGTTTGATCTTGAGGTAACATTATTATTATTATTATTATTTAGCTTGAAAGTTAACCGGCAACTACTTTAAGAGTAAGTACATAATAACTACAGTTCTGTATATGAGAAATATTGAATAACAGTGGCATTTAAAATAATTAGCCAATATTTACTTGAGTAAATATTTACTTTGTATAAATACAAAGATGCTCATATGTGAGCAATTTAAAATTAGCTTCTGTATTTATATACAACTATGTTCATTTGACTTTTTTCATGTGCACTCATATTTTGTAATATCATCTTATTTTATTCTTAAATGTTTTTTGGCTTTTGGGCCACACAGGCAATGCTCAAGAGTTACTCCTGGCTCTGCACTTAGGAATCACTCCTAGCAGGGTATGATATGGGACGCCTGGGATCAAATCTGGGTGGCCATATGTAAGGCAAAAGTCCTAACCCCTATATTATCACTCTGGCCCTATCTTATCTATTTGAACATTATTTTACAGACACAGTTATCAGCTGAAAGCAAGAGATTATTGATCTGACTAGTAAGTCAGTGAAGTTAAATGACGTACCTTTAAAGCACAATACTGGTATCTTGTAATCTGATGGTTCCTATCACTGTAACGGTCCAAAGGAGTGAACATAATGCTGAAGGGTCCTGCCCATTGGCTAAATAAGATGAAAAGATGGTGCCTCAGGCTTTGCTGGGGGAAGAGAAATCTTCTATGGTGAACTAGAGAGAAAAAAAGAGTTAAGAAACTACTGAACTGAAAAATATAGTAAATATAATTTTTCACTATCATATATGACTATTAAATTTGGAGAAAGGAGTAATTTCATTTCCTAAGCCAAGTTTTATTCTGTTTTGCTTTTGTTTGGGGGCCATACCTGGCTGCATTCAGGGATTACTCCTGACTCTGCCCAGGGGACCATATGAAGCACTGAGGGTCAAGTGAAGGTCTATTGTGTGCAAGGCAAACACCATACTCACAGCACCATCTCTCTAGTCTCAAGTTTTCATAGACAATGAGACTTGTTCTTAAAAATTAAATACATATTTTTTCTATGTGTATATTCTTGTTTTTCTTTCTTTTTTTAAGGCTTTTTTTTTCTTCTTTTTGGGTCACACCCAGGGATGCTCAGGGGTTACTCCTGGCTCTGTGCTCAGGAATTACTCCTGGCAGTGCTTGGGGAACCATATGGGATGCTGCGGATAAAACCTGGGTCAGCCGCATATAAGGCAAATGCCCTCCCTGATGTACTATCTTTCTAGTCCTATTCTTGGTTTTCTTATTTGAGCCAAAGCTTGTCTCAGAGAAGGAAGTAGAGAGAGAAAATGGACTCACAGACACTGTTTTTTAAGTCACTGCCTGAAAACTAACATATCAAATATCTCTTTACTGCTGTTTTTTTTTTAAACACCTGATAAAATATAAGGTGTAGAGGCTGGGGAGATACTATGGAGGTAAGGCCTGTATTTGAACCTTGGCACTGAATACAGTTCCCTAAGCACCACCAGGAGTACTCCCTGAGCACAGAGTCAGGTGTGGTCCACCCCCCTACCATCTCAACAAGAAATATATATAGATGTGTGTGTGTGTGTGTGTGTGTGTGTGTGAGTGTGTATGTTATAGACTGTCTTTTAAGCTAACATACTTTAACTGATAAAGTCAAGTCAAAGTTAATCTATGGCAATGAAGATGAAAAGGATTGTTAAGAGGCTTAGAGAACATCAAAATAATAAAAAAAATGTAGGAATAGTTGAGTTGCAGGTTTTTGTAATTATGTTCAAAACCTTCAGTTATAGCAACCCGGCAAGCTACTGAGAGTATCCTGCCCACACAGCAGAGCCTGGCAAGCTCCCCATGGCATATTCAATATGCCAAAAACAGTAACAATAACGGGTCTCATTCCCCTGACCCTGAAAGAGCCTCCAGTATGGCAGCACTGGGAAGGACGAGTAAGGAGAGGCTGTTAAAGTCTCAGGGCTGGGACGAATGAAGGCGTTACTAGTGCCTGCTCGAGTAAATCAATAAACAACGGGATGACAGTGATACAGTGATTTTTAATTAATGTTCTGGTGCTGGGGAGCAAACGGTCGTGCCATTGGGATTATGTGAGGTGATATTGGAGACTGAACTCTTAGATTCATTCCTGGAAGGTACTGACTCTCCGACTTAGCCATAACTCCAGGCTCCATTAGCTAAGAACATTTATATCCAATTTTTCAGTTATTTGTATTCTTTAGATTAAGAGGAAAATATTTTGTTTATACTTGACTGTTGAAAAAAAATAATCTCCTAGTACAATTTCATTAGCTATCCAGGATTTTTCCACAATGTACTGTTTAGAGAGAAAAAGAAGCAGGAATGTAGCTGAGAATGAGTCAATGAAGGGCTGGAGAGATAGTACAGTATGTATGGTGCTTGCCTCACACGTGGCTGACCTGGGTTCGATCAGCAGAACCCCATACAGTCCCCTGAGCACTGCCAAGAGTGATCCCTGAGCAAGGCCAGGAATTAGCCCTGATCACCGCAGGATAAGGCCCCCCAACCAAAAAGGAAAACAAGAATGAGAACGAATAAATGAAGCTCTGTAAATGCTCCCCCGAAAAACTAACTTCCTTCCTATGGAAATCACAAAGACTCATATTTAGATGAGAACAAAAACGAAGACTAGAAATAAAGACAAGCACAAGCCAAATTTACTTCCTATTATTCCCATTCCAACTCTTTGTTGAATGACTGCAATATTTTTTCATGAGTATTTTCATGTAGTTCAACAACAGGTAAGCAGTTTCATCCTAGAAATGTATGCAGATAGGTACAGGATTGGAGAAGGGGTGCAGTCATGAAGACCAAATGACTTCTCAAGCATGAAAGATAATTTTTAGTGATGCATTACTGTACCTGGAACACACTGGATCAGGTTGGCAACCATCGCACTAAAATGCGCCCGGATATCTTTAAGAATTTCAACTTCTTTGTCATTTTCAGCTTCTAGAAGCATGCGGGTGAGGTCCACATATTCTAAGAACAAAGCTCCAAGTGCTAATGTATCACGTTCTAACGCTCCATTTGTGCTGGAATGAAAAAGAAATAAACGATTTGGGGGTTTGTCAATGTAGTATAGATTTCATGAAGAATAATATTCACTGTAAGAAATTATATACTAATTCTTGACCTACTTGACCTGCTTGCTCTGAAAATGCAATTAAAAATGCAATTAAAAAAAAAGCCCATACTGACAATATTCATTTCTGGATTTGGGGGGTAAAAGTTAAAGGTAATATATTAAAAAGAAAGGGGGGGGAGTCAGAGACAACCAGTTTGGTAAGGAGAGATGAACAAAATAGAATTTTGACCCTACCTGTCACTTATCACGCCAGCATCAGCTAGAAGTTCAAAAATTCTAAGTAGCTGTAGTCGTAACAAATCTCTTCGTTCTCGGCGTTTCTTGTTCTACATAGAAAGAGAGTAAAGCATTTATAGTGGACAAAACAACAGTAACAAATTTCAAGAAATCTTAGTAATGGCATTTTGAAACTTTAATAAAACTTTATTAAAACTGACCCTCCACCTTTACCCCCCAAAATTTTATTAAAATTTCATAGTTTGTCATTTTCAATATCAAAAGGGAAAGTATTTTACTTTCTTCCAGTTAGAAATCATTAGAAAGAATACTTGTTATAGGGTATTAAAAAAACCGATCACAAGGAGATAATTAGGTGGAACTGTTGATTGAACTAATGACCTTCATTTCCTAGAGGCCTAACTTTTCCTGAAAGTCTGAACCATCTAGAACATGTTCTTGAAGTGAAACTACTAACCCCCCAATGCCGTTCATTGAGTAAAAAGGTAAACATCTTTTTGCTTAAACTACTACATTTCTGCTATTTCCTGTTTGTAGTTTATATGCTATACGTAGTCTATATTCTTTTAAATTTGTATGTAGTTTATATTCTTTTAAATTTTATTCTAAATTCTTTTTGTTTTGCTACATTGTTAATCCTTTTCAGAGTTGCTTCAGGGAAGACAATGTTGAGAAAATCCTTGATATCCAGAAAAAACAATACTATTAAATATTCAATTCTTTATAAATTAAAAAAGATTAACCACCCAAATCTAACAGATTCAAATCTGCAAAAAAATTAACTAGCTTAAGGCAGACATGGGTATAGATATTGCTTTGCATTCTTAAGTTTAGGGCATAACTATTTTAAAATGTCTGTGATTCTTTTCTTCTTCTTTTTTTTTGTTTTTGGGCCGTGGTCTTGGGGCTTACTCTTGGGTCTATACTCTGGGATCATTTACGGCACTGTTAGGCAGACAATATATGGTACTGAAGATTGAATTTGGGCCAGTCAAGTGCAAGGTAAGTGTCCTACCTACTATATTATCTCTCTGGCCCATATGAAATATACTTAAATGGGAATCATACAATATTAAGTAATAAAGATGGAAAAATAATGAAAAAGCTGAAAACAATGAGCTTCACTGTTAAAAGTATGTTGCAATATTTGTGTTTGGAAGAAGGAAACTCCTGGGTTTAATTTAAATTAATAACACTTAAAAAATAAAACAGCTGTTAATTATTTAAATAAAAATCTTACCTCTGGTCTTCGTTCCAGAGCTTCTTTCATTAATGGATGAAGTTCTTCTACCAATTCTCTATGGAAAAAAAAAGTCAGCATTTGAAATTCATTATTATTGATAACAAACTTGTTGTGAATATATTCATTCAGTACTATATCATCTACTCTTTTCACTTTGCATCTTACAGGACAAATTTCTTTGGCCTCTCTAGTTTCCAAATTATGTGGTGAAATGGGGAAAGTTTATTGGCCTAAACTCTGTATCATTATTCTTTTTTATGTATTATTATTTTTAACCCAATACCACACACAATGTGGTTTAGTACATTTGTTTATTTGATTTTGATGTAATGCTCTAGAAATGTCTATGGAAAAAAACCTTTTCTAATAACAAAATAATATTTTGAAAAGAAATTGAATCCGTAAACATAAGAAAAATTCAGTTCCTGGGGTCCTAGGATTCAACTGTTCGGCTCTGATAGCTGAGAATCCCAGGGAGTGACCCTGGAGCTCTGAAAGCACTTCTTAGGGGACCCCTCCACTTAAAAAGATATAAATGATGACAAATAGTGTGGGAGACTTCCACGGAAACTTTCTCTCTGTGTAGTAGAATTAAAACATAGGTTATATCAATATATATTTTATATTACCTGTATAATTTACCTATTCCCACTTCTCTAGTCTCATAATAAGTATTTTTTGGTTTGTTAGATTTGGGGCTGAACCTGGCAGTATTTTGGACTTACTCCAAGCACTGCACTCAGGAATCACTTTCATGTGCTTGAGGGACCATATCAATGCCAGGGATCAAGTCCAGATTGGCCACATGCAAAGCAAGCACCTTACCCACTGTACTATTGCTCTGGTCCCACATGGCATTCATTCTTTAAGAAATAACTTTTAAGTATGTATGATATTAAAATAGACATATTATGTGATCTAGTTTGTCACTGTACATTCTATCTACAGTCTTCTGTACTGTCTAAAAACCTTGTATTTTCTGGCATAACATCTGTATTATTAGACATCTCCATCTAGGGAATCCTAAGACAGAAGGGTAAACTCCATGGCATTTTGCAATGAGACATTGAAAAACCTGTTTTCCAGCCTAGATTTTTCCAATACAGATAATAAAACTTCTTCATCAAAAAATGGAAATAATATAATGATCTCTTCCATCATACAACAACCATTCAACAATTATTTCCTATGTGCATTATTATATTTAATTCTCAATAAATCTGAGATAAATTCTATAATAATGCAATAGTTTTTATTGAAAGATATAACTTATTTTCATTACACTAATTTTCTAGGTGAGAAAACTAATGTTCAAAGACATTATATATTCTAGCCCCATAATGCTGTAATCCTAGTATTACCTAGTTTTGGAGTACTGAGAGGGCGGGACAGACAAAGAGTCTTGAGTTCTAGAGAAAGAATCTTAAATAATTTCAGCATTTGTTTTTGTTATTTTCTTTGACCATTTCTCTATAATGGTTTGTCTTAATAAGCAGTACAACATTTGTTAGCTGACAATCATGTTGTCTGAACTTACAATGTCTCTTTGAAAGAACAGACTAATTGTATACAAGAAAAAGCTAATCTTATTCAGTTTATTTTTAAAATAGAGCATATCATAGATACTAAGAGACTTTTCTGCATTTGCATAAAAAATTTGCTTAAGATTTTACTGACCTTGTAGACTTTTACGGCTTAGCTAAAGTCATCAGACGCAATCCTAACTCATGTTTATGATTACTCTGTCAAAAGGCTTCAACACTCTCAGATGGAATGTTATTGGTTATTTGATTAAAGATTGAAATGAATATGAATGCTAGGAAGTTTAAGATTGGCTGGTTCTACTAAGGCAGCTAAAATGCCTTTTAGAAAGATCAACTTATTTAATGAAATGCACCTGAAAAATTACATCAATGCTCAATGTCTGGGAGTCTGTACAACCGGCTGGTGAGAAACTTCATTAATTTGAGGTTAAGACCCTGAGCAGTTCAGTTAACTGGCAATTACCCCCTGAATTTCTTCACTAATAGGTAAACGAAGCATGTAGGTAAGAAAACACTTGAAAGGTAAAATCAAACGCATCAACAGTTAAAAATGAGGCAGTAGTAAGGAATGATGATTATTATACACACATCAACCAAAGGGGGCATAGAGGAGATTGTGAAAGCTTATAAATTCTCCTGATACATTCCAATATGCAAACTCAGCTTGACCTTCAAACAGAAACTACACTCATTGGTAGAGCCTTGTCTTGCGTATATTGAACCCTGGGTTAAATCCCCGTGAAAAATAAAAACAAATAAAACAGGAAATATGATACTAGTAGCATATATAATTGAGAACAGCTATTAAGAGTACTGTACCTGAAAACAAGGGAATTTGTTCTTCCAAATCCTAAAACTAAGGACTCTGTGATTTCAATGCCCTCTAGTCTCATCAAAGGCACCAATTGCTTTAACAGAACTCCCACCGATGGGGTACCTATGGCCTGAAACAAGTTGATAAGAAGTGAAAAAGAAGTCACATGATAATGCTTTTAAAAATAAAACGATAATTCCATTGTAACAGTTTCAAAATACTGAACCGTATCACAAGGCACTGCCATCATTCCATAAAAAAATACAACCCATAAAATTCAATATGGCACCACAAATACATATTTCACCTGGGATACAAATACTATAAAACACTTTTATTATAATTGTTTCATTTTATTTTCAGAAAACATCTAAATCTACAAAACCTTGGTTAAAAGCATCACTAAATGCAGATGTGTTTTGAAGGTAAACACTTGTGAGGAATGAGAGAAATGTGGTATGTTGGGTAGGAATAGCAAACCTTAGGGCACTAATAAATACAAGTCACTATGACTGTAAGCACGCTTCTTAATTCTTCTTTATCTTCGGCTTCCCACTTGTCAGGAAGGAATAATAAATTATTCACGTAAATGCTCAATGGAATTTAGAAATGTGTAGGATGAAAATCTGATCCCATATACTCCAGATGGCAGGCACAGTGCAATTGGCACTGTGAGTGCTAGACAAACAAGCTAAAAAAAAACCTTACAGAATAATTCTTCTGAAGCATGTCATGTCACCTTGTTATCGTAGCTCACTGTACCATCAGGGGTGGTCGCCATTATTTCTGGAGTGGAAGCTCTTAAGTGGCCTGGACTCATAATACTGGGTTTGGCAACTCCAAAACAGAGAATAAGGTAGTTTCTCCACAAGGTCACATAGTTGTCTCCACTGCCGGCAGTGCTGGTCTTCTTGGCATTAATTGGACTACTAGAAACAGAGTAACAAAATGAAAAGGGAACTAATTGCTGGATTTTAAATGTCACTGAATAAATAAAAACTACAGGAACTGTCCAAATGGGGTTGAATATGTGTATCTCGAAAGTGTCTGTTGTCAAGAGCTGTCTGTGTTGGATGGGAAGTTGACTAGCACTGGAGCACTGTCCTCCTGTTGTTCATCGATTTGCTCGAGCGGGCACCAGGAATGTCTCCATTGTGAGACTTGTTTTTGTCATACTGAATATGCCATGGGGAGCTTGCCAGGCTCTGCTGTGCGGGTGGGATACTCTCGGTAGCTTGCCAGGCTCTCCGACAGGGACAGAGGAATCGAACCCAGGTCGGCGGTGTGCAAGGCAAATGCTTTACCCACTGTACTATAGCTCCAGCCAGGGGAAGTTGACTAGAAGAGACTTTAAGGTTCTTTTTCATCAGTCAGGGCCTGAGATCTTGTAGCAGATAAGCGTATTAATTATCCAGCATGCCCCTCCTCCTAAACTCCACTGGCTTTACATAAGATCTTTGAATTTGTTCTTACTCGGTGCTAAGAATTCTGAATTAGAACGTTACAAAACTAGGAAGGATGTAATATCCAATTCTCACAGAAGATGAGAATGCATGTATGAGGCCCTGGGCTACAGTGACAAAGACAAACAGGAAGTCGTAGAGAAGGCTTACTTTGGATCCACAAGTGGCATGACTGACTGGAGCCGAGTGAAGGCATAGGGCCAGGCGTAGCTGAGGGCGGTGGGGCAGTGCTTGGGCAAGTTTTCCTGCCGGAGAAAGCTGAAAAGACAGAGAACCCAAGGGTCTTTGACAGACTGGGCAAATATCCAAACATGGGAAGGGCTCTTCACATCATAATGGCTGTTGACCAGGACCGCGTTCCACTCCACCAGCCACTGCAGATCCACACTGTGGGTTAGTGGCAATGTTGCCTGTAGGTGCAAGAAAAAGAAGTGAATCAACACTGAATGCCAAGTTATATGTCCAGGTTAGAAATAACTTAGCGTAAGAGCCCCTTCTCCATAGGGCTCTTCCCGACCTCCTCTGCAGTGGGTCCACTTTGAATTGAAACTCCCTCCCACACCACCAAACAGACCTTGGTTTGTAGTCACTGCTGTCTCCTGTGCTAGACTAAAAGCAGATAAAGTATACTGTCCAGCACTGTCCTCCCGTTGTTCATTGATTTGCTCGATCAGGTCCAGTAACATCTCCACTGTGAGACTTGTTACTGTGTTTGAGCATATAGAACACGGGTGAGATACTCTCGGTCGCTTGCTGGGCTCTCCGAGAGAGGTGGAGGAACTGAACCAGGCTTGCCGAGCCGGCCGTGTGCAAGGCAAATGCCCTACCGCTGTGCTAGTGTAGAGTTGAAAAATTGGGGCCATGTTTTCTAGTTTTACTAGATTAGTTACAGGATTAGTAGACAGAAGCAAATGTATTTGTCAAACAAATACATCACAATTAATTTGAACCTGACCACTGATCTAACCTCAAAATTCTGAAGCTATTAATGTCTAAGATTCACAGGTATGTTTTTCATGCCTTTAATCCATATTTTATTTTTTTGCTATTTATTTTATTTTATTGAATCACCATGAGATACACAGTTACAGAGCTGTTCATGGCGGGTTTCGATCATACAATGTTCCAATACCCATCCTCCACCAACGCACATTTCCTACCACATCACCAGTTTCTCTCCTGCCACCCAATGGCAGTGGCTCTCTCTCTTTCTCTCTCTCTCTCCTTCCCTCTCTCCCCTTTTCCCTTTCACTCTCTCCTCTTAGGAATTATGGTTTGCAATACAGATCCATATTTTTTAAGACTTTGATCTTTATTTTACCTTGATCAGAAATAACCATCTCCTATGTCAAAGATAAGCAACTGAAGAAGGTGGTTGAGCACAATGACTTTTTTGAAGGGCATTTTACATGCTTTTTAGATGAGAAACTACTTTTTCTTGTACTATGGTGTCAAGCAAAAACAGCACATTCTAAAACTCTTTGAAATGTCCATACGGATAACAAATCTGCACTTATATTTCCATCTAAGTACACAATGTCAAAAGTTTAGGGAAGACCAAGTTTCAAGTAATTTAACTGTTGTGTCAGGAGAAATCTGCTCTGTTTGTGAGGCATTTAAAGTGATTCATTTCTGTCATGCACAAGTTCTTTTAAGTAAGAGGTTGACAACAGTGGCCTCTGGCTAGTGGCTTGTCAGCGGGGACTACTTGAGCTTCACAGATAGAGTTGAGATTCCATTGCAGGTTCAGTGTACAGCTTGTGACCTGGGGAAATGACTGAACATCCCAGAGTCTCTGTCTGCTTAATTTATGACTTGGAAATTACAGTGTTGCGCTCCTCACCTAATCTTTAGGAAAGCTGCATGAGAACAAGATATTAAAACACCCAGCACAAAGTCTGACCTACTTGTCTTCACAGCCCTCTCCTTTCCTCTGTATCTTCCAAAGTGCCTGCTTTGACATATAAACCCCAGCTCAACATTTTTATACTGATGAACAATGCAATCACCAGAACAAAATTTAATCTGCAGGGCCATTGACAGCACAGCAGGTAGGATGCTTAGTGTGCATGTGGTTGACCCAAGCTCAATTCCTGACACCCTATAACCCTGCCAGGATTGATCCTTGAACACAGAGCCTGAAGTAAGACCTGAGCACTGCTGGCTATGACCATAAAACAAAACAAAACAAAAAAATTTTTAAAAATTGTAAGGAAACAAATGTCTATAAGACAGTTAAATGTGACTTTTCCAGGGCCTCGGGAGATATTCAAATGACTGAGACCCTGAGTTCAATCTGAGGCACTCGAACATTATTGGGAGTTCTCAGGTGCCTAAGAACTGCTGGATGTGGAGCTTATAAAAAAGAAAACCAGATGCTTCCATTCCCTATGAAAATAATTTGAATTTCTAAAAGAAACAGAGTCATTTAAGATTACTGTTATAGTCTTACAACTGCTAATAGTATTAAATATCATTATTATTATGATCATAATCAAGAAAAGGATATAAAAATTGTGATCTGTGTTTTATATTAGCAAAGATCACAGTAAGCTGTAGAGGTCTTGGGATGTTATACTCATCTACAGTTCTTCATCATATATTTTTGTATTCACTTGTGTGACAAAAATCAACGTGTGCACCAGGAATGTGGAATCTGCAGTGGTTTCTAGCTATGTAGTTAAAACCAATCCAATTCTCTACTGTTCCGTATTGATTAAAAAGTATGATAATTAAAATCAGTTTACGTTTCCCTTCTATTGGCCCAGAAAATGGAAAGTCACCTATATGTTATTTAACTGGAAGAGTGTATTTATGTAATAATGTTTTAAAAGATTCCAAGTTCAACTGCTACAGATCTGGGTTTTACTGCTTTTTTTTTTTGACTTATGTTTTGAGTTTCAGTAGAGTCAAATAAGATACAAAATGTGAAAGCACTTCTTAAGCTTTCAAGCACTGTATAAGTCCCATAGTGTTTGGTTTAATAAAGGTAAAGGTAAAGGTAAAGGCCCTCCCGTTGATCGTCAATTTGCTCGAGTGGGCCCAGTAACGTCTCCATTGGAGACTTTATTGTTACTGTGTCTGGCATATCGAATACGTCACAGGGAGCTTGCCAGTCTCTAGAAAAATCAATTTCCTTAAAGAATGCTGGCATTAGTTCCAATCATTGACCAGTCCTCTTAACCCCTGTTTTCCCTGGCCATGGATATTATTCTTCATATATATATTATATATGGGCTGGAGCAATAGCACAGTGGTAGGGCGTTTGCCTTGCACGCAGACAACATGGCCGACCCGAGTTTGATTCCTCCGCCCCTCTCAGAGAGCCCGGCAAGCTACCGAGAGTGTCTCGCCCACACGGTAGAGCCTAGCAAGCTACCCGTGACATATTCGATATGCCGGACACAGTAACAAGTCTCATGATGGAGATGTTACTGGGCCCGCTCGAGCAAACTGATGAACAATGGGAGGACCGTGATACCGTGATACCGTGATATATTATATACCAATATTGCAAACCACAATACCAAAAGGGGGGGGAAACAGAGAGTCAGAGAGAGAGAGAGAGAGAGAGAGAGAAAGAGAGACAGAGACAAAGACAGAGAGACATGAGAGAGAGACAGAGAGAGGGGAAGAAAAAGAAGAAGAAAAGCACCTGCCATAAGGGCAGGTAGAGGGTGGGAGAGTGGGGGATGATGGGAGGGAACTTGGGGACACTGGTGCTGGGAAATGTACACTGGAGGAGGGATGGGTGTTGGAAGACTGTATGACTGAAATCCAATCATGAACAGCTTTGTAAGGGTCTATCTCACAGTGATTCAATAGAACAGTTAAAAAAAAAGAATGCTGGGGAATTCTCCTTTGAAATTAAAATTTGCAAAATATTATCTACATTCCTAAGGACACATTTTATTTGAAATGTATCTGAATGTCTCTCAAGTTAGCATTTGGAAAACTAGCTTTGTAACAAGTACCCTTTGTATCACTTTGTTAATATGATATAAAGCCTAAGAATTCTTCATACTCTGTCTTTGTCCCTCTTTTTCAGACAAGACCAGAACTGGTGGTTGAAATGTATACTGGTGAAGGAATGGGCATTAGAACACTGTATGACTGAAAACTTTGTAAGTCTTTATCTCATGGTGATTAAATAAAATTAAAAAAAATTAAATGAATTAGGCCCCTCCCCCCACCAAAAGAACTATTAGCCATCAGGATCAAATGTTACTTACTGAATCTGAAACAGCTACATGAATAAAACTTTCGAGAATGGAAGAACTTAGTTGATCCATGACATCAATCATAGGTCGGTCATCATCCTGTACAAAGGGGAGGTGATTATTCTCCTTGGGAAAATGAATCCTCCTACCACCTCTCATCTCCGTCTAGTGCATGAAGCAGAACAGCTTGCAAAATAGTGATAAGGGTTTCTCATAGGAAAGTGAGTGCCAAGACACTGAGAGGTAGTGAATAAAATTCCCGCGCTTCTGAGTTTAGTCTTGCAAGTTTCAGAAGATAATTAGAGCTCCAATTTCACATTTACTAGAAAAAAAATAGTGCCTGAATTTCTGAGACGTCTGTGAGAGCAAGAGTCTGAATACCAGTATTAAATATTATTCCACAGAGTGTTCCTTAAACCCTGCAGAATGTGTTGTCACTAGTTTAAGGAATGAAAATCCCATTTCCAATGATCAATGGTTGGGAGATATTGGTACTTTGGGGCTGCGTGTTCATAAAAGCTATTATGAAGAATTGTGAAGTTATATTTCTAAAACATATATAGTCTTATAAACCAATATTACCTTGATTAGAGTATGTTTTAAAAGATGTGTTGTCAGAAGGCTGAAATATCACTAAATGCAGAGATCTGCTAAAATTATTTTTAAAAAAACAATGATTGTGATTGAATTTTAGTTAAAAATAACTGTTGCAGAGTCTGACTACTGTTGGAGGCACCTAAGCTGTGTTGAGCAGTTAGGTAAAGGAAGTCAGTTGGAAATTATAGACTCTATTAAAATAAGAAATCCTTCTACATGAATAGTGCCTATCTATGCTTTTTATAAATATGAATAGTGCCTGCCATCTTGTACTATAGACAAGGTCATAATTAAAAATTATTGGGTCAGGGATATGACTCAGAGGACTGAAGTTCTTTGCTGGGAATGTGGGAGGCCCTGGGTTTGATCCTCTGGGCACTGTTAGGAGTAACCTTCAGGCCGCACTGAATATAGCCCCCAAAACAAAAAAAAATGTTAAAAAAATTTTAGTAGCTTGGGGCTGGAGTGATAGTACAGCGGGTAGGGTGCTTGCCTTGTACTCGGCCCACCAGGGTTGGATTCCAGCACTCCATATGGTCTTCTGAGCCTGCCAGAATTGATCCCTGAGTGCTGAGTGGGCCAAGAGTAAGCCCTGAGCAAAGCACGGTGTGGACACCAGGAAAAAAAACGTAGCTTTAGAGGAAAGTCCTGGAAGATCCTTATTCATGAATATATATGAAAATGTGTTTAAAAATTTTGTGGCTGATCAAAGAGCAGCATAAGAGAAACTGTTTGATGGAGTCTGGTGGAACAGCGGCTAAGTACAGGGGCTTTGGAGGCAGATAAATCTGGCTCTGAAACCAGGCTCTGTTAATTCTAACTGCTGATGCTGGATTCATTCATCCTCCTTAACCTCAGTCTCAGTATCTGCATATTGGGAAATAAGAATACCAATTCTTAGGCTACCTCGAGAGTTAAATGTGATACATACATGGTATTCATTATTACCATCACAATGAGAGACATAATGGCAAGATGGAATATAGCATGCTTAGATATCCATTTTCCAGATAACAGAAATTTAGTTCAAAGCATTATCAGAAGGCTATCTGAAAACACTGAATGGACTGAGAGGAGTTGGTAATATTTGAAAAGAACAATGAAATATTGATGATAATAAAGTCACGGAAAGTGATTTAAAACAAATTAGAAGGCAGACTTTGTCTGAAGAAGTACATGACATAAAAAACAAAACATTTTTTTCCTTATCATTTCCTGCCTGGGTTTTGTGCATGGGGCAGGGAGCTGGAATCCTATCATGCTTCATGCCAAGCCATTCCCATCTCTGGGGAATAAGTTTTATGGTGATGCTATTTTTCTAATAACATTGAGTTGAAAAAGAATCAGAAACATAAAAACACTAGTCACGGTGTTTGGTAACCTCATATATATATTTTTAAAAATTTTTATTATTTTCTTAAGTTCGTTCTCTGCTAGAAATGCTCTAACCTTTTCTTCATTTGAGGTACACTGCCTCAAATGTGAAAAAAAAATCCATTCTTCACTTAACTAAGGGTGTCATCTCGAAGAGAACGAGGAGGGGGTCTTTTCAGAGTTCTCTCTGGAAAACCAAGAAAACTACTATACAAGGAAAAATCTGACAGGAATAAAACATTGTTTGACATCATGTGACACAAAAGTACCTAAGTAATATAGTATTGATGCACCCATGGTCTCGAACCTAAGCTTTAAAACTGTTGAAACAGATGAACTGGGAAATTCAAAAGGGATAATCCATACCTCAGGCTGACCCAGGGCGACAAATAAAGCTCGAATTTCCTTGAGGATTAAAACAGATAGTTTCCGAGTGGCCACCTGGAAGCTGCAGAGTAACACCAGAGCGAAACCCTCCACAGCATGGAGGACACTGCAGTGTGGACCTCGTTCCGAAGGCATTCTGTGGCTAGAGCCATTAGGAATCAGCTGTCATGAAAGTAACAACATTTAGAGAAAAATAACAGTGGAAGAAAAAGTCCTCTAATACATACATCATCAGGTGAGTCTAAACTTCTACTTTTAAGCCATGGCAATTTAGCACAACAGATCTCTGAATAATTAATATTCCTGAAGCATCACAGATTGCTTTTTGTTTTCCAGATCAATTGTTGCTTTAGAATACTAGCAACCATCTGTTACCTCTGATAAGATACAACTTTTTAAAGGCTACTAATATTAATAAAAACTGCTTCTATCTGTACTGGAGATTAGGTTATATATTTGATCAAATCAAATCTAATTTGTCTTTCCTTAGCTTCTCCACAGACTTTAAAATACCGTTCAACTGAATTTTAAAAATGTTACTTCCTATTAAATCTTACTTATTTGTGTGTTAGATCTTAATCTAGGTTTTGCCAGTTTTGAGATGGGCTCTGAAAGTCTCCAAGTCACAAGTGGGTGAGTTTAAACCAAAGGTGTGTCAGAATGAAGACAGATTTCACCTTTATTTCCATTTTCCTTGTACAAAGACATGGGATACTTCTTCCTACCCATTATCATTTGATATATGAAGAACACAAGGCAGGAGGATTGTCCTGAACATCATCTCTGATGATGATGATGCCATCTGGGTGCCTAACTGTGCACACACACAATTACACTTCCATGAGCTTCTTGAAGATTCCTTAGACTCTCACTATGCTTTTCCCTAATCAGAAACTTTTGCCCATTTGCTCATTTTTCAGAATATTTTTCTGTTGTTTTTGTCTATTATTATTATTTTTTCTTTTTGGGTCACACCCAGTGATGCACAGGGGTTACTCCTGGCTCTGCACTCAAGAATTACTCCTGGCGGTGCTCAGGGGACCATATGGGATGCTGGGAATCGAACCCGGGTTGGCCGTGTGCAAGGCAAACGGCCTACCCGCTGTGCTATTGCTCCAGCCCCCTGGAGCAATAGCACAGGGGCTGGAGTGATAGCACAGAGGTAGGGTGTTTGCCTTGTGCGCAGCCAGCCTGGCCGAGCTGGGTTTGATTCCTCTGCCCCTTTCGGAGGGCCCGGCAAGCTACCGAGAATATCTCGCCTGCATGGCAAAGCCTGGCAAGCTACCCGTGATGTATTTGATATGCCAAACACAGTAACAAGAAGTCTCAAAATGGAGACATTACTGGGCCTGCTTGAGCAAAAAATTGATGAACAACAGGAGGACAGTGGACAGTGACAGTTTTTGTCTATTGCTTTTGGGTCACACTCAGCGATGCTCAGGGGTTATTTCTGACTCTGCACTCAAGAATTACTCCTGAAGGTGCTTGGGGGACCATAAAGGATGCTGGAGATTGAGGTCAGGTTAGCCATGTGCAAGGCAAATGCCCTACCCACTGTACTTACTAGTTCCTTCCCCTAGAATATTTCTTTAAAATTAGGTTTAATTGACACTTAACATGATTTAGCCTAATGTGCACAACATAATTCAGTATTTGTATATTGTCAAATTCAATCCTAATGTGCCTGGGTAAGGTAATCCATCACCATGCATAGTTCGTTTTTTTCTCTTATGATGAGAATTTTTAAGATATACTTTTTAATATAGACAACACACCTTCATTAATTATAGTCGTGATGGTGTTCAACACATCTTTAGGGCTTGTTTATTTTATATCTGAACTTTTGTAACTTTGAATTCCCTTTACCCATTTTGGAAACCCCTTCCTCTACTTTTTTTGTTTTATGAGCTTGTGTGTGTGTGTGTGTGTGTGTGTGTGTTTATGTTAAAGAGTCCATGTATAAGTGATATCATCTAATATTTGTATTTTTCCAACTTATTTCACTTAGAATAATGTCCTCAAGATCATCAATGTTGTGACAAATGACAGTATTTCTATTTTTTGTGACTCAAGAATATTCTTCTGTGTGTGTGCACATTCATATGCTAATACCAAACCACCATCATCCCTTGCTCTCCTCTTCTTCAGCCTGTTCTCCAAAATGTTATTATTACATTTTTACTATTCAGGACTTAGTCATGAAAGAATAAAGAAATTAAAAGATAGCATCTTACAATTTGTCGATACAGGTAACCAATATGCTGCTGACCAGAAATAACAATATCTAACTTTCATATATCCATATCTAGCTTTGTTGCCATTTGATTTTACAAATAGAATTAAAATTATAAGTCTGAAAAAAATTTCAATTTCTGCTGTTTAAATGGTCTCATAAATGTTAACAATCTAACCTGATATAGTAGATTATTATCTGAATTTTTTGGTCATAACATCACATCTAAGCAGATGTGAAAATAAAGTCAGCACAAGGGAGAACATTTCCAAGTATCTGAATGTAAGAAGTCTAGACGTTCTCTAGACTGCAACTTACTTACATACACAGCACATAAATGAGTATAAACTGGTAGGAAGAATTTCAAAATCACCTCTGAATTCCTGATTTTGTTGGCTTGTTCATAGACCTTTCCTTGAGTTTGTATGACAAGTTTCCACTGTGTGAGCAGTTGAAGCAGTAACTTCAGTGATGAATCAAGGAGTGTGTGGTGCATGTCATTTACTTCACGGAGCAGGAAGTTGGTGAAGCCAAACAGCACATCTTCCCTCCAGTCTGAGAAGTCAACCAGTAAACCCTGAAGAGAATTTTGTGCAATATGTCGCAATTCATCATCCATGTGAATAGAAAGCCTGTGAAATAAAGAGAAAGAGAAAATAAAGAGAAGACCAAAATATAGATCATGTCTTACATTGCTTTTTTCTGTATCTAGATCTTAAGTAAATCATAATTCCTAAAAGAAACATGGAAAACTTTAAGCTGGTCTTCCAGGAAGGCGTGTCAAAGGCAGGAATATACAAACTTTCCTTGTACTTAAATCAGAGCCTTCATTTTCCCACAAAAAAATTTCACAAGGAATTCTAATATGTAGTACATGAAACCTGAGTATCTCTGACTGCACATAAGGTAAAGAGGGCCCCCCATCTGTTTGGGGGAACATATTCTCCTTCCCTTAACAAGGCTTTGAATCATTGTTGCAGCAAGGGTTTGAAAACACTAATTTATGACACACACTTGCAATCATTTTCTTGTCTTAGTTTGTTATTTTTATAGACATTTGTATCTGTCTATCACCTTAAGTAAGCACCCCAAAACTCACCCACCCCAACAGAGCCCCAGCAGCTGAAAACCTCCAGAATTCAATCACTGCCATGTTCACAGTCGATCTCCACACACTTGGACGAGCCTCATCCACGAGTGAATCTGCTGAAAAACTCAGGTATACAGGTTTTGTGACTGAAATCTTCAGGTTCTCATGGAGTTGGGAATGGGATCTCTCTCCCCATCTCCCTGTGCTTCCAGGAGTCTGGCAGTCACACCCATGAACTGTTGCTTATGTGCAATAGCACTGTAGCACTGTCTTCCTGTTATTCATCAATTTGCTCAAGCAGGCACCAGTAATGTCCATTGTGAGACTTGTTGTTACTGTTTTTGGCATATCGAAAACGCCACAGGGAGCTTGCCAGGCTCTGCTGTGCAGGAGGGATACTCTTGGTAGCTCTGAGGACAGAAGAATCGAACCTGGGTCGGCCGCGTGCAGGGCAAACACCCTACCTGCTGTGCTATCAATGGCCATGATTCAGAGAATCACAGATAAATCTTGGAAGAGAGCAACAAGCTACAGAGATGCCTCTGGACCCCAAAGTCAACATCCAGTTAAAAACGTAATTCCAGTTGTATTACCCAATTTAGAATTTTCTAATTCCTGGAGCGCATGACCACATTTGCAGCTATGCAACATCTCATACTCTACACAACTGATATATCAAGAGTAGCACGCCACATTGGACAGGGTGTAAAGTAGGAGGCCACTGATCTTGACTGAAAAAATATATATTATATATGTATGCTGTGTGCTAATATCTATCTATCTATCATCTATGTATGTGTCTATGCATGTAAGTATGTATCTATCTATTAGCACACAGGCGATAACAGCATGGTAGTAAAATCTCCTATACAATGGTTTAATGGCACAAGGCTGAGATACAACAATCTTCACACACTTTCTTTTATGGAAACATTTTTGGATCATTTTTAGCAGATTAATGCCATATCATAACCTGTTCAGAATAGTGTTCCCTAAAGTGGGTGATATTGCCTCCTGGGGCCTTTGGAATAATGAATGGGGTCTGTAGAGCCTCCAGAAAAACCATGGGGTGCTTTTTGTTTATCTGTAACAGACGGTAGATTTCCAGGGGCTCTGAGTAACTGGGGCAACAGGCCAAAAAAGTTTAGGAAATCAACCTCTGAGAAATCCAAGTAAATGACATTACTTTCAGTTTTCCAAGTAAGACGAATTCTACTCCATGTCCAACTTGGCTCTTATTCACAATTTGCGAAGTAGATTGCAGGGACGCTTTTAGAACTGTCTGCTCTGAGGGTGGCCACATGCTTGACAATGAAGGATCAAAAAGATCCTTGAAGCACAGACAAGTCGGGGCAGTAGAGGGGCCCAGAGAACAGAGGCCCAGTCGCCAATGACAGTGGAGTATCTGACAGCAAGAGTGAGGAGTCCAGACTGTCACAGGGTTGAATGATACTGACCCGTGAAGGCATGTGATGTGGCAGCAGGTCAGGAAGAAGATGAAGCTGTGACGGGGCAAGAATGCCCGTGGGTCTGTCCCCGAAAGGACATGTGTAAAGCACTACCCACTCTAGCCAGCCACCGCTTCATCTACCCACAGCTTTCTTTTTGGGTCATACCCAGCGATGCTCAGGGGTTACTCCTGGCTCATGCACTCAGGAATTACTCCTGACAGTGCTCGGGGGACCATATGGGATGCTGGGAATTGAACCTGGGTTGGCCGCAGCAAGGCAAATGCCCTACCTGCTGTGCTATCGCTCTAGCCTCCCCCACAGCTTTCTCATTTTGACTTTTGTTGGATTTCAGTTTGATCATCACAGATCGTCTGTGAGATACATGAAGATTTTTTTTAAAAAATTTTATTTTATAAATTAGTTCACAATATTTGATTACATTTAATATTCAAACACCAATCCCACCACCATTACACCTTCCCACCACCAAATTCGGGATGTTTCCATCCCAAGCCCCAAGCCCTGTCCCAAACACAAGTGAAATAATATATTTCGTATTGATACATGCAGATTTAATAGAACAAAGAAAGAAACCAGAAAATAACTTAGCAAATAAAAGAGAAAGGGAAGACAATTAAAGAAAGGAGAAAGATGTCAAGCCACCGTGAGCACTCAGGTCAGGCAGAAGAGTGGCATGGAGTGGGCCTGGGAGACAGTTCAACTGGCCTAATTAGTGCTTTGCCATGCAGTGATCCCTGGTCCCCAGAGAATTGCCAGGAATGACCTTTGAGTACTAAGCTGAGGGGCCCCATACCATTGAACGTGCTCCCAAACCCAACCCAACAAACTCAACCAACCAAACTAAAGCAATGTGGAACTGACTGGCATCTTTGCAGGCCCTTGCCTAGGTTTGTCTAGCAAACAAGTATCTGAGCCACCACAGAAAAACCAGAAAAACCACACCAGACAAGGAAGATCAGGCTCTTGTCTGCCAAATAAACAACTGCAGTTACAGTGAAACAACTGAGATTGAGAGTGGCGGTCTGGGATGGAGAACAGAAAGACTTACAAAGAAGGCAGCTCACAAAAGAGTGTCATGAGCTTTCGGAACAAATACCCCATCTCTGACATGCTGACCTGGCATCCTGGGACCTAAAATATGATTACAGGTATGTGGTAACACACACATGAAGCTGCTGAGGGGTCTCAAAAGGACTCTGCAGTGACAAGTGGTAAGAGAAGAGGAGAGTCTGCTGCTGGCATAGGGGCAAAGCCTGGCCATGCCTGGCCTGATCAAACAGGTAGTAGACACGTACAGGCCAAAGCAACTGGACTAAGAGACCCAGAGGCCTTGTCTGCAGTGATGCAGGGGGGTAAATAATGCGATCCCAAGGGCACAAGCTGCTCCCACAAAAAGATGTTACTGAATGAATAAGGATGTGGGGTAAATGGGGGAAAATCAGAACTAGAACAAGGCTATCTTCTTACTTGGTAAGATCAGACAAATGCCTTTTTCTGGGGTGTGTGTTGGAGGGAGGGGGTTGGGCCACACCCAGCAGTGCTCAGGGCTTATGCACAGCTCTTTGCTCAGGGCTCATTCTTGGCAGTTCTCAGCAGATACTATGTGGTGTCAGGGATCGACCTTATGTGCAAGGGAGGTGCTTTCCCTTCTGTACTTTCTCTCTGGTGAGCTCCCGATTCAGAGGGCCACAGCTTGGTAGCCTTTTTTCTGATCTGGTTTGCTTAGATGAGCACGAATGAAAAGGAATGATTCAAACTCACAAGCCATATTCAGAAATAAAGGCCAGTTAGGGGAAATGGACATCTAAGCTCCATCTGAATGAATGAAGGTTATTGGGAGAGGTGGAGAGCCTGCTGCTTCCTAATGTCACCAGGGGCAACAGGCAGAAGTACTCACAGAGAGAAGATCTGGAGACCGAAGCTTCCCAAAGGAAGGCAGATAGGATGGTTGACCTTTAGAACAGTCCATCAGAAATGGAAATTTTTTCTCAGCAGGTTTTCTAAAATAGACGCCTACCTACTGCCGTGCTTTGAAATATACCAGCATTAAAATAAAGAAATGTGATTAAGTGGTTTATTGAGGCAATACTTGTAATGGAGACTAGTTCTCACTTGGCTGGACAAACAGACACTTTCCATTACTTCTACATATGCTGAAAAGTGAAACGGCAAAGGATAAGATCGTGGAATTGTGTAGGCATTGGCCCATAATTTTTTCACAAATTATAAAGAAACACTGCAGTAAATATATCATGTGTCATTTTTACATAAGACTTTTTCATTTCCATTTCACCTTTACATTTTCATGTAAAATTCTGTAAGTTTGGGCAATGGACTTCACTGAAGTAGTTCATTCTTCTTATCTGAAAATAGGAATAACTATGTTCAGTTTTCCTAATGGAAGGTATTCAGAAATGAACCCTGCATCATGGCATTATATATAACTCAACTGCACAGATGCCTAAAAATAACTATATTTGCCCAAAGCTTACTGTGTCCTTAGCCCTATGCCAGGTGATTTATATGCATGATTTAATCTTCAAAAACCCTATGACAAAGTTTTGAGAAAAGAACAATAAATATTGACTATCAAGCCCTTCATGCCTGTAGAGTGCTACAGGAACTGAAAGAACAGGAGTTTGCAGATGTGGGAGAAAGGGCCTTCCTGCAGTGAAGGGATACTGCTAGAAACATCTGACAGAATTAGAGAAAAGAGATAAAATTTCCCAGGAGAGAAGGGAACGCCCTCTCCAATCTGGAGAAAATTTTGGGGACCCAAAATCAGAAGGGAAGGCTCTGCTAACACAGGAATTATATCTTGGTGTTCTAAGAGCCTACGTGGAAGGGTTCCTCATTCCTGGGTATTGTGAGTGGACTGAACCACACAGACAAAATCAGAGATGACACAGTAACCTGGAGAGATGGGTTTTCCACTTCCATTCCATATAACATTGTTATGGTTACTATACACCAGAGTCTAAGTGGTACTGAGCTGTTATCTGGAATGCTGGGAATGGGGGTGCGGGGGCAGTTTTGTGGGGTATAACCCTGAAACTTTCTGCTCAGGGAATAGTGCTGGGAGAAACAGGGAGCTGGTGTGAACATGAGCCTGTGCAGAAAACCAGGATTTTCCTCCAGTAAAAATGTACGAGGGACGTGACTGTGGAATGTCTAAACGGCCTCACACCTCTCTGACTGTACGAATCATGTACGAATCAAGATAACTTAATCCAAACACAACTGGACTGTAAGGTAATAAAATGACCATAGTCTAAACTCATAATTATTGTTATTTAATTGTATCCCTCTTGTCCACTAACACTTTTGATATTCTGTGAAGAAGCTCATTTTCTTAGAGGTTAATCGCACTGACAGCAAGTGGCTCACACACTCCGGAAATGGCTCCTCTGAGATCAGCCTCTGTTTTTTTTTTTTTAAACCATACTTTATATGTTGCTTTTTAAAAAAATTTTTTATTAGTGAAACACCATGAGGTACAGTTGTAGACTTACAAATTTTTCTGCTTGGGTTTCAAGTTATACAATGATTGAGTACACATCCCTCCACCAGCACCCATTTTCCACCACCACAGGTCCCAGTATCCCTCCCACCCACCCCCCATCCCCCCCATCCCCCCCTGCTTCTGTGGCATTCCCTTTTGTTCTCTCTCTCTCCTTTTGGGTGCTGTGGTTTGCAAAAGAAGCATTGAGTGGCAATCATATTCGGTCTATAGTCTACTTTCAGCATGCATCTCCCATCCTGGGAGGATCCTCCCAACACCCTTTATTTGGTGCTCCCTTCTCTATCTGAGCTCCCCTTTCCCCTAGCATGTGTGGCTGGCCTCCAAGCCATGGAGTGAACCTCCTGGTACTTATCTCGGCTACTCTTGGGTATTAGTCTCCTATTTTGTTACTTTATGTTCCCCAGATGAATGCAATCTGTCCCTCTCTTTCTGACTCTTTTAGGCTTATCCGAGAGTGCTTTTGATTGGCTTCCCTTTTAAGCCAAATCACGTTCTTTATTTTTGTCCCAAGTTGTAACCTCCAAGAATAATTATTTGTACTTTTTTTTGCCCCTTCATAAGACAGTACCTCTGCCTTAGACTTGGCAAGACTCTATCGAACAATACAAATGTGATGTGCCATAAGAGCACATTCCAGCCATATCCAACAGCATTCCCTCATGCACCTGGCATTGGGGTTTGCAGATTAGGTGTCACTGGATTAGACGAATGTGTTGACACCAGAGGCAAAAATATATCACACAGATTCACAACAAAACAGCAATAGAGACTGCCAACATGCTGCATAACACTTAAAAATTTAGGATTTGGGGGCTGGAGTGACAGGACAGCGGGCAGTATGCTTGCCTTGCATGTGGCCAACCCAGGTTCAATGCTCAGCATCTCATCTGGTCCTCTGATCCCCAATATGAGTAATACCTGAGTGCAGAGCCAGAAGTAACCCCTGAGCACTGATGGGTATGTTTCCAAAACAACAACAAAAATTTAGGGATTTCACATAGTAAGGAAACAACAAGTGTCATCAGAAATCAGAACTGAAGTTTCTGTCTATAGAACTGATCTTACATGGGAGGGAATTTTTGGAGGAGTCCTTGTTACACTGGTGGAGGGAGATGGGCTCTCCAGTGATGGGAATGATGGACACATAAAAAGCATAATTAATAGGACTGTAAATCCCAGTAATGCAATACAAATATGTTTTTATAAAAAAAATTAGGATTTCAAAGGCATTAGTGCATGTTATCATCAATTAAAACTGCATTAAAATAAGTGAAATTTTACTTCAACTTAACTGACAACTTTCTTTGCTCACTCCTTTGAGGTTGGGTAAACCAAAATAACACTTGCTTTATGTCACTTTACCTTTTCGATAATGCTATGGGGTAAGCAGTGTTATTCCAATTTTACCAAGAAGAAAAGACAGGCTGAAAAGTTAAGCAACTTATCTTGATTTAAACATTTGTCAGCATGTTATATCTCTACTTAAAAAAACTTTAGCTTGGACAGTAAATATTTGCTGAAAATTCACCTTGCCAGTCTTATTTCTATTCCCTTTTCTCAATGAATTTCTAAATTCCTTTTGCCAAATCAAGGATGACTCTACCTCTTTCTATTCCATTCCCTCTTTATACCCCATGTTTTTAAAGATGTCCGTCTTCAAAACCAGGTTTCTTGAGTTTTAAATTAAAGACATGTATAAATGTTAACTAACACATCACAAAAACATGGAATCTTTAAGTTTACTTAACTATAATGGTACAATTTCAAATTAAGTTTGGGACTGAGTTAACCTGCATACAAAGTAGGATGGGGAGAGTGATAATTATATGCTTTTTAGTAGCTTTCTCAAATACTCTAATTGGTTTAGGATCTCTGTTACCTCTTAGACACTTGGTAGTCTTTGATCTCAAAATTAGAGAACAGACCTTGATTAATGAACTCTTTTCCAGTCTGTCTCATTTCATGACTTTGCTCATGTCATTCACCCACTTTCCCTTTCTGACTTCTTTCAAGGGCAATTCAAGTTCTACCTTCTACCCAAGACACTTGCTCACATCCCAATCCGCAATGATTCTTATACCCACTGAAGTAATCTACCATATTTCTATGCAATTAATCTGAACAAATTCAAACTCTGCACTTTTAATTACCTTATGTGCTACGTAAGGTAATTAATAAATAAATAAAAAATAAATTAATTAATTAATAAATCAGATCTCTTTAATAGCCACATCCACTTGCCCACATACCACATACCACATGATGGATATGTCGTTCCCAATGTTCTCCCTTCCGAAATCCAACATGCCATCTCGTCGGTAAAGAAACAAAGAGCACCTGGCCCAGACAAGATCAGACCTGAACACCTGAAGAACTTACCATCAGTACTCATCAATACATTGGCTCGACTCTTCACACGCTACCTGTCTGAATGCAAGGTTCCATCCCAATGGAAAACCAGCAGGACTGTACTACTATACAAGAAAGGAGACATCCACGACATTGGCAACTATCGCCCAATCTGCCTATTGTCTGTCATCTACAAACTATTCACTCGAGTCATCCTGAATAGGATTAGCAGAGCACTAGATGAAGGACAACCATGTGAACAAGCTGGATTCCGAAAAGGATTCAGTACCATCGACCATATCCACACAATAACCAAGCTCATTGAGGTATCTCGGGAGTTCAAGATGCCGCTCTGTCTAACGTTCATTGATTTAAAGAAGGCCTTTGATTCTGTTGAGACAGAAGCGGTCATGGAAGCCTTGGCCAATCAGGGCATACAAACTCAATACATCAGGATCCTTTGTGAGCTCTATTGCGGATTCACTACCAAGATCTCACCATTCTACAAAGAAGTAATCATCCATATCAAGAGAGGGGTTCGGCAGGGTGATACCATTTCACCAAAACTCTTCAGTGCCACCCTCGAGAACATCATGCGACGACTGGAATGGGAAAACATGGGAGTGAAGATAGATGGTCGGCAACTACACCACCTCCGCTTTGCTGATGACATCGTTCTAATAACACCAAACATCAGCCAAGCGGCACAAATGCTGAACGACTTTGACCGTGAATGTGGAAAGGTCGGACTACAGCTAAATCTTACGAAGACAATGTTTATGAGAAACAGCCTTGTTCCTGACGCTCCATTCGCTCTCAACGGAACCACCATCTCCGAATGCAACAGTTATATATACCTAGGTCGAGAAATCAACATGATGAATGACCTGGCACCTGAGTTGCGCAGGAGGAAGAGAGCGGCTTGGAATGCCTTCAAGAGCATTGAAGAAATAACTAAAAGGACAAAGAACCTCCAGCTACGAGCACATCTCTTTGATTCCACTATTCTTCCTGCATTAACATATGCCTCAGAGACCTGGACCCTACGAAAACAGGATGAGAACGCTATTCGGGTCTCTCAAAGAGGAATCGAAAGAACTATGCTTGGAATATCACGATTCACTCAAATGAGAGATAGAATCCGGAGTTCTGATCTTCGTCAACGCTCAAGAATCAGGGACGCTGTCTCATTTGCCAAGACATCAAAAATCAGATGGGCTGGACACGTAATGAGGTTTATAGACAACCGCTGGACTAGAGCCATTACTGATTGGATTCCACGAGACATCAAAAGATCACGTGGACGCCCACCTATAAGATGGTCAGACTTCTTCGTCAAGACCCTAAATGATCGGTTTGAGGCTCTACATGTTCCTAAAACGAACAGATACCATTGGGCTACGCTAGCACGCAACCGGGATGAATGGAGACGTTACTGGCACCCGCTTGAATAAATCGATGAATAACGGGGGTTAAGTGATTAAGTGAAGTGATTATGTGCTACGTATTTGCTTTGAACTTTTATTTTACTATTTTTTTTGTTATTTATTTTAGTTGTAGGGTCACCTCCAACAGCGCTCAGGGCATACTTCCTGTTCTGTACTCAGGGGTCATTCCTGGAAGTGCTTGAGGAACCACCTAAGGTGCTGGATCATACAGGGTCAGGGCTATTCAAGGCAAGAGCCTTAAGCTCGCTGCTGTCTTTTTGGCCTCTAGCTTTGATTACAAACCCTTTGAATGTGGGGGTTGCGGGGGGGGGGGGGGAAAGACTTCCTTTATTCCTCTTTGCTTCCACACAGTACTTAGTACTTAGAGTAATGCTTCATTTGGTAAATATTTGTCAGGTGTCAATGATCATCCTATTTTTTTTAAAAAAAATCACAACAAGATATTAAAATCAATGCTGGTGCTAAGTGAAATGAATCAGAAAGAGAGGGACAGACATAGAAGAATTGCACTCATTTGTGGAGTATAAAACAACATGAGGCTGACACTTATGGATAGCAGATACACGGGGCAGGTAGATGCTCCACAGCTGGTAGCCTGCCTTATGAGCAAAAGGGAGAAGGCAGCTGGAATAGAGAAGGAAACACTAAGAAAATGATGGCTTGAGGAACCGGGATGGGAGATGTGTGCAGAAAGTAGATAAAGGACAAAACATGCTAACCTCTCAGTGTCTGTATTGCAAACCATAATGCTCCAAAGTAGAGAGAGAGTATGGGGAATATTGTCTGCCATGGAGGCAGGGGGAGGGTGGGAAGGGGGGGAGTATACCAGGGATATTAGTGGTGGGGAATGTACACTAGTGGAGGGATGGGTGTTTGATCATTGTGTGATTACAACCGAAACATGAAAGCTTGTAACTATCTCACGGTGATTCAATAAAATTAAAAAAATAAATAAAAATAAAATCAATGCTGTCATTTAAATGTCCATTATACTCTCACGTACCTGGCCAGCAAGTCAATGAGTTCAAGTTTTGACATCCCATCAGGAAGCAGTCGAGGGATAGCGGCGACACAGGTCCTGAAAAGGTCAATTTTTGGCTTCCTCTCACCACTGAAATTTGAAAACAAAGTTTAAACACAAGTCAAAAGCATGTAAAAATTTTCTAAAAAAACTGAAGTATGAGTAATACTTGAGTTTCTGCTTTCTAAGTCAGCCTGGAATGGGCCCCTTACAGTCTTTTGTTATATTTAGGCTATTTATAGTTTGGTGATTTTAAAGAGAATTTGTGAAAATTCAGATGTACCTGAGACAATGGGTACATCTAAAAAGAGGAATGCCAATAGCAACTGCCTTCTGTGATATAGTTTTGTCTTTCAGCTGGGTTCCATGGGGTGTGGTTCCCATGGCTGTACCTGAACCTATGAATTTACAGACATGCATGAGTGAATCACACCAGAAATAAACAGTCATTTCTACACTTAGCATTTATAATGAACTTTAGCGTACAAAAGAAATGGTGCTAATAAGGTGAATGAAATCTGTAAGTTTCTATCTGGTAAGTTATATTTCCTCCAGAGTATCCGCCCCCCAACTTTTTTTTTTTGCTTTTGGGTTCACACCCAGTGATGCATGGGGTACTCCTGGCTCATGCACTCAGGAATCACTCCTGGTGGTGCTCAGGGGACCATATGGGATGCTGGGAATCGAACCCAAGCCAGCTGCATGCAAGGCAAATGCCCTACCCACTGTGCTATCGTTCCAACCCCCCAACTTTTTAAAAAAAAGATTAAGTGCATCCAAAAATAAGCTATTCATAATGTCAACAAAATATTGAAATGTATATAGTTATACACTTTCTGAGATTTTTCAAATTATGCTGATGGGACTAAGGTGAGGAATCTGTGTCTCTTTTTATTTCCATGAGGTTATGAAGGTTCAAAGATAATTGATGCCTTTTCTACTGTTATAAATTCTGAAGGAAGATACTAATTTTTTGTATATTATTTCAATTTTCAGCTTAATTTCAGCCAACTGTTTAACTCATAATCATGTATCTTATCAGTAATCTTTGTGGAAAAAATGAACTGCCCATCAAATCTTTCACAGCTGAAGTGACAAAATATAACAGCCTGTTGAAATTTTGATGAGTTAGGCTTCTGAGAATACATACAGAATTGGCACAAAATTAATGCGACCACAGGAAAAGAATACACAATCCTGTGGTACAAAGTAGCAGAGAAGTAATTCATTCCTGGAAAGGAGTTGTAGAACTATAACAAAAAGAATCTGATTTCTTTAGAATATTTACTTATTTATTTATTTATTTTTGTTTTGTTTCTGGGGCCACATTTGGCGATGCCCACAGGTCACTTCTGGATCTGCACTCAGGAATTACTCCTGACAGTGCTTAAGGGAACAATATGGATGCCGGGGATTGAACCTGGATTGGCTGGATGCAAGGCAAAAGCTGTAGCCATTGTATTTAGAATCTAAAGAGGATAGTCAGAGAGCAACTTCGCTCCTCTCCATTACTTTTTAGGATGGTTTTGCAAGTTTGTTAAGAATGAACACAAGGCTGTTGAAGTGAAAAATGGGACTTTTAAAATACTCTGCTTTGGTGGAAAGCTGGAAGATTATTTTCTTTCCCTTTCGATAGCTCTTTTGCATGAGAGATATGAGGAACCTTGGCAGGAGGTTGTTGTCCAGTGACTTCCAAACCACTGAAACAAAGTCTTTGAATGACATTCTCAATAGCTATCTAAAGCGGGAGTCTAGTGATCTCTTCTAATAGTTAACTTGCAACACAGTCAGTTGTTTAAAGGGTAAACCAAGGTAGTTCATCAGATGTTTTAAACAACTGGGATTCTTTTCCTATATGTCAGAAAACAGATGATCCAGCCTAGCCTGTAGTGTAAGGCAAATTCCAATCTATCAGAGCAAGTTAAGATTAAAAATTAGTGTATAAATCCCTCCTAACTACTGCAGTCCTTGCTCCACAGGTTTCATAGGAAGCACAGAACTCCCCAGATGACAGACATTTTAGTGGAAGGTGATAAAACTAATTGCCATTGTTGTAGAATAAACTGTGTAAGGCAAGCACCTTACCCACGGTACTATCTCTCCAGCCCCAGGTCATCATTGAAAACTCTTCATAGAAAATTTAGTCTTCATTGTACTCACGTGATCATATCTTCTGGTTCTTTGTTTAACATCTGGACATTAGTTAGCATCATACACCTTCCGACTTCTTTATCAAGGTGTCTTAAAATGTTGTCCACTGCTTTTCGTACTTGAGAGTAATATAATGACATACCTGGAAAGTTATGTGTGGTGGTCAAATCATTGAATGAATTTATTATAGAGTGAAATTCCATTGTGTTAATCTCTGTGACATATTGTTGCTGAAAACATTCTATGGGGCAATGACTTCTTTGAGTATAATCTCCTTGAAGCACTAATAGTACTCTTAGCAGAGTGCCCTGTACTTGTCAATTCCTAATTTGTAGTATTCTTAGCAGAGTATCCTATACTTCTTGGTCGCTCACCAAATGATCACTGAAACTCATGAAGCAGAATTCTCAAAACCCCTCAAGCAAATATTTTCCAGAGCACTAAAATAAAAAGGGAACTAGAATGTTTTACTCTAGCTTTCTTGTTTCTGGTTAATATAAGAAAATCCTCTATCATTAGTGACTAGATAAAGAATAATTCTCATTCTGACTTAAGGTTTTAATAATTACATTGTTTTCTTTGTGTGGACATTTTTAGCAAAAATTATTATTATTATTATTACTTTGTTTTTTCCCCAAATGCATCAGTTCTCAAGGGCTACTCCTGGCTCTGTGCTCAGGTGATGCTCCTGGTGATATTTAGGGGATCACAGGAAGTATCATAAATGGTGGTAAAGGTAAAGGTAAAGGCCCTCCCGTTGATCGTCGATTTGCTCGAGCGGGCCCAGTAACGTCTCCATTGGAGACTTTGTTGTTACTGTGTTTGGCATATCGAATACTCTCGGTAGCTTGCGGGGCTCTCCGAGAGGGGTGGAGGAATCGAACTCGGGTCGGCCATGTTGGCCGCTTGTAAGGCGAATGCCCTACCCGCTGTGCTATCGCTCCAGCCCTATAAAAAAAGTATTATACATAATTTTTACTGCTATCATTAAATACAGTTTCCATTATAGTTAAAGACAAAGATATGGATTTCATATACATAAATCTTAAAGTATTTTACTATTTATTTTATTTTTTAATTTAATTTTTTATTTTAGACTACCTTACATTTAACATTCAAACTTTTTTTTTTGGGGGGGGGAGGTGGACATTGGTTTGGGCCACACCCAGCGATGTTGAGGGCTTACTTCTGGCTCTATGCTCAGGAATCACTCCTGGGGGAGCTTGGGGCCATACGTGGTGCTGGAGATCAAACCGAGTTGGATGCTTGCAAAGCAAGCGCCCTGCCAGCTAGACTATTGCTACAGCCCCTTAACATTTAAAGTTTAATGAAACAATTATCAATGAGTATTTATCATTCACTAATTCTTTTTACATTCATTTAAGCATTGTTATAACTCCTATCGGCTAAACTTACAATATAAACTGATGCGTGTAGAATACAGCATGTTTAAATATAGACTGAACTAACTCTATTGGGGGAAAAAGACTCAAACTATGAAAATTAGTCAATCTGTGTATATGTATATATTTATTATAGGATATTTAGGGTTACCTAAATGTTTTAGGCTGCATAGTGAATTGCCCCGTTTCCTCCTCCCAGAGAAGCTTACAGTGCTCTTACAAAAAAATCTTGCCTAATCCCCTGAGTTTAGCTTTAACCTTCCCTTTGTGCTTTGCAATTCCCCAAATCAGACTTGGTTACTTAGATGGCTCTGGACTTTGTATTTGAAGTGAATTACTTGCTTTCATATTTTCCCTGTAACTTTTCATATTTCACTATAGAAAAATGTTCTTTGCTTAAACACAGAAAGACCATTAATGCTATGCTTCTAATATTTGGGAACTAATTGACTCTGAAATATATCTACTCCTCATTATCCATCATAATTACTTGACTCAGGCTTTGGTTCCTAACACCCCAAAAAAGTAGGTCCTCACTGTGGGACTTGGATGGATCAGGGGCAAGTGGCAAAGCTTTTCTGGCATCAAAATGAGACAGTATATAAGGTATAAAAGCTCCTTGATACAAGCCATTATGACTTAAGAGACAGGACCCCCATGAGGAAGGAAGAGCTAAACTGGCCTGAGGACCTAGTCTGGGATTTATGGTAGAAGCCCAGCAGCCTGGCTCTCAGAGTGCAGAGAACTTAAGTTTTGTAATCTCTCTTCCTGTGCTTGTCCAAACAACTGCAAGCATAAAAAGGAGTAAACTAAATTGTTGAATATGTACAATTGAAGGGAAAGAGAAAAGCAATCTAGATGTCCATGGGAGACAGAGCACCTTCTCCTTGAGTTAATCCTCCCAAGAGAACTGCCTTCGTGGAAATGCTTTACCCCTGTAAAAGAATGATCACACCTATGTGCAGTCCTTTCTATACTTTGAACTCTTTCAGATGTCCTATGTGTGTACTAACATTTCTGCATTAAACAGGCTATTCTGACCATTAGTCTGTGGTCCCCCATCTCTTTGCCCTTCTGCTGGGGGGGGCTGGGGAAGCAGCTCTCAGCCACAGAACATACATGTTGCACACCCACATTCTAAACTCGCCCTTTATAAACAGGATTTTCTACAGAAGTACAAAGAAATCTTAGAAATTTACTGGGGATTATAGATAATATTAGAAATACAAAAAAACCATAGTTAAAAACCTAACATTTAAATGGCAAAATGTTTCCCAGGAAGTTTCAAAAAGCTTAAAGGGCAGTAAAACAAGAGCACAGCATGAATCAATCAAAACAATTAATGTTGGAATGTCTCCTCGGCTACTTTTATAAAAGTGTATCTCATGATGGGCCATTGTAAAGGCTTTAAGATCCGGTTGTCACATGGCTTTGAAACCCACCTATCATTTTGGCTTCCTCTTCAGTCAGTGTTTTACTCAGATATGTTTTCTTCACTCTCAGTGTGTTTCCTGAAGGGAGAACAGCTCCCGTCACGGGCATGGGGGGCTCCCCGTCTTTCTGCTGCAGGCTGTCTGCGATTACCAAGAATGCACGCAGACCAATGTTCATCCTCTGGAAGAGACAAAACGTTCATGCTAAAAATGCTCAATTCCTGTAGTGTCATCAAACCACCAGTCTGTTAGCAAAGTTAGACTTGGATTCACCTCAAGATTAGCCTGAGAGAATAATTTTAAATGCAAACCAATTTAGAAAGAACCTATGGAAATAAAACAAAGTTTCTGTCCCTGACACTGCCTTCCAGAAGACAACTGAGAAGACTATCATGAATTTGAAAGTACACTGAACTGAAGCTGGTCATATATCACAGTCTATTTGAAGAGTTTTGAGTGCACCTCAAAAAAGGTAGGCAGTGATCCTCTGGTAGCTGCAAGTAAGGCAAGCTGAGGTAAGGAGAAAGCTCTAATACTTCCTGAAGGAGAAAGAAGCCACATGTGTTAGTTCACAGAGCTCAGATGAGGACAAACAGAGAGAAATTCCTGATGTGGACCACAAGAACAAAATCATCTGCTCTAAATCACACTGACTTTATTCACAAGTGCTGGCAAGTGCGAAAATCAACTTAAAAAAATCCTCAATGCCATAGAACTCATTACTGCTAATATTAGAAAAAAAATATGCTATTTTGGGTCAGATTACTCTTCCCCGGGCTCAGATAAGGTACAACTTTGGCTCTGAAAGAAGAGTCTGTGAGATAGTTTCTCTGGAAGCATTACTCTTAAAGGTAAACATTTGGGCTTCCTGAAGCAGTCATGTGCAAAACATTTACATTCCTATTTTCAAGGCACTGAAGTAATAAATTCTACAGTACCTATACCAGAAAGTAATGTGTCAGTACTAACAGTGATAATCTAATTACAATTTATTGAATTCCCAGAATATACCCAGAACCACTAGTTAATTCTCATTTTTAAGAAAGTAAACAAGGAAGGTATGTTGAATACTCTATTTTTTTAAGTAAGAAAATTGAGATTATGTTAAGTATTAGGTGGTAATTTACACATCATGTCAGGTTTATCCAAGTCACTGATTGTGTGGTACACAATTATATTTTGTAACATCAAGTAATACTGACTCATTTATTTTAAAGCTTTTTATTAAGGCTTAAAGGAGAAAATAATATTTCAATTAGTATTTGGTGAAAATTTCTCTAGATATTGGGATTTATAACCAAGTCAATGTGGACCTACAAACTGGATAACAAAGTCCTTTAGTTTTATCATTAATTTTAGTTGTGTTTTATAAAACATTTTCAAGATTTATGTATTTTTCTCAAGAGACAATAAATGTTTTGGTGGTTTAAACCCGGAGATGAAGTCCAAAAATAATAAATCAACAACAACAAAAAACCAAAAATACAAAAACTAAACCCAAAATGATCACCTCCTTTTCTCAATAGATTGTTCAACTTCTGAGCCATTCTTGTAATTTCTCTTAGTTTCCTGCTCTCTAGATAATGCTAAAATCACAAGTAAGCTGGGGTAATTTTGTGTATTTGGGTTTCTAGATAATGTCAGAGTCAGAAGTAAGCTGGTGCACATATTTTCAATTTAGTTTCAAAAGTAAATTACTAAAAAAAAAGTAAATTACTATAGTTTTCATAATTCAATGCCAAATTTATCTCTTAAATTGATCTGGTCATAAGAAATTATTGAAGGTTTCCAAGTTTAAATCTGTTTCTGTTCTGTAAAATGAAGACAATACCTAGTGACAGTACAGAGTTGAGGTAATGATTTTTAAAAACTCTCTGAAAACCTAACCATACAGATAGTACAACGGATAAAGCACTTGCCTTGCACGCACCTGATCATAATTAAATCCCCAGCCTATATGGTCCCCTGAGCTCCATCAGGAGTGATCCCTGAACACACAGTCATGAGTAAGCTCTCAGCACCACTATGCTGTGGTCCCTCAGCCCCAAAGAAGTTTAAAATGAACATAAGTTTAAAATGAACTTTGTATAAGTTCTACCACTCTGCATTTTACATGATACCTGTTATGTACTCACTTCCATGATCAGCCTTACAGATAATGGGATGCAGCTACAGAAAAATATATTTATTATGATACACTGGGCTGGAGCAATAGCACAGTTGGTAGGGCATTTGCCTTGCACGCAGCCGACCTTGGTTTGATTCTTCCACCCCTCTCGGAGAGCCTGGCAAGCTACTGAGAGTATCTTGCCTGGACGATAAAGCCTGGCAAGCTCCCTGTGATGTACCTGATATGCCCAAAACAGTAGCAACAAGTCTCACAATTTGTTATGAGATATTGCTGGTGCCCACTTGAGTAAATCGATGAACAACAGAAGGACAGTGCTACAGTGCTACTCATACATTATTTAATTACTTTCACAAGATTTTCCTATTTTATTACTATGAGCTCTTTTCTGCTTCATTTTTTATATTCCATCACTTCCTGATACTCAATTTGTTAATATGGTAACATCAAAATAGTTGTAAGTCCTTTGACTGTCATTTCTAAAATTGAACAGCCCCAACTTTAGGGAAAGATTATGTTTTGAATAAGGTTTACAAGAACAGAATATGATAGCACATCCATATTACATGATTCTTAGTCCATTCATCCAAATTTTCACTTTAGATATCCCATCATTTATCCTAATTAATCAAACCACAAGGAAGGAGATACAGAAAAGGCTTTCAGAGAACATGTTCTTCACCCCATGGCCCAAAGTTGCAAAGCAAAGCTCTGACTCTCAACACACTCACAAGCTAACAGACACAAAGCAGCAGTCATACCTCTGGGTTGAGACTGAAGGCCTTGGCTGGTTTTCCCACACAAAGAAAATCAAAAATGATTTCTTTCATTGCAAAATCTAAGCGCTCCTGTAGCGAAAACAAGAAAACAAGAGTGATCAAGTACAAGTTCACCATGAGCTTTCTAGCTCCATCACAGACATAAAAAGGCATCTGTTAGAGAAAGTGAGACTCTCTTTGCTTCAGGGATCACAGGGAATCTGTGAAGGGAGATGGAGCCACATGAATCTTTAGTGGCACTGTTCTGTTTCTGTGTGGTATGCTGAGATACCCTTATTGAACCACACACGTAACAAACCCCTACAGCATGGAATGATGGACCAAAAATACAGAAAAAAAATCTACAGAAGTGGCGTGCCTGGACTATACACAGTCCAAACTCTATTTGTACAGCAGTTGCTAACTTCCTGGAACTCAGTTGAAAAATTACTTCTCAAAATGCCATAGCAAAAGAACCAAATTCCTTCTGTTCTTTAACATTATGAATCCTTTGGTTCATACTATAACCGACAATTGTGAATGTGAAATGAATGATCATTGAAGATAAATTAAATGTACTTAAGCAGAAAATTTAAGCCAGATTTCAAGAGTTCAAGACAGTGGCTACTGAAATGTATACAGACTGATTTTAAACTACACAGAGCAAAATTATCCTGAGCACACAGTCATGTGTGCATACATTATCAGCCATGTAGTAACAACATGTAGAAAGTGACATTTATTCATTTACCAGCAAAACAAGTGATACTCTTTCCTTGAATGCTATTATAGAGACGTTTCATTGTACCAAGAATATAAACTGTACTTCAATGGTATTTTCAACATCGCTTATTTCCGTTTATTCTTATCTCACTCAGGTATGGGAGGCAGGCAGGCCTTGTCATCCACAGAAGTGAAATCTAGAAGAATGATGCTCTTGAAAGGTGTGAAGCTGAAGTCGCATGAAGTAAAAGTTGGGATCAAAACATTTACTCCCATGGTGTTTTGAGAAATAAAAACCTGGGGTGTTAACTTGGACCTAAATGGCAAACTGACACTATTTAATATACTAGACCCAATTTTAAAATAAATTAGTGCTTGTAAAGTGCTCTGGCCAGTTGCTGTCAAAAGAAATGCTTGATAAATACTGAAATTCCCATTGAATTTCCCTGTTTGCAGGGTGAGAGCATAAACATTATTTGCCCTTCAAATTCAGGAATTTGTCATCTTTTGACTCCTGCCCCTCATCTCCACCCCCAAAATATCAGACCCTTTGCTTCCTCTTGGCTTGCAGAACCCAGCACAGGGAATCAGGAAAGAACTGGGATGTGAGTTCTGTGCTGAAGCTTTCACCAACAGACCTTGAATGAGTGACCTTAGATGAGTCACTGAAACGCTGTCTCCCAGTTCTTTTGTCAAATGCTGAAAACACTTGACACACTGCTTTGCAAAAGGAAAACAAAAGCGCTAAGTGTGAACACAGTTTCAAAACCATCCCGAAACACCTGTCTGTGTAAGTTATTATTTTAGACTTGTTAGTGCTTTATAAGAAGGAGACTGGCTACTTAAAGGCATTTAGAAGACTCTCACTGCCAGAAGCTTCTCCATTACCTGGGCAATGAACTGGATGATTTTCACAAAGATGTTCAGAGGCATATCCCTTGGCACCACACCACGGGACCCTTTGGGGAAAAGTGTTGTGATGATGGTTATAAGACGGCTGAAAGATAAGGGGGGTGGGGAAAGAGAACAAGCAAGATTGGCTGAGCTCCAGTTCTTGAAGGGAAAATGGCAGATGTCTCATCTAATCTAAGAATCAGAGAGAAATCAGAAAAAAGAAAACAAACGATTTCATCCCTTTTCCATTAGCATAATTGTTCTATGAAAAGTATTCATGGAAAACTCAGGGCAGTTGGAAAATTATAGCCATTTCCTTTGTTAACGTGGCAACTGCAGCCCTGGGCACAGAACTTGGCCGTCCTGGTGGAGGCTGGTGTTTCTGTGCTGGCTGCTGAACTAATGACGAAGCAAAGCCTAAACACGCTCTGAAAATGTTTTCGAGATTCTCAGCTTCCAACCTCTTCTACTTGGATTAGTTCATGAAACAATACAATAAAAACACTCTCTTCACTGACTGAGAGACATTATTTACACATAACTCAGTGACGTGCTACCATTTTGCGGGGGGGGTGGTTGAGGGTAAAATGGCCTTCAAAATAGTATCCAGAAAGCCTGGGGTCCTTTCTAGAGATAGCTGCACTGGTGATACAATGCAAGGGCCCAGTGATGTACTGCTCAGGGCCTTTGGTCCCAGGCCTAAGTATAATGCGGGCATCGAATCTGGTTGGCTGCAAGCAAGGCAAGTATCTCTACTCCTATACCATCATTCTAGCTCTGGCAGTCCTCCTCCCTGGGAGAGGCTGAACTCGGGAGTAATTCATGCTTAGGGGCAACTCCCAGTGGTATTCAGGGATTATGCAGTGCTGGGGTCGGAACCGAGGCCTCCAGCATGCGAAGCTTGTGCTTGGCATTTTGAAGTAGCTCTTGGCCGCTATGGAACCCGGCGAGCCAGCTCCTTACCTCTGTGTAGCTGTGTTGCTTTCACATTTAATTCGAATCATGTAAACCCAAAGTAATCTATACAGAGATTCCAGTGCAACTCGAGCCATCTTGGGGTCTTTATTCTACAATAGAAAAAACCAAGATGTTAGACTGAAGATTAAATCATGAGGTGTGGGAATAATTCACCTCTAAATGCCTGGAAATGAAGAGTCTCAGTGGGTGGCAGCATGCCATGGAGCAGCACTAGAAGAGTCATGTCATTCTCTTCTTTGCCATAGTAAATACTTAAGAGATTGCCTTTCCCCTCCAACCCTAGGTATACCCTGGTACCATGAAGAAATTAAATTCATTCTTAATACTGTTGATTAAGACACTTTAGAGATTGTTTTAAAGCAGATTTCCCAACTCCCATCTGATTAGCCCCACTTAAAATTAGTACCATTTTTTGTGTTTTGCTTTATTTTTAATTTTTTTCTGACTTTATTTAAACACTGTGATTTGCAAAGTTGTTCATTTGTAACAGGCGTTCAATATTCCAACACCGATTCCATCACCACTGTCACCTTCCCTCCACCACTGTCTCCATTTTCCCAACCACCCCTCATACCTGCCCCCTTAGCAGGCCCACAATAATCTATTTTATCTAGCTTATAACCATTAATTAGCCTCACTTTTAATAAGAATAATGTATACTAGGTACTGTGTTAGAACCTTGATTATAGAGATTAAACAGAATTATTATTTGGGCCAGAGCAATAGGACAGTGGGTAGGGCAATTGCCTTACATGTAACCAACACAGTTTTGATCCCTGCCACCCCATATGGTCTTCCAAGCAGTACCAGGAATCATTCCTGAATGCAGACCCAGGAGTAACCCTTGAGCATTACCGAGCGTGGACCATTTTTCTAAGATGTTTGCATGCAATCGATGGAGGATGGGAGACAATGGATTGAGAATGGAGACAGGAGGTAGGGAATGGAAAGGGAAACCTAATGTAAATTCAAGGAATGGGTCAGGACAGTTTTCTAGAGGCAAAGTAAGACTCATAAACTTTATGATCCATTCATTTGTTCCTTCACTCACAGAACAGAGATTTGAGTGATTTTCCAAGTCCAGATACTATGTGTGGCACTAGGAACTCTGAGTAATGTTAAAAACGAATGGTCATGGTCCCGAGGAACAGTTTTTGGCTGAAGACAAATTCATATGGAAGTTCAGATGATGAAGGTGATGAAGAAGGATCCTGGTTTGGAACCTGGGAATTGTATCTGCTGGTGCAAAGGAACAGTAGCTGATGGGACTTGAGAGGTGACTACAAGTCTAGCTGTTTTATTTTTTTACTTTCAGTTTAAATATTAACTGAATAAAGATGAGTCGATAAATTAATTTGGATACTAATAATTTCTTTAAGATGATCAAGGATAAAGTTCACCTTGAAAATATTAACTGAGGGGCTGGAGCAATAGCACAGCGAGGAGGGCGTTTGCCTAGCATGTGGCTGACGCGGGTTCGATTCCCAGCATCCCATGTGGTCCCCTGAGCACTGCCGGGGGTAATTCCTGAATGCAGAGCCAGGAGTGACCCCTGTGCATCGCTGGGTGTGACCCAAAAAAGCCAAAAAAATAAAAATAAAATAAAATATTAACTAAATAAAGATGAGAAACATAAATAGATTCTATAAGATACTGGGAGTAGTTCTTTAGATTTGGGAAAGATTTCTCATACTCTGTAGTTTTAATCTTTGAAAGTGATGATTATTATAAAATTCTAAATATCCTTATTTATTTTGACCTTTTCGTGGAATTTTTTATTAGTTTGTCTATTATGTGTTAATACACAGCATTTTAATTTTGGAGGCTTTATAATGTGCTTTACCATCTAATATGTCTTACTGTTCTCCTTCCATTAATCTTTATAACTATTTACGGAGCTTCAGAAAAATAATCCCAACTTGTTTTTGAAGCATCAGAAATTTTTTACACCAGAAATATTTTTTGCCTTAGTAAGATAATTATAATATGCTTTATAATTATCAAATGTTTTGGTGATTTAAAGGGACTTGGGTCTAAAAAACTGCATTTAAAGTATTCCATCATTTAAAAATTTCAGGAACTCAATTCTTCATTCAATCATTATAAAAGGTGTTGGGAGGATCCTCCCAGGATGGGAGAAGCATGCTGAAAGTAGACTATAGACCAAACATGATTGCCACCCATTGCCTCTTTTGCAAACCACAACACCCAATAAGAGAGAGAGAACAAAAGAGAATGCCCTGCCACTGAGGCAGGGTGGGATGGGGGGATGGGGGGTGGGAGGATTACTGGGATCTGTGGTGTTGGGAAATGGGCACTGGTGGAAGGATGGGTATTTGATCATTGTATAATTGAAACTCAAGCACAAAAATTTGTAAGTCTACAACTGTACCTCATGATGTCTCACTAATAAAAATATTTTTAAAAAATCATTATAAATCAGCAAACGCCTCTGACATCCTAACATGGTGGTTAAAAACTAGACATCTGGGGCTGGAGCAATAGCAGAGCGGGTAGGGCGTTTGCCTTGCATGCAGCCAACCCAGGTTTGATTCCCAGCATCCCATATGGTCCCCCGAGCACCGTCAGGAGAGAGAACCAGGAGTAACTCCTGTGCATCACGAGGTGTGACCCAAAAAAGCAAAAAAAAAAATAGACATCTGTCTCAATGAACTTGTTGCTCTTTAATTTTTAATTGGTGAAGCTTATAGGAATGTTATGAAAATTAAACAAGTTAATACACATGTGATGTCAGGCTTGTACCAGGATCAGCTATGTGAAAAGTAAATGCCTTATCCACTGTATTATTTCTCTGGCCATTTCTTAACTTTTGAGGTCTATTTTTTATTGTTTTTTTCTTAATCTGGACTTCACTGGCATATTGTATTCATTAGGTTAAAATGTAAAAAGACATAGGAATGTTATACCAGCTACTTTCATTTAGAAGTTTAACAAATGTGAACATAGTTATCATGTTCACAATATAGACTACACTTCAAAGAACTGTTAATAAATGGGGATTCACAACAACAAAAAAGAAATTTTAAATCATGTTTTCAAAGCATAGCACAGCGGTAGGGCATTTGCCTTGCATGCAGCCAGCCAGGCTGAAACCGGGTTCGATTCCTCCGCCCCTCTCGGAAAGCCCAGCAAGCTACCGAGAGTATCTCGCCTGCACAGCAGAGCCTGGCAAGCTCCCCGTGACGTATTAGATATGCCAAACACAGTAACGACAATTCTCAATGGAGACGTTACTGGGCCCGCTCGAGCAAATCGATGAACCACGGGAGGACAGTGCTATAGTGCTATAGTTTTCAAAGCATATTTTCTTTTTTTCAGAGTTAAGTATATTATTTGCTCGAGCGGGCCCAGTAACGTCTCCATTGGAGACTTTGTTGTTACTGTGTTTGGCATATCGAATACTCTCGGTAGCTTGCCGGGCTCTCCGAGAGGGGCGGAGGAATCGAACTTGGGTCGGCCATGTTGGCCGCTTGTAAGGCGAACGCCCTACCCACTGTGCTATCACTCCAGCAGAAGTAAAGGGAATATATCATTTTGTTTTTAGTTCACTATATTCATATTTGACATAAAATATGGAGAGAAGAAAAAAGTGTTGATCACCACTGACCAAGAGTGTCAGAAAGACGTGCATTTCCTGGTGAAAGTATTTTACTAAAGGCAAGAGAACTGAAGAGTTGGTCCACAGAACTTGGGTCAGAGGGGTAGGACAGGAAGGGGTTTGGGGAACTTGCTGGAGGGAAGTGGATACTCTGGAGGTGGGTGTGGTGTTGAAATGATGTATGCATGAAACCATCATTAACAGTTTTGCAAACCACAATACCTCAGAAGATTAAAAAAAGAAAAAGGGTCATAAATTTCCCATCACTTTATTTTATAAAAAAATTTATTTGAGGAACAGTGCTTTAGAAGACTGTTAATGATAGGGTTTCATGCATACAATGTTCCAACACTTTTAATGGGTATATGGTTAATATGTTTTTGGGGTGTTTGGGGGAGATTATTTTTTGTTTGGGGGGCTACACATGGTGGTACTCAGAGCTTGCACCTGGCCCTGTGCTCAGGAATCACCCCTGACACTGCTCAGGGAACCAGGGAACCATCTGGGGAACCATATGTGGTGATATCGATTGAACCCAGGTCACTTGCATGCAAGGGAAGTGCCTGATCGCTGTCTTCTCTCTCTAACCCCTATGATTTAGTTCTGAGCTAAGTCAGTTAGGTGTGAATGGTGAAGACTTCAAGGTCATGCTATCTGAGTAGCCGTCCATTTCTGACAAACTGACCCTGAGGACAAACTAGGGCAGTGATGTTCAGTGAGTGTCAAGTTTGAGAGCTGGCTTGCTTTGAAAGCAGCAGGGTTTGCATGTCTACTCTGCAAGAGTCACCCTGCTACCATGAAGGCTCTGCAGGATAAATCAAAGATGGCTACCAAGTGTGCCACTTAGGGTTCAAACAAGACGCTTCTTATCCTTACGTGGTATGAGGAAACCAGAAAGGGATGATGAGAGACAAGAAAGGCCAAAGGCCAGATCAGATTGGGAAGAGCTAAACTGGTGGTTCTTTATGAAGTGATGTTTGGCTCCAAATCCCAAGAAATGCTGAGATACTTCAAGACAAGATATACTTTGGAAGTGATGTTAGTTTTTTTCAGATACTTCTTCCCCACTATTGGACTCTTTGAAAGGTTCAGAAAATTTTCTGTGTGTTTATGACATTTTAGAATGGCCTTATAAACCAAACTGGGTTTAATTCTAAATTACAGTTTTGATATGATTTTATTTTGATTGCTATCCCCCAAGGATCTTTCTTCATCTTCGATGGCAAATTCTAGCAATTACTTCCCATACAGTAAAATAACTACACACTTGATACTACACTTGATCTTAGCCACCCAGTTTCGATCCCACTGCCCCTCTCCGAGAGACGGCAAGTTACCAACAGTATCTCGCCCGCATGGCAAAGCCTGGCAAGCTCCCCGTGATGTATTCGATATGCCAAATACAGTAACAACAAGTCTCACGATGGAGACGTTACTGGGCCCGCTTGAGCAAACTGATGAACAACGGGAGGACAGTGTACAGTGCTACAGTAAAATAACGTTGCTTTTATTTTGTCTAATTACTGCCTCATTCATCCTTCGAGGGCTACTAGATGTCTAAAAGTGACAAGTAACCTTCAGAGGAAGAGTTTCTATCTGAATAAAATTCAGATTTTATTTCTCCTTGCTCACATGCTTCAGACTGTATCACATTTTGAAATTTCATGACACATTGATCCTCCACTGAAATGCCTAGCTCCTCAAGGGAAGGGATTTAATTCCATAAATAGTTTTTGTACAGTTGCCCTTGCCTCTTTCCCACTTCTAGCATCTTCTTTAGAACTTCATGCTGTGTACTTTCTAACTGCAGAATTGAATCAAATTTGTGGAATCTGTTTTGATTTCTCCTGATCTACCATTTTCTGTTTTATAGACATGCTTTCCTTTTTAAAGAACAACTAATAACACTGATTTATAGTTATCCATTTTAAATGTACAGATTTATAATGCCTCTATACTTTATGATCTTACTGCTTTTCTCTTTCAGAAATGCAAATACTTTAAATGGTTTTATAGGGGAACATTAACTGCAAGCAGGCCCCACTCATCCCTATGGATATTTAAAATTCTGTTAGTACATCTTTCTAGTGGCGTCTCCCCAGAACTCCAAACAAAATACCAAAGATGTAACAATTAAGTTTCAAAATTAGACAATATTGCTATTTTTCAAAGGCAACCTTGACCAAAACCTTTAAGTCTTTCTCACCACAGCAATAAATTTTCATGCAAAATATTTTTTAAATTCTAACTAAAATTTGTCATAAACACATTTTCTATGATGGATACAGAAAAATGCACCATGAACATTCTTAATCACTTATGTTTGATTTTAAACATAATAACTATATTCTATATAAAATGTAAGAGAAAACAAAATTCCATCTGAAGCCAATCACAAGATAAAGTGGACCACACGAGAAAAATGACATTGGGCTGCATGTTGGAGGTAGATAACATGTAGGAAATTCTCACAAATAAACAGCTGAAAGTAGTCACTAAATTACAGTTGATAACCCAGAAAGAGATTCTGTTTTCAGAATGCTAAAAAGTTTAATTCTATATAGTCACTGCTATTATATTTCACTGACAATGTGAAGAAAGCTAATGATTCTAATCTTGTATTTCATAATCACCTTTTAGAGCCAGTACATAGTTGGTGGTTAAAGCATTTCTACTGCAGATTATTATGCAATTATAGTTAATGCCATAATAACATAATTAATACTAGCCACTTTACCAAATTACAGTGTTTCAGAACAAAAAGGCAAGGCAACAGGTATAAGCAATTATAGGAATTTATAACTAAATGCACCTTGAAAATTTAAATGAAGCAAATAACAAGCTTATAAAAAATTCAACCATTTATCCAGGAAGCTAAAATTTATTATGTAAAATGAACTTTAGCATGACGCATCATTGTCAGATCATGACAAATTGATGATAAAGACAAAATATTGAGGACCTCTAGAGAAAAAAATGTAACCTGCAAAGGCAACTCTGTGAGGCTTTCATCATACTTTTCAGCAAAAACTTTACAGGCTGAGAGAGTGGAGGAACTTATTCAGAATGCAGTAACATATTCATAAGAGATAAAAACTGCCAGTCAAGAATACTTTGCCCTTCAAAATTATCTTAGGAAATATGATGGAGGAAAAAGGTTTTAAAGACAAATAGAAGCTAACAGGATTTACCACCATAAGAACTGATCAATAAGAGATATTGCAAGAGGTTCACTACTGAAAAATAAGAACAAAAGCTTGCACAAGCTGAGAAGTAGTAATACAGAATCAGAAACAATCATGCTCTGAGACCGCAACAATGCATGAGAGAGTCAGAAGGACACAATCTATAATTGACTGAGGATGAGCTGATGCTGGCATAATAATGATCTATCCAAAGAAATACTAATCAGGCGTTAGAAAAAAAGTAAATCATGCCATTTGGGACAAAGTGATTTGAACTTGAGGTGATTCTGCTAATTGAATAACAAGTATGTGAGTGACAACTATCAGCTGGTTTCACTCACATGTGGAATATGCACATGAGCTGACAAAAACTGATAAAACTAATCCAGTGCAAATGATGGTGGTTACTCGAGGGAAGGGAAGTGATGTGGGAGGAATCCACAGAGATAATGAGTTTATGCAAACAGGGAGGGAGATAACATAAGGGCTTTGGTGGAGGAGGTGGCGAATTCATATATAGAGGCCTAAAAAATTATAGTCTTTAAATTTGATAGCATGATAAATGAATAAAAATCTATTATGTACACACACATATATAGAACATATTTTAGGATGCCACTAGAAATAATTCTGAAAAATTCATGTCACTTGCATTGATGTTAGGAATGTTTCTTGCTGAGTACATTTATCTATCAGGAAGACATTACAGTTTAAAATGTTTACCATATTAAGATCTACAGAATGATTTTCATTTGTTTTGGGACATCCCCTGTGGTTCTGGGGTCACCAGGGTTACACAGGCCATACTAAGGAGGCCATGAAGTGCTGGGATCAAGCCCAGGTTCCCTGGCATGGGGACATGTGCTCTAAGCCTTTGAGTTGTCTTCTAGGCCCCAAACAGTTTGGTAATTTCTTCTCTTTCCTTGTTTTTAATTTTCACCCAGCATCCCATATGTGCCAAGTGAGAGTTTTACCACTCATTGAATGACATGTCCAGCCCAATAAAGCTGATTTTAAAGCTGATCATTACGGAGTTCTGAACTGTAGGCCTCTTGCTTACGGGGCCATGATATTTACCCTTCCAGTATTCTAGAGCAGTGCTTAGGGCGGATGACCTGTCATGCTCCCTGAATAGAATACCTTCCACTGATGACAACAGTGACAGGGAATAATAGTTACATGTACTTAGGTCAATCCTCCCAAAGACTCAAACATATCCCCTCAAATATTTCCCGAGATTGAAGGACAGTGCAATGATGGAAGGGACAGCAATCCGTTCTGAAATCTAATCATCTGCTTGCCTCAGCTCAAAGCGGTTTCACCCACATTAAAAAAAATAGTAATAAAGATTAAAAAAAATCTAACAAAAACCATGCATAAAAATGGCATTTAATCCCACCATGACAGAATATTTTCTTTAAAGTCAAAGTGATTCCTCCTATCCCTATTCCCCTCCTAAAACTGAAAACACATTTCATTTTTTATTTTTTTACTATTATCATAGTATAATCCACCCCACCCCTCCCCAACACTAGGAGTAACTTAGAAGCAATATGTCAGCCTAAGAAATTTTATGTATTTCTATAAAAGACTTTTTTTGGTCTAACAAATACTAACTTTAAGATTGGACAGGCAGTTGTTGAGGAAAATGTGCCATCTGTTCAAGAACAGTTGCTTCTGACTGACACACAGCAGACAGGTCACCAGGGGGTATAAGGCCTGAGGAGAAAGAAGATGAGGTCATAGGATGATTTCTATTTCAACAAGATAGGCACACACACACACACACACACACACACACACACACACACACACACACACACGCCAAGACACTACTTTCTGGCTCCTTCTCTAGGCTTGATGGGGTCAAAATATGAAGAACCCTTTAACAACACAACAAGCCTGTGCAAAATCTGGCACCCTACATATCTTTACCCGGTAATGGAAACTGGATATCATTTCACTTATCATACGATAAGTGAAAATCTGATTTGCCAATTTAGCTTTCCCTCACAAATTTGGAAAAACAAGGTTACTCTCCTAGATAGATCAGTCTCACTGCATAGGAAAAAAAAAGCAGGAAGACACAAGAATTATGAAAATGTTGTTGGCTGTTTTTGCTCCTAGTTTGTCCTTGACATAGAGGGAGGTGTGTGTATTATTATTATTCGTTTCTTAACATGCGATCTTCCAGTAATTAAGGGAGATTCCTAAAAGGAATGTTATTGCATTGGTAAACTCCACCAAGCCAAATTTAACCACAGGAGGAATTTGCTTACAACCGAATAAACAGAGGTGCTACTGTGCCTTTCCTGCCTAACTGGGCTGGTTTCCTGCAGAGTCTGGAGAAGTCAGGCCAGAATAACGGATGACCCCTCAAAATTATAAATGAAAAGCCTCTCATCACTTTAGTGAGTCATGCTGTATAAATCTTTATGACTCCTCTCAAAATAAGGTGAGTGATATTTTTCACTTTAAACAAAAATGTAAAAGTCTCGTTTATTAACTCGAATTAACAAAGACTGCCACAATCAGTTGCTGTGCATTCCATTCATATAGATTCTTCTTCTTTTTACTAATTGAGTTTTAAACTGATTCCATTTTCATTTTTTGGCCACACCCGGTGGGTGGTGCTCAGGGCTTACTCCTGGCTCTGTACTCAGGGATCACTCCTTGTGATACTCAGGGGACCAATAAGTGGTGCTGAGGATTGAACCTGGGTCGGCCGCATGCAAGGCAAGTGACTTACCCCTGTCCTATCTCTCTGGCCATTAAAATGACTTTGAACTACTGAAATCATTACTGCAAAGTTAATTACAGTGAATAATCTCCAAACAAAAACCTAAAAGCAAAACCAAGTACTAGTAACAATGACAACTAGAGAAATGAACAAATCTTATATCACTGTACTGCAAAGTGATATGGAATACCTGCTTTAATAATGTGGCAATTGTTAACTTGGTAATTAATTAGCCTAAACCATTGTGAAAATCAGCTAAACAACTTGCTTCCTCCATACTATCACAAGAAGAGGTAGTACATCACTTTTGATTCATATGTTGGAGTTTTATTTACCATGGAGAGCAAAAGACTGTAGTCAGTTCAAAACTTTTTTCTATGCTGCTCTTCAGTGCAAGATCATTTTCAAAAACTGCTTTCCCAGACTTTACAGAATCCTTTCTATGGTGACTGTCTCCTAACTTCCTTTCCTGCCTGGATCCATTGAGATTCTAAATATCACCATAGAAATTAGCCAGTGAAAACTCCTGTGGATTCAGAAGACCTATTCCTATAAACTTTTTCACCTGGGGCAGGGGGTGAGGGAAACCTTCATAAATTAAAACAAAAATCAATTTAAGCTAACCTTGAAAATACATTACAGAATCCATAAGACTGGGAGGGTGATCTGAGATGACATGGTCTAATCTTTGTATATTATCATTGTTATATAAGTCAAGGTCAACCTTAAATGCAAGCACTAAATTTTGAAATCTTGCTCAAAAAATTATAGGTTATTTTCCTATCTATGGAGCGCCTTAAAACTTGCAAGCAGATTTTGGAACAAATTGTAATCGCTCTTGCTTTGTGTTTTAGATTTTCTCATAGATACTAACCAAGGAATGCTTCTTCCGAGAAGAAAGTTCTAGCGTGGTATCATATAGGCTTTCAACGAAGTTTCTAAGGCAGGGAACGTTGACTTCATTTTTAACAGCCTGGAATAGAGATGAATGTTAATACTGTTTTCATGAAATGGGTGATTCTCTCATCCAGCTTGAAAAAATTCTGAAGGTAAAAATGTAACTCACAGCAGCAACTGGGACAAGAATTTCAACAAAAAGTCCAGCCAAGGCATGCTTGATATCTTTGTCTTTGACCTCGAGGAAATAATGTGCACATTCCTAGGATAGAGAGGAAAGAATAAAGGCAGTGAGAATAGTTTGAGATGGACATATAAGATGGATGTAAACAAATTTAAAGAAGTAGTTCTTAATTTAATCATATATGCTACAAACCACATTCCATGATAAAATAAAAATTACTGGATTTGAGCAGTTGTATTTAAGTTCATAATGGTCTAAAAGACAGCAAGAATGATTTTCTTGTGCTCCTACTTATATCTCAAATCACTATGCTAAGAGAACAAACAAGCTACAACCAGCAAGCAGAGATTCATCCACTGAATTGTTGGATGATTCTATTGTGTGTGAAGCTTGGCTCTTGATGAATACACATAGATATGCAGAGAAAGTAAACATGGGAAAAGGGATGAAACTTGAAACTTATTTTTGGCTCTAATAACCTCGGGCACAGACAGGGCTGTTTACTTGTTAGCCCTGACATTTTAGGTGTGTTTATCATTCAGATAGTTTCATAAGCAAGTATGGAATGCTCCTTCTCCCCTCCCCCCACCTAAGACAAGGAAATGTATTAAAGAGTTTGTTGAGCAAGGATGTCTTTTTCTGTGGAGTACTGTCTATGAGAATAATTTATTAGAAAAGTTGGTCTGTCTGAAATTATGTCAGCACCTTTTCTCTTTCCTGGTCTCTTTGTTAATAACTTGTAGTGGTTATTAGGGATTGTTTTAAGAGTCCCAGGTTCCATGTATTTGTTATAACATGTTAGTATCTTCATTAGATATTGACACTTAATTTAAGCCAACAATGGGACCATCATCAATAAGTAAAGTCTCCAGCATCTCATTATTATCTAAGATACCAGCCTAAAACAGGCAACACCCTCATGGAACTTTTTACTGGTATAGAGTAGAATATTTTATGGTTCCCAGAATCATGGCCTTTCTTCTTTATTATTTTGCATATATATATATATAAGTACTCAATCAGCTATATATTTAAAGTCAGCTTTGCAGCTTTGTTGAACACAGTTTACATAACCTGCAATTCAGCCATTTAAATAGTCTGAGGCATATTCACAACTAACATCTATCACATTTGCTACACTTAGAAGTTTCTCAGTTGAAAAGCTTCAACTTCTTTTGCTAGAGTTCCTTCCTCCTCTTATGCATTTTCTATCACAATTGATTTGCCCACTCTGGACATTTCATACACATGAAACTAAATCATCTGTGGCCTTTTGTGGTTAACTTATTTCATTTAGTATAATATTTTTAATGTTCATCCACACTTTGTTCCTTTTCATGACTGAAAATATTTTATTGTATGAATAAATTTTTGTGTTATGAATCTTCAGTTGATGAACCCAGTAGAATTATTTCTACTCTTTTGACATTATGAATAAGGCTACTTATTCACAGGGATATATAATTTCATTTTCTCTGAGTAGATACTAAGATGTGAAATTGCTAGGTTATATAACAATTCTAGATCTAACCCACTGAGGAACCGCCAAACTTTTTTCCAAAGTGACTATAACATTTACATTCCAACCAATAGTATATGAGGATTACAATTTCTCAGTGTACTCATTAAAGTGCTGTTATCTTTTTAATATTGTTATCCTAGTACATTTGAGGTACTACAGTCTATATTCATAAGCCCTATATTTAATCTCCATTAAAGTATTTCTATGAAATATGATTCACAGCAGCATTAAAAAACACCTTCAGATGTTGAAATTTTATACGCCCTTATTTTGCTAAGCCCTCACTAGCAGTGATACTTTTGCTATGAATACTGTACTAGATACCTTAACCTATTGGGTATTTGTTTTGGAGCCATAACTAGTAGTGCTAAGGGCTTACTCCTGGCTCTGTGCTCTGAGATCACTCCTGGCAGGGCTCAAGGGACCATGTAGGGTGCCAGAATTGAACCCAGGTCAACCATAGGCAAGGCAAGTGACCAAGTGCTATAAATCTCCAACCCCAAGAGGAAACTTTTTTTAAATTAAGAATTAAAAATTATTTTGAGCCTCCCAAGAACTTCTCAGAGGACCCTGGGCCTGTATTTGCTGGTAATAGTTGGCCCAGCAGCAAGGACCCAACAATTCCTGGGCCCAGCAGATTTTTTGGTCACTAAAGGTCCCCCTTATAGTTGTTGGGGAGTCTCCAGCGTCATACCAAGCTTGAGGATTATGAAGTGCTCTAAACTGAACTCAGGGTCTCATGTATGCAAGGAATGTATTCTAGCCCTTTAAGCTATCTCCCCAGTTTCTAAATTAATTTTTAATTAAATGAATTAAAACCATTTCTTTATTAAAGTACTGATGCCTGTGCATGCTACAATAACCAATTCAATGCTATCAATTCTAAAGTGTGTGGAAAACTTAGCTACATTTTAGTCATAGAATAATATGTAGCTGATGAGGTAAAAAAAATCAACATCTACCCAAAGATGACATAAAAGTTCAGAAATTAAATTATATTCCTGCAACTCAATTATTTAATTACAAAACACTTTCTGAATTACTGATAAACAATGAGTGTCAAATTTTCCTCCCCTCCCACGTTGACAAAGCTTTCACATCCTAGGAGAGCTGTTCATGGTGACAATGCCTTCTGTTCACCTGCCCAAGACATCACCTGCATAAATTGAAGAGAAGCCTCAAAGTCCTCCACTGGATACATCTTAATTCGAAAGAATTTCATCCCCATTATCAAACTGATTATGCTTTGGACCACATAAGGGCTCTGTTCTTTGTGCCGTAGTTCTTTTAGCTCCGCCATAAATTTCTTCTTTACAGCAGGGAATCTGAGAAGAAAACATAAGTGATGTATCAAACAAAGGGTATAAAATAGACTGTAATGGAAACTTCCAGCACCAAGGAGTGACAGGATCCAGACAAGAGGATTTTCAAATCAGTAAGTACAATGGCTCTTGTTTCATTAGGATTCAATATTGGAGATTTGGTTCAGTATTCAATCTTCTCCTTTCTTATCCTGTCCCAAAAGGATGCTCAATATCATCTTCAGGTAGGGAACGGATCCAGGGTGAATTTGAACCCTCTCAACAAACTCTATCTCCTCAATTGAGACTGATGGCTTCATTTACTCAGGCTTGGCAATATCCAACACACTTGCAGAACTCAGGGGCCTTAAGTATTCAGTTGTGAGAAGATGAATAATTTAGACAATGACAGAAATAATGCCAAGAAAGAGTTAGCATTTATTTCTGAAGTTTTCTATTATTAGTTCTTTGAGAGTTTCGTGCTAAAAAAGATAATGTAGATTGAGGAAAAATTTAATCATGGGAAAATGCCAGGCTTATCTCACAGATGAGTAAGCTGTCTACCACATGTTTGGGATTTTACAAGGAATTTAAGGTATTTCTAATGCTTGAAAGTAAAATAACATAAATGAACAATAATATTAATTACAATATTATCATATAGGATTAAAAAGAGGGACCCTAAGAGGATGAAATAGCAGGTTTTCAAAGAACTTAAGAGTAAAGGAGCATATACACACATATAATACCAACTAGTTCTGAGATGACTGCTTTTGCTTTGAATATTACTATTAGCTTGGGGTCACACCCAAGGTGCTCAGGGTTTAGTCCTGTCTCTTTGCTCTGGAATTACTCCTGGTAGGTCTTGGGGACCCGACGGGATACTGGGGATCAAGCTCAGAATGCCCCCTTGTAAAGCAAACACCTTACCCTCCATACTACCTCTCAAGCCCCTGTTGCTTTATTTTAAGTTAAAAAGGGAAAAACTATAGGAAAAGCATTTATAAGATCCATTATATTTTATTTCCTGGAACTCTCAGCTTGAAATCCTGAGTAAGTGAAAAAGGGGATTTCAGAATAAGGTGAGATGAGACATGATTACACACACAAAAAAAATGGTGACAAAAATTAAAGACCATTTAAATTTTGTTCCAGAATTTTGGAACAAAAACTCAACAATCACGTAAAAAAGAGTAGAGATTTTATGAGAACTAAAGTAGGTGATAACCATATAAATATTGGTCACCAAAAATGCAGTACAAGGAGTTTGTGATTCACAAGCGGGTGTAAAGTCTTTCCTGAAAAGTTGCTATCTTTTGACTGGTTAAAGAAACTTTGGTACATTTACACAATGGAGTACTATGTAGCTGTTAGAAAAGATGAAGTTATGAAATTTACATACAAGTGGTACTACATGGAAAGTATCATGTTAAGCGAAATGAATCAGAAAGAACGGGATAGACACAGAAAGATTGCATTCATCTGGGGAACATAAAGCAACAGGAATGGCTGAGATTAGTACCAGGAATTTTGCTCCATGACTTGAAGGCCAGCCACATGTGCTAGGTGAAAAGGAAGCTCAGATAGAGAAGAGAGCACCAAATAAAGGGTGCTGTGAAGACCCTCCCAGGGTGGGAGAGACATGCTGAAAGTGGTCTGTGGACCAAACATGATTGCCACTCAATGCCTCTCTTGCAGAGCACAATACCCAAAAGAAGAGAGAGAGAATAGGGGGGAATGCCCTGTTACAGCGGCAGGGTGGGACGGGGGGGGTGGATGGGGGGTGGGAGGGATGCTGGGACCCGTGGTGGGGGAGGATGGGCACTGGTGGAGGGATGGGTACTTGGTCATTGTATAACTGAAACCCAAGCACAAAAATTTATAAGTCTATAACTGTACCTCATGGTGTTTCACTAATAAAAAAAATGATCAAAGAAAAAAAACCAAAAAAGAAAAGTTGCTATCTTTAACTTTTGGGCTTGTGTGCAAGTAATGATTGCATTTGGTAACAATCTGTTGACAGAAACTGGATCTTTCTAAAATTGATATGCTTTTCTTAATATTTACTCCATATATTTCACAATAGAAAGAATTTAATAAGGCAATGAGGGAAAAATATAAATAACATCAAGATCTAAATGTTTTATACAACACATTTTGTACATCACATTTTGTACATCACATTTTGTACATCACATTTTGTACATCACAATGTTTGTACATCACATTTTGAAAATGTATATTTAAAAAAGTGCCTCTCGTAAAAGCAGGGTAGGAAGCAAATGCAGAGATGGGGCGTTGGTAGAAGGATGTGAATGGTGTTCAAGGGATCGGGGTTGAAACATTGCATGCCTAAAACCTATTCATGAATACCTGTAATTTCATGGTGACTAAATAATAAATAAATAAATGTTTTATAAATGAGACATTCCCTAATGTATAATAATACAACTAAGGATATGCTAGGGCACAATCCTACCCCATAGTAGCCTATATAGTATAGGTTTCTACAAAATACCCATTCTATTTTTAAAATAGCACCCTGAACTTGCTGGCCTATTCTGACATTCTTAAGTACTATTAAATATGTTAGTAAATAGTTTTTGTTTACCTTATAAGTAAAATATGCTGGAAATTAATTGCAAAATTGAAAATTGAAAATTAATTCTTAGGACTATAAGATTAGCAAACATCAAAGTACAATTTAGTTCATTAAATGTATAATCTATCAGCAATCAGATACCTACTTGAGACTTCCAAAACTATATTCCTGAATATTTTGGGACTTAACTCCAGCATCATTCTTTTCTAATGACTTTAATTTGAAATGTGAGAATTTCAAAGGATAAAGTAAACACATGGATTTGCATGAAATCAAATTTTAAAGTCCAAGATACTTAGGGAAGTTTGCTATTTCTAGTCATGACCAAAGTAAGTAAAGGCAGGAAGAAGCAGGTCATTTGTATTACACATTATTCCAGTATTCTCATGACTTAGTGGCTGAAAGTCTATTCATTTCTCCTTTAAAAATAAATATGCCTATCTTTTATTTTAAAAAGTCCCAAATGAAACAAACATGTTATTTCAGCATAAAAATAACCTAAAAGTTGACTTGTACTTAAAATCCAATTTTCCTTAATATAATTCTAATAAAAGGGCTGGGAGGTATTACAGCAGTTAGGGCACATACCTAGCATGCAGTGGACTGGGGTTCAGTCCTTGGCACCACACAGTGCACTGTATGGCCCTAGAGACCCCTAGCATCATCGCTGTGGTCCTTTTAGTCCCTGGCACACCCGCCTTGGTCACACAGTGTTCTCAGGCCTCTGTACAGAACTGCAGACATGACTGCCTGAATAGCATCAGGGGTGGCTCCTTGACCTCCTGAGCATTACTAAGGAGTTGCCCCGACCCGCCACCAAACTCTAGTAAAAAAAATTCTTTTGAAAAACCAAACCTTTGCTATTTAATAATAATAGGAACAAAGCGATTACTTGGTCTTTGGTGCATTGTTAACATTCACATAAAAAAACTGCTTTACAATGAATAGTACATATTATGAACATAGAGTATAAGAATATATATTAAGATTATGTCATAATCTGAAATCTATGAACTTTAAGAGCAATCACTGCTATTTAAGTCAATATACAGGATTTTAATTTAGTTTTTGTAAAGTAAGAAAGTTTTTATTGAAAACTATTTAGAAAAATGTGAGGAGAGACAGGGAGAAGTACATGTTTGAGAGAGAACACAGGCTTTTCTGGAACAGAAACAATCAAGCAAAGAAACAGAGCGATTAGCAAGTGAGATACAGTTTCAAGGGAGAACACAGGCTTGAAGAACAAATCAATGTACAAGATTTTAACCCAAAACCTCTTGAAAAAATGTAATGCTAACTCTAGTTGACTTAAGAATCCAAGGGGGCTCGAGCAATAGTACAGCAGGAAGGGCATTTGTCTTGTATGAGGCCAACCGAGTTCAATTCCCAGCATGCCATATTGTCCCCTGACCACTGCCAGGAGTAATTCCTGAGTGCAGAACCAGGAGTAACCCCTGAGCATTGCTGGCTGTGACCCAAAAGCCAAATATAAATAAATAAAAATGTTGTCTATTTTTAAAAAATGCAACAGTAGAGGTTAGCATCACTAAATAACATTTTCTCCCCTCAAAAAGAAGTATTATGCTAAATTTAAAGACCAAACTACATATAAATAATTAAAGTTATAAAAAAGATAATTTTTTTGCATTACCACTAGGTATGGAATATTAAATCTAAATTTTTTGTTACCAGCACATATCCTGCGTGAGCCCTGGATTGCCTGTGCCCATATATTGTGGCTGAGCACATGTGGTACTCAAGTACATGTGTTGCCCACATCTCCCCTCTTGGGATGTGGACTTTCATACTTTCCTATCTAATGCTGGATGTGTACTGGGGCTCCCTCTCCATTCTAGAGAAACCCACATTCATTCTCTCTCTCTCTCTCTCTCTCTCTCTCTCTCTCTCATTAGAAAGATAATCGCCCAAGCCAGATAAGTATATCTCTAGACACACACACACACACACACACACACACACACACACACATACCCCCAAAGTAAAGCATTAGCTTATTGAGGTGATAATAAAGGTCTTGGTAAATTTAAGACGGAAGTAAAGTGATAATTTAAAGAATGACACTGGTTTAAAATTGTATCATCTATCAATTCTACATTGACAGGATGAGAATATGTCAATGAGATTACTGCATATTATTTCAATCACTACAAGAACTCACAACGGGGTTCATTTTGATTAGATATCACTGGAGAATTTTCCAAATTGAGGCATTTCTTTTATCCTACTGGGGCATATTTGGGACAAATATTGACGTCATGAAAATAAAAAAAGCTTCTATTGGCAAGAAGTCACTAGCTTGGTGGATCATAAATCTGACCTAATATGGATATTTCCACTTTCATTGAGTGTTGCTTAGTTATGGAATGGTTTTTCAACTCATTCACAACCAACTCAGAACTGACGTAGCTAAGAAAAATCATTCTATAACAATCAATGTTGTTTGTACTGGCAAATACCAAAATATAAGAAAAAAATACAAAGTCACTTTTGGCCTAAGATAACAATGATAATATGAGATATATTATGATAGTATAAGATAATGAAGCTGAGATAATTAAAAAGTGAAGACAAAAGTATATGTTGAGATTTTTAGGTTTTGACAAATCAGCCAAAATACTTATTAATAACACTTTTTCTAATATTTTCTAAGAATGAAGTTGATATACATGAATTAATTTGCTACACAAATGCACCTTGTCCCTTCAAAACTCCAGTATTTTTATTATTCTATTGCAATGGAAATCTCTCCAAAAAGCATTATGACGTTTTCCCTGCTTAAATGATTCATGAACTGCAATGATCACAATGGTCTATAACAAAAGGACAATAAACAATCTGTCAAAAAAGATGGCTCAAGTCACTCTAATCTAATTTTTATGTTTTGGCCACTTCATTTTTCTTTGCTGTTGTTCAGTCTTTTAGCTTTATATATTTAATTGGCAGCAATGTATTCACTTTTCTTTAGAATCAATGTCACACCAATCTCTCTCTCTCTGTGTGTGTATGCATATAATTTTAAGTTATTTTACTTTTGGGGGGGTGGAAGATGGTGGATGGGTCTATTTTCCAAGCTCAGGTTTTGACTAGGCAAAAAGTTGCTGGATAAGAACTTAATTTGTTGGGGCTGGAGTGATAGCACAGCGGGTAGGGCGTTTGCCTTGCACGTGGCCGACACGGGCTCAATTCCCAGCATCCCATACAGTCCTCCGAGCACTGCCAGGAGTAATTCCTGAGTGCATGAGCCAGGAGTAACCTCTGTGCGTCGGTGGGTGTGACCCAAAAGGCAAAAAAAAAAAAGAACTTAATTTGTTAATTAAAAATGTATTAAATGAGTATTCTTGGGGCTGGAGAGAGTACAGGGGATAAGGTGCTTGCTTTGGAACATGGCCAGTCCTGGTTTTATTCCTGACACTGCATATGGTTCCCCAAGCACTGCCAGGAACAATCTTTGCTCACAAAGCCAGGGGTAACTCCTGTGTACCACTGGGTGTGACCCTAATTTTTTAATTATAAAAAGGGAAAAATAAAACGGGTGTTTCCATGCTACTAAGTTAGGAAACTCCATGTCCTGGAGATAAAAATCTCAAGGATTATATTTCACAAGGCTCAGGGCATTACTGTTACTTTAAACTGGCCTCTTGGCTTGGTCTCATATTATGTTTGGGGCTCATTTGGCCTAACCTAGGCATTCGTAATCTTGCCCACTTTGCCTCGGGGTTGAATAAGATGAAGATGGGTGAATAGGGTGTGACATTACTTTTGGAAGGAGTATATCATTGCTAATAGTATAACACTACTTTGTTCTAGCCTGCAAGTAATGTTACATGGCCAGATAAATTTAGCAATGAGAATTCCCCACCCTTATCCCCCCACTTGTTTCCATGACAGAGTCTGGGCCATTTTTAACTCAGCTGAATTAAGTAAGGGCTATAGTACAGAGATATTCTAAAATGGAATTTTCCCATTCATAGATGATATATTGTAACCTTCCCCTCACAGACCATATATAACAAAACTTTCAAAACTGATGAACTTCTTTGGAATTCTTGGGTAGAAACAAACTAAATACGTGGTAAGTCTCTTTCCTGATACAGCTGCCTGAAATTCATGAAAACTCATGGACATTGGGCAAGATCTGGCCCAATTGCTTGTGAAAGAGGTAACAGAGAAGACATACTGAAAAAGGACTCAGCACTTGCTTTGGAGGAACTTCTTAATCAAAATTAGAGGTGAGACAGCTTTAGTGCCCTATAAACTCAGACACATCACCCTCGTGAGGGTAAGGCTGAGGTGGGTTGAGAGAGGCACTCATTCCTGTGGTTTCATGATCCCATTTATGGTTTAATGATCACTTACTTAGCTTGTGCCAGAACACCAATGACTTCCGCATATAGGTCTGCAACGATGTGCATATTGCCAGTGTTAGGACCAAGGTACCTAGGAAGAAATAATTCAACAAGTTCAGAGATCCCTGGTCATCTGAAGAGACCCAGCCTGATTTAGCTTGAAAACTCTAAGCTTAAAACTCTAAGGTGAAAAATTACTTTACCCTTCTTTGTATTTAAAGTGCTTGAAAGCTAAGTTAATAACATCATGTATCAAGCTGTCTATTACAGGATGAAGTGGAATCTGTGAGAAAAGAAAATATTGAAGGGATATTAAAGATCAGAGCAGCAATAATACTTCAATAACCACATACAGCTTTGAGTAATCCATAAATAATCCACATAATCTAATATTTAAGACTCATAAACAATTTAAGATTAAAATTTTTATTAAATCACTGTGAAGTAAATAGTTACGAAGTTGTCTGTGATCAAGTTTCAGTCATAACATGTTCTAACACCTGCCCAGTGTACACTTCTTACCACCAAAGTCACCAGTTTCCCTCCTTCTACCCTTCATTCCCAGTCTGGCTCGATGGCAGACACTTTTCTTCTCTTTCTTTCTCTATTTGTCTCTCTCTATTTCTCTCTCTCTTTTGTCTTGTCTGGGGCTTTATGATTTGGGGTACAGGTACTGTAAGGTCATCACGTATATTCCTTTACCTCCTTTTAGCACACAGTTCTTGTCCAGAGTGATCATTTCCAACTGTCATTGACATAGCGGTCCCTTCTCTATCCTAATTGCCCTCTCCCACTTCCCTCACTTGTGACAAGTTTCCAATCATGGGCCAATCCCGGCCCTCATTTCTATTGTCCATGGGCAATAACCTCAAATGTGTTTTTTACATACCACGAATGAGTGCAATCATTCTATGTCATGAAGTCACGAAATCTGCTTATAAACGTATGGACATGCCGAGTATCATGCTGAGTAAGAAGAGTCACTCAGAGGACAGAGCCAGAGATAGAAATTTAGATTTTTCAAATATAGTTTTTAGATCTTATCGATCTTATCTAAGAGCAACTCTAAATTCATTACCTACCTGTTTCAAAACTTCTATTAATACTAAAGAAAAAATAAAATCAATGGCGAGGTCCCGTCTTTCCATTAAATAATCTCGTTGTTGTTCATCACTGTAAAATTGAAAATAGTCACATTTAATGGAAGTCAAGATATATTACAAGTGATAATATACATAAAAATAATCCCCAGTTGGACCATAAACCAATTTTGTTATTACAAGATTTCTATGCTAAATAAATGTGAAAAAGATTCTTATTATCAGTGTGGTGCAGTTGACAAATAATACATGAAAGATGTTAAATCAGAATCTTTTATTTCAATTTTTAAATTTTCAGTCATGGCAACTTGAGTAGATATTCGTGATTCTATAATTTCATCTTATGGAATAGTAAAGATAGCATTATTGCAACCAGGAATCGTATTGTCTGTGAAATGGTTATAGGCTTTGTTTAGTGAATAGTTTCGGGCTACTATACACGGAGGTGTACACAAAAAGGACCTTTTGTAAGGAGCTAAATAATGGAAGGAAATGACAGGGAAGTATTATTAATCATTGGAGCAGAGCTGCAAGGGGTGAAGAAAGAATCAGAATTTTTCTTCTTTTCTTTTCGGTCTTTTTCTTCTGCTGCTTGAGGCTTATGAAAGGAGTAAAGAGGTAAAGAGGTAAGGAAAGAAAAAGACTGAATGACAAACGGTGGCCAGATATAGTTCAAGGGACAGACTTCACAGACTTCAATGAAGAAGGCCCAGGACTAGGTGACATGACACCTACATTGAAAGTAGCCCCTGAGTGTTGCTGCCTGTGGTCCCCAAAACGCAAACACAAAAAAGCAGATGGAAGAGGGAGGTTCAGCCAAATGGAGTCATTTGAACTCCTTCAAAACTAAGAGCTACTCATTCAAAATTATCTCTGCCACAAGGACAGAAATTTAAGTTCCTTCCCTGCTTCTCATTTCCGCCAATCTAACATATGAATTGTAGACTAATTTGGAATTGAACAAAGAAAGACAGAGGAAGTGATTATCCGAAGCACTGAATCATGGCTAAAAGCATTTGTTTTATGGAATAGTCTTTGGTTAAAACTATGCCTCTTCTACTTACCAGTAATTTCTCCAACTGCAAAATGGGACTGCTAATAGTACTTATGCAAAAGTTTGAGTATAAATCAATAAGATAGGAATGTAAAATAGTTATTGTCTGCAGAACAAAGAAATGCTCAATATTTGTACATTAAATAAAGTCAATGGGAAAGCATGAACATAATCTGACAGGGGAAGGTTCAACCAGAGTAGCTGCAGCTTTAACTTTCAAGGGGATAGTGAGGACAGGGTAGGATCTCATCCAATCAGGCTCCTTTCCTACAGTCCTGCTAGGAGCAAGCGCAGTGGCACAGAAGTTCTTCAAAACCATTAGAACTAAAACGTGTTGCTAGCTGTGCTGGTCTTCTTCCCCTCCCAGCAACCCAAAGGAGAGAGAGAACAAAAGGGAATGCCTTGTCACAGAGGCAGGGTGGAATTGGGGGGATGGGGTGTGGGAGGGATACTGGGATCAGTGGTGGTGGAGAATGGGCACTGGTGGAGGGATGGGTACTCGATCACTGTATAACTGAAACCCAGGCACCAAAATTTGTAAGTCTACAACTCTACCTCATGGTGTTTCACTAATAAAAATTAAAAAGGAAAAGTGTTGCTAGCCAGGGAGAGTCTGCAGCAGAAGACTGACTTTGAGATGACATCATGAAATTAGGAAACAAGAAATTTGAAAATGAAAAGGAAGGAGAACTTTCAGAGATTTCCAGCTGTGGTAGAATTGGGTAGAATAAATTAAAAAAATTGTGGTAGAGATATTTTGGATCGAAGGCTATCAGGGGTGTGCCAAAGGGATCAGAGGCCCTCGAGAAAGCAGCAGAAAAAAAAAAGCAGCAGGAGAAAAAAAATTAAAAGCCCTGACTTTCTTTTTATTTAATAAGCCAATTTATGTTTTCAAATAAAATAGGACATATACTTTTCCAATAATGAATTCAACTTTACTGCTGGTTTGAGGTCTAACTGCCAGGAGTCAGAGGCTTTTGACAAATATATTTGGCAGTCAAAATGTTGATATTATTCTAATCTTAGAAATCATAATCTAAATACACATCTGTCACATTTGACTGTTCAGTTGCTTATGTTTCTCTCCAAGGTTCCTCTTTCCTTTTTTTGAGTAACAGAAACTTGGATTATTTGCTACATATTTCTCTAGAGACCTTCACTCTTCTGGCTTTCTTCCTAATACATGTTCTCTCTCATCCCAAGCTTTCAAAGGCTAACAAAAATTCTAGTAAGTTGAATTTTGCTATCCAGATTTTATAATTGTTCTTGGTAATTACTCCAATCTGAAAATAATTCACAAGATGATTTAAAAACCTATTATTTTCAATCAATAAAGACATATGTTGAAAAAATATAGCTTTACAAACTACTAACAGTAAAACTAACATCTAAATCAACTCAATAAAACTTCCCCTTCTTCATCCACATAAAAGATTGAGAATCTGTTCATAAACTATTATGTAATATACCCATAATTACATGGCTATGATAACTATAAATTAATTTGATAATTAATATAAATTATATTAATTAAGCGGTTTGGCCCATTTTCACACACACACTTAAAATTATACTCTTAAAACTGAATGTAACACTGCACTGTCCTCCCATTGTTCATCGATTTGCTCGAGCGGGCCCAGAAATGTCTCCATTGTGAGACTTGTTGTTACTGTGTTTGGCATACTGAATATATCACAGGTAGCTTGCCAGGCTTTGCCGTGTGGGCGAGATACTCTCAGTAGCTTGCCGGGCTCTCCCAGAGGGGCAGAGGAATCGAACTCGGGTCAGCCGGTTCGGCCGCGTGCAAGGCAAACGCCCTACCTGCTGTGCTATCGCTCCAGCTGAATAGATCTTAAAAATTAAGATTTTTCCATTTTATCACTGATTTTCTTCCCTCTACTAATATTAAGGGTGGCTATGCATATGAGCTAGATTAAAATTGTCATGATCTGAAGAGGGAGGATTTTTCTTTGTGTCCTCTTTCTAGAAGAAATGGCTTAACAGAAAAAAAAAAAAACCCTCAAACTAGTTAGCACTGTGTTTCTTTTTGAGGGGTGGTAAAAATGTTCTGGAATTAGAAAATGGTGGTGTTTGAACAACTGTATGAATATCCTAATAGTATTGAGTCACACACTTGTAAAGAGTGAATTTTACCAATTGTGCACTGGACCCCAAATAAAAAATACCGTCTTATCCAGAGACTCACAACTGAATCTCAGAACTGAGCAGCTCGTCCACAGATGTTCCGGACCTCGCATCAGGCCAATTTCTCTTTCTCTCTTTCTTTCTTTCTTTCTTTCTTTCTTTCTTTCTTTCTTTCTTTCTCTTTCTTTCTTTCTTTCTTTTTTTATAAATTTTTATTAGTGAAACACCATAAGGTACAGCTGTAGACTTACAAAGTTTTGTGCTTGGGTTTCAGTTATACAGTGATCGAGTACCCATCCCTCCACCAGGGCCCATTCTCCATCACCACGGGTCCCAGTATCCCTCCCACCCCCCATCCCCCCATCCCACCCTGCCTCTGTGGCAGGCATTCCCTTTTGTTCTCTCTTCCTTTTGGGTGCTGTGGTTTGCAAAAGAGGAACTGAACGGCAATCATGTTTGGTCTATAGTCTACTTTCAGCATGGAAAAGATTGCATTCATCTGGGGAACATAAAGTAACAAAATAGGAGACAAACACCCAAGAGGAGCCCCGATAAATACCAGGAGGTTTACTCCATGGCTTGGCGGCCAGCTGCACACTCTAGGGGTAAAGGCAGCTCAGAGAAAGCAGCACCAAATAAAGGGTGTTGGGAAGCACCAGGCCGATTTCACCTGGAAGCCTCAGACAGGAGCAGGCGTCATCCCTCCACCTGCCCTGTATAATTCTGGTGGCCACAAACTTCACAAACCTCCAGAACCCAGTGAAAAACCCAGGTGTGCAGGACGAGTGACTGAAAATTCCAGTCCTTCCCAAGTCCCCATCCCTTTGGGGTCCTGGCTGTCACGCCCACAAGTTTAAATGCCTCCAGGTGCCATTCTAGCACTTTAATGGCCAAGATCCAGAGACTCAAAAGCTTGCTGCACAGATGTCTCTGGACCCCAATTATTTAAAATTTTAGATTCCCAGAGCGGGTGGCCGTTTTTGCAGGCGCACGACATCTCGTGCTATTCATAATAAGCAATACAAAATAAATTAGCATCTGCCTGTGGCAGGCTTCAGTGGTGGTGGGAAAATTTGAAATGATGGTGGTGGGAAGGTGTAATGGTGGTGGATTGGTGTCAAAATAACGGATGTAATCAATTACTGTGAACAACTTTATGAAAAATAAAATAATTAAAAATGCCCTCTTCAATTATAAGTTATTCAGTATGAAAAGGTTATGAATTTCCCTCCCAAACAGAACAATAAATCAATAATTCTTGCACAAATTCCACCAATACATTTACAAGTCTGGATGACACACAATTTGGTAAAATTTCAACTTTTCTATTTCCAGAAAGGACTATGTTTCTTGTTCGTTTGTTTGTTTGTTTTACAAAATGGATTAGGAATATCAAGAAAAATATTACTCTCTTAATATTAATTACTCGAGGAGTAATTAATATTTGATTTGTATGTAGTCAATTTCAGTTTACTATGTTGAAAAGAATTTTTTAAAGCATAATCAATGTGAAGAAACCTGCTTTTAAAATAATTAACTTGGGAAAATACCTGAATTAGACTTTCTTATATTTGCTATATTATTATAGTGATAGTTGATTCCAAATATATAAATTGGTATTGGTATCTAAAATTTAAGAAGATGCAAATTCATTTCACAGCACCAGAATCTTAAGTCTTAAGAACTACTGAAATGCTCATGTAGCAGAGATTCTACTGTTTCAAATGCACAAGAAAGAAGAATTAAAGAGTAATCAGCACAATTCTCAGATGAAAGGAAGTTAGAGTTAGTGTAATCTAATTTCCCTGTTTTTCACACACACATACTGAGGTGCAGAGAGGTGGTGAGCAGCCTGAAATCTGGCTAATTAACTGGTGACCACTCCAAGACTTTAGCTAATGTCCAGTGAGTGTCCTTCTCACTCAAGGAAACTCAAGGCTCTTATCCAGGACAGAAAGATCTAGGCAATTTCAGGCAGGGCTTGCAGTGGGCCTTGTTCTTAAGTAGAATGGAAGAGAGGAACAGTGGGGAAAATGGCAAGACGGGGCTGGAGTGATGGCACAGTGAGTAGGGTATTTGTCTTGCTTGCAACTGACCCAGGTTCAATCCCCAGTATGCCATATGGTCCCCTGAGCACTGCCAGGAGAGATCCCTGAGCGTAGACCAAAAGTAACCACTGAGCACCGCTGGATGCAGCTCCGAAAACAAACAACAAAAAGAGAATGAGCTGGGGTTTGTTACATCTGACCCCTGTGCCATGTCAAAACTATGGCTGTGTATGAAGTTTCAGCCAATGACAGCAGGCAGTTAGGTAAGGGGACACCTGCAACGCATCTATCTGTGTGATAATATGGGAAAGCCAGGATGCCACTTAATTCCCATTTGTATTGATTTATTTTGTCTTCTGGGCCACAACCTGCTGTGTTTAGGGCTTACTCCTGGCTCTGCATTCAGGGATCACTTCTGGCAGGCTCATATGGGATGGTGGGGATCTATCTAATCCAGGTCATGCACTACCTGCTGTACTATCGCTTCCACACCAATGATCAATAGTTCTTGAAAGAAACCATAATCCACATGATCCTTATATGAAAGTAAAATACCTTTTTGATTTATTGCTTGTTCTTGGTCTGTATTCGTGTGACTCATCTTCAATGCCATTTTGTCTCTTATACCAGTCAAATAATGTACGCAGGATGGAAGGCAGGCAGTACTCAGAGAGGGAGCTCATTGAGCTGATGACCTACAGAGAAAAACGTGATTAAATGGTTGTGGCAGCACTACCAATTACTGAGTAACCTTTTTCACAAACAAATCCAAGCTATATTCACTATAAAAGTTTTCTGTTTAACTCAGTTCTTTCTGTAATAATCTTTATTACATTTCCAAGAGTTCCAAGTCACTTACTGTTGACAGATGTTCCTCAGACAGTAATTATTTTGTTCAATAAAGTTAGTTACTTTGAATCCCTTTCATTCTCAAAATAAGATGTTAATTGCATATAGGTTATTATGGACTGTAAAGGAATAATTTGCCCGCATCATTTAAGAAGTCTAGTGCCTTGTACTTCTCAGATCCTCAAAAATGTCTTTTAAATAAATACAAATAGTAATGACTATAGTTACACTATTTGCTTAGGTGAAATGGTGAAATGTATCCCCCAAATATCTAATGTTACAAAAATGCATACTATTCTGCTGGTAATAATTTGCCCACTAATCTAAGGTATTCTTTAACTTAGAATCAAGCTATAAATCTGTAGCCATACTGTACTCTGCATTACATTAAGGGAAAACGTATCTCCTTCTATTTAAACAATAAATATCTTTACTAGTAACTCTAAGTTTCATAGAGGAAAATATTTATGATATTTTACTATTATACACAATATAAACCTCAATTCCTATTTCATACCATAAATCAAAATTAACTCAAAATGGAACACAGACCTACATAAAGACAACTGTAAAACTTTTGAACATACTAGAGGCTAAATCTCTGAGAATATGCAAGCCAAGCCACTAAAATTCATGGGTACACTGGTGTCCTGAAAATTCTGGGGTATCCTAGGGGTGGGCAGAAACTTCACCCTGCTGAAGCTCTAGCAGTCACACCATATTCCACAACTGCCACCATGCCAATACTCAACTCTACCACTTCATGATTAATCTCTGCAGAAACACCAAATTGAAGAGAATTTCAGGTACACTGCTTTTCAGGCTGAGAACTCTGAGGTCTTCTCAGAGTGGGGGTGTGAGGCTTCCTCCCACCCCCATACTTCCAGATGCACGGTATTCATACCAAATCCCACAACCACCGCCATGTAAAACCATTCTGCAGATCCTGGAGTTCCTGGAACACAAGGCTGTGAGAGACCTCCACATTCTACAATGACATCCTAGGCGAAGCACACCAAATTAGATAGGAAAGTAATACAGAAGCCTGCTAAGCTCAAGGCACAAAAAAAACATTAACACAGGAGGCTCAACTAGCAACAAATAGCTCAGAAAACCTTTGGACAAGGATTTAATGACCTCATGGTGAGATATGACAATTTTCACAGATTTTCTTTTACTGAAGCATTTTTTGATAATCCCATTAGCCATTTAGTGTAACAAGCATTATAAAATAAATTATTTTGTGCCTGCTAGTAGGTGGTGGATTTGGGGTGTGGACATGACTGCTAGGACTTCTGGAAGTAAAGGGAGGTGTGGGGAGGTAGTCCATCGTGATCCTGAGAAAACCCAAATATATGAATTTTCAGCAGAATTTTAATATCTCGGTGAGGTTCTTCCTGAGATGGTGGAGTCCAGCCAGGAACATGGTGGCAATTTTACATTATGGGAGCAAGCAGCTACTGGGTGCACTGTTTGGAGAGGCAGTGGCTAACCTGTCTCCCTCCAGTCTACCTGGGTCTGTTTAGCCCTGCAAGGGTCCGAGATTAACTTTTTATCTCTTTTGAGATTTATTTATGAGTCTCTGAAGCAAGGCGGATAAATGAACTTGTGTGGCTGTGCTGGAGGTTGGTTTGTGGGCATGGCTCCCACTTGGGAAACTGGGTCCTGAGTTGTTGGAGTCTGGCCAAAGGCACAGTGGGGATTTTGGGGTATCAGGAGGCACCATCAGTCTGGTGATGCACTTGCCCCATGGGTCCAGGTTTTCCTGCTGGCAGCGTCGGCCTGTGGGCCCCAATGGAGGCAGCAGCAGCAACTCCAGCAGAGGGAGGGGTCAACGCTGTCACCATCCACTGCCTGGGCACTATGGGTGGCTGCAGCCGGCAGAGCCTGACTAGGAGCACACACCCCCCTCCTGGGTCTCCTGACAGTTGGCGTACAGGAAGGTTTTCCTCCATAATATGCTGTGGGTGTAGCGGGCTGGTTCAGGGAAGAAACGGTGGTGGGGCAGCCCTGCCAGTTGCGAATCACCAGGGCCCTATGCAGAACCCAGGGCACCCCCTCAACTCTGGGACCCACACTTTGTGGAGGTGCCGGGTTGGACTGAAGAGCCCTATTCAGACAAGTTAGAACCCTGCCGCTGTGTAGAGTTCAGAGAGCTGCAGGAGTTCCATCGGCTGGCATCTGTGCCACCGCCCTCCTCGAGGGTTCCATTCTGGGCGACAGGCCTGTTTCATATAATGATCCTTCCCTGAGACAGAATATTGAAGGGACACCCACACTGACTCACGCAGAAATTTTGTGACCCTATTGGCTATTTGGAGCTCTAAGAGCTGCCATTCCTTGGTCAGCTTTGCCACTTACCACTGTGCCACCACCATCACCATCGGTTTCTGAGTTTCTTTTTGTTTGTTGGTTTGTTTTGAAAGAATTTTACTTATTTATTTTTATTGAATCACTGAGCTGGAGCGATAGCACAGCAATAGGGCATTTGCCTTGCACAGCTGGCCCGGCCAAACCTGGTTCGATTCCTCTACCCCTCTCAGAGAGCCCAGCAAGCTACCGAAGAGTATCTCGCCTGCACAGAAAAGCCTGGCAAGCTCCCCATGACGTATCTGATATGCCAAACACAGTAACAAGTCTCACAATGGAGATATTATGGGGCCCACTGGAGCAAACTGATGAACAATGGGAGGACAGTGCTACGGTGCTATTGAATCACAGTGAGATAGATCATTACAAAGCTGTTCATGATTGGGTTTCACGCTGAGCCAGAAGGAAAGGGACAGAGAATGACTGCATTCATTTGTGCTATATAAAAATATATATAGTAGAAGAATAATATCCATGGCCAGGGAAAACAGGGGTTAGGAGCACTGGTCAGTGGCTGAAACTAACCACAAGTGTGTGTGTAGGGTTGAGGGTAGGTAAGATAGAGAAGAGACCACCTTGACAATAGCTGGGAATGATCACGCTGGAAAAGATCTTAGGGTTTTTTTTTCTTTTCTGGGGTCACACCCAGCGATTCACAGGGGTTACTCCTGACCCTGAACTCAGGAATTACTTCTGGCGGTGCTCAGGGGACCTAAGGGATGCTGGGAATCAAACCCGGGTCGGCCGCGTGCAAGGCAAACACCCTACCGCTGTGCTGTCTCTCCAGCCCCAGATTTTAATTTCTTAAGTGAAACTCAGTTGACTATCTGAGCCCTACACTATAGCACCTGACACCAGCTGTTGCTTATTTTGTCTTCGTAATAGTTGGGTAGATACTAATATTCACTGTATAGAAACAGAAGTGATCTCAGAAGTGATTTTGAAAAATAATGACTACAGTGTTGGATATTTTCGTCTAGGAAACACTTGGGAAGGTTGGGGCTACCGGTGGCTGCACTGTCCGACAGGAAGAGAAAGATTTTAAAAAAAGAAAAGCAACAGACTGGAAAAAAATTTACAAAACACATATATCTGATAAAGGCATTGTAATCAGGATATGTAAAACAACAATGAGATAGATTTTAATTATCTCATTAACAAACAGTATAAGCAAATTATACCACCCTAAGCTGATGAGGCAGAGCTAAAATGGGCATGTTCACACAATGCAGAAAGAAAAAAAATCTGGCATAACATAGCTGGAAGATCATTTGGAAATATATGTTAAGAACCTATTAAATTTTTTTTAATAAGCTCACTTGTAGGAATTTGTCTTAAGTATATAATTAGAGATGAGTAAGAGTGTTCAAGACAGCACTGCTTATTATATAGTTAAAAAATGAAACAACCTGTTCTAATTGTATGCATATGCCTTAATACAATGTGAAATCTGATGCAGAATATCACTGAGATCACTAAAGGCTACATTTTAAAATATTCAATGCTATGAATATACTCATGGTATGTTAAGTAAAAAAAGAAAAAATTTGGTACGGTCCAAATTTGGTACAGGTCTCTCCAAAGTATGCATGTACATAGAAGGAAATAAACCAACATAAAAAGGGTGTGCAGTGAAGCCAGAAGTTCTCAGGGGAGACAGATCACCAAGTAGAAAGAGTAGGTAGAAGATTAAGAGTAATGAAAGTACTATTTTACTCATGCCTTTTCAAAGAAACAGAAATTTGAACTAAAAAAAGACTCAAACAGGAAATTCTATGGTAACATGGGTATAAAATAAATTTTTATAATGATTATAATTTTATTAGGGCTTTGAATGATTTAAAAGAAGAAATACAGGGCCCAGAGAGATAGTTTAGCAGATAGGGCATTTTCCTTGCTTGTGGCCCGCCCAGGTTTGATCCTTGGCATCCCGTATGTCCTTCTGAGCACTGCCAGGAATGCTTCCTTAGTGCAGACCTAGGAGTAACCCCTGAGCTTTGCTAGGTTTGGCCCCAAAACCAAAATGAAAAAAAAAGGAAGAAGGGAAGGAAGGAAAAAAAAAGAAGGAAGGAAGGAAGGAAGGAAGGAAGGAAGGAAGGAAGGAAGGAGAAATATAGAGGGTCTTACACATATCAAAGGGAAAAATAATTTTATATTGGAACTAATCAGAGGTGGTATTTAAAAGTTATTTGAAAAATATTAAATTTTCTTCTCTAAAAATAAGAAGTCCTCAAAGATTTTTGAATTGGAAAATAAGACCATAAAATGGTATTTGGAAGGGCCAGAGAAATAGAACAGTGAGGAAGACACTCTAGTTATTTGTGACTGATACAGGTTCAATTCGCATCATCACATATGATCCTCTGACTACAGAACCAGGAGTAGGTCCTGAATGTTCTTGGGTGTGGCCTAAAAACCAAACAAGCAAACAAATGAAAAAGGTGTTTGGATAGATCAGTCTATCAGTGCTGGACCAAAGGAGTTTGCTAATCCAGGTGGTTAGGAGAACACACACATACACACACACACACACACACACACACACACACACACTCACATTGTGAGTGCCTAGCCTGTTGTGATCATAGTTTTAGCTGGAGAAGTGGCATAAAAATGGAAAACTTTAATTAATTTAAAGTATTTCTGTAGTTACACAGTCTACATCATACTTCTACAGAAGAGGAAACGAGTAAAAGGAGTAAAAATATTTCTCTGAAATAGAACTTTTCAAAAGTTTAAAAGAAGTTCTTATACCTTTAAAAGAAGTTTTAAGAATAAACACGATCACGATCACGACCATCCTATTGTTCATCGATTGCCTCTAGCAGGCCCCAGTAACGTCTCCTTCGTCCTAACCCTGAGATTTTTTTAAAAAGTGCCATATTAAAGGCTCTTTCAGGGTTAGGAGAATGAGACCCATCATTGTTACTGGTATTTGGCATTTTTGGTACACCACGGGGAGTTTGCCAGACTCTGCCATGTGGTTAAAGAGTACATCTACACAATGGTAGATCTACACAATGGAATACTATGCAGCTGTTAGAAAAGATAAGTCATGAAATTTACATACAAGTGGTACTACATGGAAAGTATCATGCTAAGCGAAATGAGTCAGAAAGATCGGTTGCCATAGTTCTTAACACCTCAAAAAAAAGGGAGGTGGGGACAATCACGGGACTTGGATGCCCGCGGGGTAAGCTGCAAAGCTACCCCAGCATCCAAATGGGACAGTACAGAAAGCCTAAAAGCATGATCATGATGCAAGCCATTATGACTTAAGAGACAGTACTCCCAGGGGGAAGGGAGAACTAAACCAGCCTGAAGACCTTGATAGAAGCTCAACAGCCCTCGGAGCCCAAAGAACTAAGTTTTGGAATCTCTCTTTCCTACTGTGCTTGTCCAAATAGCTGCAAGTCTTCACAAGAAGTAAACTTCACTGTTTCTATGTACTAGTAGCAAGGGGAAAATAAAAGCACTGGAATGTTAGTCACCCCTGGATGAATCTCTCCTTATAACTCCTGGGAGATAAAAGCATCTGCTTGAGTCAATCCCCTCAGGACAATTATCCCCATCGAAATGCTTTACCTCTGTAAATGATCAATCAAACCTATGTGCAGTCCTATACCTCAACCCCCTTCAGATGTTTTATAAGTATGCTAACAGTTCCGCAATACAGGGGCCATTTGACCATCAGTCCTGTGGTCCCCTGTCTCTTTGTTCTTCTTCTGGGGAGCCTGGACAGGCCTGGGGACAGTTCTCAGACAATGAACTCACCTGTCACTCACGCACATCATGAATTCACAGCACTCTCTTATCTGACTTTAGTTAATTTAAAGTATTTCTGTAGTTACACAGCCTACATCATACTTCTACAGAAGAGGAAACAAGTAAAAGGAATAAAAATGTTTCTCTGAAGTAGAACTTTTCAAAAGTTTAAAAGAAGTTCTTATACCTTTAAAAGAAGTTTTAAGAATAAACAAAAAACAATAATTTCTTTCTTGGATTCTATTTCTTAATAACTTTCTCCAGTTTCATAATTATGGTTATGTGGATATAAGCAAAACTGAACGTTACCTTTAATTATGGCTTAATATAAGGTAAAATTAAAATATCACTTAAAACTGAAAATAAAATAAAACACTAGGGCTGTGGTATTACTACTCATTAATTGTGTGTGTGTGTGTGTGTGTGTGTGTGTGTGTGTGTGTGTGTGTGTAGGAAGGACCAGACCTGGCTGTGTTCAGGGCTTACTCCTGGCTCTGTGCTCAGGAATCACTCCTGATGGGCCTAGGAGGAATATATGAAGTGCCAGGGATTGAACTCAGGTCAGCTGCGTGCAAGTCAAGGGCCCTATCTTCTGAACTCTCTCTCTCTCTGGCCATCATCATCATTAGACTTTTTTAATTTGAAAAGCATCTCACTATTTTTCAAAAAGAACCCTTCTCCCACCCTATTGCTTGTTGGTCTCATGACTATGACAGCAATACATTTTGGAGGGGCCACATCCAGCAATGGCCACACCCAGAAATGCTTCAGAGCCACTCCTGGCTCTGAATTCAGGAATGACTCACAAGAGACCATATGGAATGCTGGCTATTGAACCTGAGTTGGCTGCAAGAAAGGCAAGCATCCTACCGGTCCCTAATACCAACACTTTTTTAAGGAAAAAAATTATGGTGAGATAAGGAAATACTTTACTAGATCCCTCAAAACATACCCCAGCACAAGAAAAGATATTTACTCAATTCATAACCATCCAACATATTTTAAATTGAGATACGAATTAGATTCCTTTTACAAGTGGACAGAGAACAGAATTCAGAATCCCAGATCTTTGGTTAATTCAGTCTTTCCCCCCAATTTTAATTTTATTTTAGCACTTGTGTACAATACTACTACTAATGGGGTTCCATGCATAACACAATTTTTAGATTGAATTACCATGAGATACGCAGTTACAAAGATGTTCATGATCGGGTTTCAGTCATACAATGTTCCAGTACCACATGTAACATTTTTCAGTACCACAGATTTCACCAGAGTGACCACTTCCTTTCACTGTTGTCCCAGTGACTCCCCTCCCAGTCCTATCACCACTTCTCTCCCCGGTAAGTTTCCTACTGAAGACCAGTCCTCAGTTTCTGTTGCCTTTTCCCTTACTGTTTCTTTACATCCTACACATGAAACAGATAACTCTGTGTCTTTCCCTCTCCTTGTGACTGTCTTCACTCAACAGGATACACTCAGATCCATCCACATAGCAGCAAATTGCACAATTTTGTCTTCGCTTACAGTTGAGTACTATTCCATTGTGTATATGAAGCATAGTTTCTTTATCTGTTCTTGAACATTTGAATTACTTCCAAATTTGTGTTATTGTGAATTGTGCTGCTATGAACACAGGAATGCAAAAGTCTGCGTAGAGTTTTGGGGCCTTCAGGGTAGATGTCATTAAGTGGTATTGATGAGTCCTATGGAGGTTTAATTCCTAGTGTTTTGAGAAGTGTACATATTGATAGCCCAGTTGACATTCCCAAATTCAGTAAATGAAGGTCTTGCCAAAAGGTCAGTAATTTTTTTGGTCACACCCAGCAGGGTTTGGGGACCGTGCGGTGTTAGGGATTGATCGAGTGTCAAGGCTTAACCCCTGTACTAAGTCTTTGGCTCCAACTCAGTCATAATTAGTGCATAGGGAATAAGATCCCAAAGAATCTATTATTATATTTCAATAATTTAAAAATACTTATGTATGTCTGAAGGAGACTCAAGAAGACACAATGAGTGAATGCATGGGGCACCCTTAACATTATCTCAAGACAAAAAAGAATATTAGGGGACAGCAAATAAAATACAAATAAATGATAGGCTTTTAACAATGAACTGGTGATGGTTTATTTATTTATTTGTTTATTTGGGGAGGTGGGCCACATCTGGCAGTGCTCAAAGTTTTCTCCTGGCTCTGTGATCAGGGATCAATCCTGGCTGTGCTAGGGGGACCTTTTGTGGTGCAAGGGACTGAATTCTGGTCGGTTGTGCACAAGAAAAATGCCTTACACAACTGTATTATCTCTCTGGTTCTGGTGTTGGTTTCTTAGGCATGGCAAATGTACCATGGTAATGTAAGATGTTAACTAAAAAAGAAATTGAGCAAGAGATATGAGAATGATCTGTATACTATCTTGGTAATTTTTCTACATATTCAAAACTTTTCTAAATTTAAAAGCTTGTTTCAAATATACTTGTACTTATTTATAAGTCCTATTCTTTATAAAGAATAAATGGACTCATAACAAGAGATATAAACCAATCCTTGACTGCTAAACATTTCAAGTCACTGAATGTTCAGCAACTTCTCTTAGGTGCAACCCACATTCTCCATAGAAAACACCAAAAGTGTTCTTCAAATCTTAGCTTTATTAATTTTCTCTACCCACTAAAGAGTGATCCTGAAGCCATTCTTGCTATCTATGGGGCATACTTTGCAAGCAAATATACTGAGATCGTCTTAGAAGAGATGAAAGGTCATCATGGGGTGGATGTGTGTGTTTTTTCCATCTCTCTGTTACTGCCCTTTTGAGTCCAGGCTTTCAGGAAGGAAGGGTGGAATCTGCAAAGACCTGGCCCTCAAAGCTCAGGAAGGGAGTAAGGTCTAACTGGCTTCTTGGTTACTCAACTCCTTCATTTACGGGAAGCAGAGCCAATGGCGAGATGAATTCAGCTCTGTGCTCCTGCTGAAAGGGGGCAGGCCCATTGACAAAGATGTTCTTGTTGCATTTAAATGATCATATTCTTCCATCATAGATGAGCTAGTACTGTGCAGCTTGTGGAGATGAAGTGCACAGAATCACAGAACTATTTCATACTGATGTTTTCTTTGGGGGGAGGGGAGAGAGGGAAATACTAAATGTACTTTGCAAATGTTTTCTTAATGTTTATTTTGGCATTTTATGTACAAATAGGCTAAAAGAGACTATGAATTATTTTGTGACTAAAACATTGATTTTTATAAGTATCTTATTATGCTTGCTGAATGTAAAGAAGAAAACACACAAATATAGAACACTCAGTAGAGTCATCATGCATTTTACAGTAATAAATTCGGCTTGTTATGAGTAGTGCATTTAATGAATAATTTTGAAGTGAACCTATTTATGGTTTAATTTCTCAAGCTAGTTTAGAAGGTCAAACATTAACATGTCAGAGTCCTATCTATGTAGTGACAGAAAATGCCAAACTACCTCAAATGCATTTTAAAAACCTGATCACATACCAAATGATTGCTACATTAAGATATTTTGTGAGTTATGACAGACACCAAAGTCTAAAGAACAATTTATTATAACAACTATTTAAAACTCTCTTTAGGGGCTGGAGAAATAGAACAGTGGCTAAAGAGCTTTCCTTTCATGCTGCTGACGCAGGCTTGATTTCTGGCACAACATATGATCCCTGAGCCACACTAGGAGTTATTCTTCAGCACAGGTCCAGGAGTTAGCCCCAAACAAAAAATATACATGCATCGAGCGGGCCCAGTAACATTGTGAGACTTGTTACTGTGTTTGGCATATCCAATACGCCACGGGGAGCTTGCCAGGCTTTGCCGTGGGGGCAAAATCCTCTCGGTAGCTTGCCGGGCTCTCCGAGAGGGGCGGAGGAATCAAACTCAGGTTGGACATGTTGGCTGCATGCAAGGCAGACGCCCTACTTGCTGTGCTATCACTCCAGCCTATACATGCATTAAATATATTTATCTTGCAAATAGGAAAATATCCTAATAATTTGGTTTTAACATCTTGAACCTTTTATATAACCTATTCCATGAGTAAATATTTTTTTTCCCCTTTATTTTATTTTATTTTTTTAAAGTTGTAGATTTACAATTTTTTGTGCTTTGGTTTCAATTATACAATGATCAGATACCCATCCCTCCACCAGTGCCCATTTTCCACCACCATGGATAATATCCCTCCCACCCCCATCCCCCCATCCCCCCTGTCTCTGTGGCAGGGCAATCCCCTGTGTTCTCTCTCTCCTTTTGGGTGTTGTGGTCTGCAAAAGAGGCATTGAGTGGCAAACATGTTCAGTCCATAGTCTACTTTCGACATGCATCACCATGAGTAAATATTTTAAGAAACATTAAATAACACTAATATAAATCCAATGCCAGTTAATATATTTTTGCTCTTCTAATAAATAAATTTTTCATTTATTTATTTAAAATGGATTTTTATTGAATTGAAGCATTTGATTAAACATTGAAACACTAGTATGTCCTTCCTTCCTTCCTTCCTTCCTTCCTTCCTTCCTTCCTTCCTTCCTTCCTTCTCTTTCTCCCCCTCCCTCTTTCTTTCTCTCTCTGTCCCTCTCTCTCTCTTTTTTTCTTACAGTCTACGGCCATACCACCCTGAATGCGGCCGATCTCGTCTTTTTTTCTTACACCCAGAGATGCTCAGGGCTTACTAATGGTTCTCTATTCAGTTCTCTCCTGGTGAGGCTCAAGGGATCACATGGGGTTCTGAAGATCGAACCCAAGTCAGTCGCTTGCGAAGCAAGTGCCCCACCCACTGTACAATACATTGCTTTGGCCCTAATTTTAAGAAAACTTTGTTTTCCAAGCTAGAAAATATTATTTGAGTTTTATTGCAAATTTATTGATTTACTTACCATGTGTTCCTGCTTATAGATGGCTTTTTAATATATTAAGAAACAAAAGTGCCATAAATGTTCATAACATCTACAAGAAAATCTCAAGATAAGTTACTTAAGAGTGTTTGAGAAACTTATCTGGATTTTTAAAGACGATACCAGTAAAGAATGTAAGTTGCGCTGAATTGCTAGTAGCAGGAACCAATTGTGATAATCTTAGGAGAACAAAATTTCATAATTTCATTAGTGTACTGGGTAGGTCATTTAGTCTTAAGCTCTAGTTCTGCTCATTATTGTTATATAAACTTAGTTATATATTTTTTAAAGATCTATTGTATATAGTTAGGAAATTATACATTTTTTGGTGGGGAAGCCACACCCAGTAGTCCTCAGACATTTCTCCTGGCTCTGTGCTCAGGGATCATGGCTGGCAGGATTTGGGGGACGGACCATACTGGTTCTCAGGGATCAAACCTAAGTTGACCTCATGCAAGGCAAATGACCTCCCCACTGTACTATTGCTCAGGCCTCCCAAGAGAAAACTTAGTGTTTATTTCCCTCCCTGGGATTCTATGAAGATAAACTGAATTACTGTAAAGATCTTCAAAATATGTTATTTTAAGTAAAAATAGTTTTATTTAGGAAGTAGAAGGTGGAAAGAGAGACTGTGTGAGAGAAAGAGATCCACAAAGAAAAAGAAATTTTGTACTCCATTCTGATATGTGGGCAACTTCAGCAGAGTGGAACACAGCAAAAGTTGTCAAATTGTTGAAATGTGTATTGTAAACCAATGTTACCTCAAAAATGTTGGTTCCCTTTTTATCTCTTCCATTTCCCAAACTGAAACTGGAGCTCAGAGATAAAATTGTCTTTGACAAAATATATGAGAGTTGGTGGCAGAATTTTACTTATGACAGTTAATAAATGTTCCTCTCTAGGTGAATTGTGGGACAAAATAACGCCCACCTATAATTTACCAAGCTCAACCTACCATGCCTTCTATCAGAACGACTGTATATTAGTATTCCTGTGCTTTTCTGGATCCAGTAGATGAAAACATAGTCTCCCAAATGTTTAACCTAAGGTTGCAGAACAATCTCAGTATACATTAGATATTTAAGCAAAAGTTAAGAAGCACTGGGCTTCCCAAGTTTGCTGTAGGAAATAGCTTGCTTCATAGCAAGTGAGAATCAACACCGAGTTTCTGAATTAGAAACGAGTGTCAGTCAATGGAATACAACCAGTAACTGTTCCCCTCATAGTAGGTGAAAACTGGATACATCCCTTAGTGGAGAGCAGAGTTTTTAAACCCTTACATATCGTTAACCATATAAAGTTTTCAAAATACATACATACACCTTCCTCAATTAGCTACATAATGGGGATGTTTCCTCTTCCTGACTCCCTTCAACCACGAAACTTGATTTCTGTTCTTGCCAGATTACTGACAACTTTATATGAAGTATCACAAAAGATAAACCGAATGACTAACAGAGGTGTTTCTGTAATCATTTCCCTTAGATTCTCCCAAGCAAATGACACGGTCCGGTATTGATATATTTCTCTCCCCAGTATTCTCTGATACGTACTTGCCGGTCTCAGCTATTTCCCGTACTTTCTCCTATTTCCCACATGGTTTCTTACACAGTGCCACTTTGTAGTAAGACAATTCCCAGCGCAAAGAAGAATCTGAATCTTAATTCTGTATTGTTCCAGCACATGCTTCTTAGAGATATAATCATGTTTCACTAAGCGGAGGTAGTAATTCCACTCACTGTATAAGACTGTTTTAAGAAGCAAGTTGGAGCAATTTTTCAAATAGAAAATCAACCAACAGCATTTAATTGTTTGCATCATTTAATTTGCTGTAATTTTATGTCATGATGTATAAGCAAAAATCTGCCTGCTTGATGGAAGCTGCGCTGTGTGATGCTCAGTTAACCCTGCCCCTGCCAACCCTCATAGGCGAGGACTATTTGGTGAGATCTGACAACCCAAGGCCCCATTCAGGATGCCTACCAGTCTCCCAACCCAGGGAGGCAGCTGAAGTGACAGTAAAAAGGAGGAGCTGCAGTTCACGGATGGACAACAAAGCCCTGCAAAGATCTTGAGCCCAGTAGATCTCTCTCATCTCCTGGATGATTTCAAAGGCATGGTGATGAGATTACTTACTGAACTGAATGAAATAACACAGGTGAGTTTCCACAAGGGGAAACCAAGTCTGAGAACACTCCAATCAAATATCGTCTGCTGAGTGCAGAGTTTGTTAGGAGTGGGTCCTGAGCACCACCAGAAGTTACACCCAAACCAAATAAATAAATAGCCTACTTCAATCTTTTACTATGAATCTATGTTTGTCTTAACATCGGATAAGTTTCTTGTGTGTATAACATGAAAATATTCTATTTTTTTTACTGATAGTCACTATTAAAATTAAGAGTGATTATTACTAACTGGGATTTAATATGATCACCATTTGATCTTTGGATTTTGGTTGCTTTATATTCTTAGTGTTCCTTTTTTCTATGAGTTTCTATTAGATAGTTTTTACTTGTGGTTCTCTTACTTTCTTTTATTTATTTTTCTAGATGTTTTTCCATTTAGATTTTTGTTTGAAGTTTGAATTAGTGCTTCTGTACATAAAATAATATATTTTTGTTCTGATATTAGTTTGTCTTCAATTCTCTCCTATTCTTTTATACAGCCTTTGTTTTCTTGTTGCCTCATTCTACTCTTGCTTGTATTTCCACCCCTGCATTTCTATTTCTCACTACACTAAACATTTTGTGTTCTTGAGTAGCGTGTGTGTGTATGTGTGTGTTTCCCCTGTAAAAGAATTCCTTTCAACATTTCTTGCAGTGCAGGCCTGGTTGTGGTAAACCAGGAAAAATTATCTGAGAAATCTTCATTTTCCACTAATATATAAGGGATAATTTTACATCTTCTTGGATGAAAGATTTTATCTTTTAAAATAAGAATAAGTCATTTCACTCTCTTCTACTCTTAGACTTTTTGCTGAGAAATCTGATAGCCTGACTGGGTACCTTTGTAGTTCTGTTCTATACTTTTTTCTTCTTTGCAGACTAATTTCTGTTTGGTTGGTTTTTTATTTCGGCCATCCCCGACTGTGCTCAGGACTTATTCCTGACTGCACTCAAGGATCACTTCAGGCAGGGCTTGGGGGGACAGAGATTGGACCCAAGTACAAGGCAGGCAGCCTATCCCTGTCCCATCTCTCTAGCCTTAGATGTGTACCCTGGCATTTCTGATGGCAACTTCACTGAATGTTTTCGCCCCACTAAATCCAGCAGTCGGGGAATTTCCTTCAAGTTCCCCTATAAACTTGTGAAGGAATCTAGCTAAGTCTCTAAGATGCTATCAGGTGTCTTGCAGAAGATAATGTTAAATATCTTTATTTGGAAGTTCTCAGTGGTCACCTACTATTGGAAAACTCCAAAAAGCTTTTATTACTCAGATGGTTGGTGGTTTCTCTAGCTCTCAAGTGTGTATGGGTCACACCGATTTTGTTAGTCTACAGATTCTGATTTAGTAGACCTGAGTCAGGACAGACTGAACATTTCAGTGTGCTAGCAGCACAATGTGAAAGTATTATTCATAATAAAATGGCAAAGTTGAAATTAAACTCTGGTCAAGTTCTAAAGAAGTCCTTTTTCACAATGCCTGAATGCAGAAAAGGAGTGTTGACTGATACATAAGAAAATATGTTTAAGACAAATTATTTTGGATAATTATCTGCAATGTTGACTTGGAGAAGAACTTACTCCCCAGCGAACAAATAAAGCAGCAAAAAGGTGGAGAAACAGAATGTGAAAAATTTTGAGAAAACAGAAAGAGCCCAAGACCTGCTACATTTCCAAAATAATGACCCCAAACACTGGGTGGTTTCTGACCACCCAGGCACTGCCAATAATAACAATTCAGGAGGATGAGAGAAAATGGCTCCATGGCTCAGAGACCAGCGATGTACTCCATTCACTCCCACTTCAGAAACAGTCGCTCCGCCAGCAACAGGAAACAAGACTACAGCCTGGCCGTGAGCACAACTTATGATCACCTTAAAACACAGAAAAGGGAGGATTTTGTCTCCTGGCACTTTTTATTTCAACCAGTGAAGGGTTTAATGGCCAGGGAATCTTCTTCTTGATCTCACATTAAAGACCATTGCAAAGCCCATGGGAAGTCCGCTCCATAGACAAAATCACCATCATTTGGACCAGCTACAAGCCATCAAGCAGCACATTGTCGCTTTTGTGGGCTCTAGGTGGAGTTTCTGGAGCATCCGCTGTCTTTTTTTGTCATTCATTGCCAACATTTAGGAAACACCACAAGCACATCTCTGTTTCCTTTGAAATTCTCTGACCATTTAAAGGATACTTGGTTTATCCATTGTTCTTGAGCCTACCTAACTGGGTCAGGGTTTATCAGATTCTAATTTCCCATTTATTGACGGTAGCTTAGAGTCAGATGTCCTTTTACTAACTGAACTATTTTTAAAGGAATTCCTCTGTTTTATTCTGCTTAACTTTTCTTGTATTACCTTTCCTATAAGAGCATAAGTTAATAGACTGCTTTATGATGATTGCTTAGGCAGCTTCTCACAGGATTACGAATTCCTAAAGGACAACAACTAGTCCTGTAACATACTACTGAACAAGAAGGAATATCTAGTACCAGCACTGCTGGCTGGTGCCATGTCACGCAAAGAGCAGAAACCGAAAAATATTTCGATAGATACAAAGATAAGCACTAGCAAAGAAATCTGATTATTATATAGTATTGCTTACTCAGAAGAATAACAGTACATTTTCACAAGAAAATGTACTTTGTCTCTCTTTAGTTTCTTTATTTCTGGGATATACAGATTTAGTGAATGTGAGCCTGCTAAGGCAATCTTTCCCAGTTCTTCCCAATTAAAATTCAGCAATATTCTCAGAACATCCCTTATGAGCTTTAATTATAAAAGCTTCAGGACACAGTTCCTGAGATGACATCCCTATGTATTCTTTGAGAAATTTCATTAATATAAAATATAACATTAGTGAACATCTGGCAGTTGCCTTTTCTATATTTTGCATCAAATAAAAGCTAGTACATAATATGTGTATTGCATACCTGGTCAAATTGAGGGTCTTCTCCACGCTGTAGAGATTTTGTCAATGGCTTTTCCTAGAAAGAAAAAGAATATATATAAAAAATAATTATCAAAAGCTCTCAGATATTATTAAAATGCCATTATTATTTTTTTCATTTATTTCTCTCTTTCTATAAAACCAGAGACTATAAAACCCAGCTCCTGGAAGAGAACAGCACAGAGTCTCCTGCCCCGGTGCCTGGATGTCCTGGCGGGGGTGGGGGAGGCCTGGAGGGGGCGGGTTGAGTTTCCCTCCCCGCCCCGAGCGGAGCTCTGACAGCCGACAGCCGAAGACCTCCAGAACCAGCCAGAACCATGCTGAGACCACTCTCCACACGCATTAAGGTACCGGCAGAGGAACAAAGGCATGCGGGTCCCGGGGCTGAGATCTCCAAAACTGCTCGGATTGGGGCTGAGCATCCTCCACCTGGATCCTCCATCTTCCAGTAGGCAGGGGTCACACCCACCAACTGGCCCCCTGGCACCGTGTAATCCCATCAATGGCCAAGACTCAGAGACTATAAAACCCAGCTCCTGGAATCGCGTGGCTGAGACATCTTATTATATCATTCTTACTTTGGACAACCTGGCAGGCTACCGAATGTAACCTGCCCACACGGCAGAGTCTGGCAAACTCCCCGTGGCGTACCCAATATGCCAAATATCAGTAACAATGATGGGTCTCATTCTCCTAACCCTGGAAGAGCCTTGAATATGGCACTTTTTAAAATCAGGGCTAGGACGAAGGAGACGTTACTGGGGCCTGCTCGAGGCAATTGACGAACAACAGGATGACCATGATCGTGATCATGATCTCTCTTTCTAGGACGAAGAGATGCTGGTTTTCAACTAGTGAAAAAATCTCCCTAATCTATTCTGATTTAACAGTAGTGCTTAATTATAATGGTCATGGTTCTTGCTATTCATCATAGATCCTGTGTTTCAATGCAAATCACACAAAAATGATAAGAATTACTTAAAAATGTTTGTACCTAATTTTGTACTTTACATTATAAAAAGTGGCAAGTGACACATTTACCAAGTTCCTAATTTAACAAAAGGAAGCATTAGGTATTTGACTGGAGAGATAACCTTCTCATCACACATTTACTATGTTTAATTGATGAATTTTAGACATATTTCATTTGTCCCACATCCACATATCTGCAAAACATAATCTTGGCAGTGACAAAGGTCTATAGAAATTACTTTTCTAGCCATTATATCTTTGTTTACATTAGGTGACCACAAATGATCTTCGGGCAGAATAAAAGATTCTTATCTTTATCTGTACCTTTTATTAGTCATGGAAACTAGGACTAATCCAAAATTTAGCTTATGATTTGAAAATATGTAAAAGATATAAGAATAGTAAGCTTTATTTTAGTCAACAAAGATGCCCTCAAAAAACTACCTTTGTAAAGTTATATATATATATATATATATTCATTCATTCTGCTTTACCTCTTTAATCTTTCTCTACCAGCAGAGATTATATATAAACCAAGGTAGATGGATGCAAGATTCATTACCATCCCCATTTCTTTACTTTTGAAGAAATGCCCTTACTGGGCTCATTCTGATGTCTGACTTTTTGTTTGATCCTTTGGGGGCCACACCCAGCAATGCTCAGTGGTTACTCCTGGCTCTGCACTCAGGAATCACTCCTTATAGTGCTTGGGGAAACCAGATGGGGTGCTGGAGACTGAACTGAATCTGGCTGGCCATAGATAAGGCAAGGACCCTACCTGCTGTATTATCCTATACATCTATACCATCTCTCAGGCTCCAAGCCACTTCTTCAAATATAATGGTTAACACTTTCCCAGTATTTTGTTTTCTCAGAACAGAGTGGCAGAAGGATCTGCTATATACTTCTCCCCTTCAACAATCTGATCTCAAGGAGAAAGCCACCGTGACTGGCTCTTAGGCTAGCTGAGCCCGCGGGGTCTCCTTGGGAGTCTGCCACCTCTGAATCTAAGAGATCTGCTCTACTGATCCATCAGAGAGGGATTTTCGGCTAAGGTGAAGAATTCTGTAGGGGTTTCAAGCATTTCCATAGGGGAAAAAAAGCAAGGATCTGTTTGTGCTTCTCACACCTTAGGAAGTTCCAACCTCCCTCACCCTTCCTTAGGAAAATACAAACTCTAAAAGCTCTTTGTATTCATACATGAAAAGCACAGATTTTTGTGTCCAAACAATCTCAGTGTATACCACCCACATTTTCAATTTATAGTCTTTTCAAACTGTGCACCTCTGAAGTCTGTAATAGGAAAGATGCCCATATACTTACTAGATGATACAGAGATAAATTTATGGAGACTCTTATGTATCAAAGGCATTTTATCTGCTGAATACAAGCAATGTATTAAATAAATCACTTTCTACTTCTGACATTTTGGCCACCTCAAAAATCCCAGAGTGCACCACAAAGGTAGAACTTTAATACTCCCCCACCCCAAATGCCTTTATTTTAATATTTTTTCCATTTTTAAATTGTAGGTACCAGGACTTACAGTACTGTTACTAAGAGGGTTCAGTGGTGTTGTCTTAAAAGATATATTTCAATAGATAGCTAATGCAGCAATGCCCTTGGAATAAGATGAAATAATTTATTTGCTAAACACATCAACAATGTTGCTCAAGATGATACATTACAATACATTACTGTCACTGTCACTGTCACTGTCTTCCCGTTGATCATCGATTTGCTCGAGCGGGCCCAGTAACGTCTCCATTGGAGACTTTGTTGTTACTGTGTTTGGCATATAGAAGACGTCACGGGTAGCCGTGCAGGCGAGATACTCTCGGTAGCTTGCCGGGCTCTCTGGGAGGGGCGGAGGAATCGAACTCGGGTCGGCCATGTTGGCTGCGTGCAAGGCAAACGCCCTACCGCTGTGCTATCGCTCCAGGCTTAAGGTTACATTTGCTTGTTCCCAGGAGCTACACTCGGCTCTGTGCTCCAAAGACCATGTGCAGTAAATGAGGTATCAAACTGAGGAGAATCCCATGCAGGGCAAGTTTAAGTCCCTGTCCTCTCTCTCCAGTCTCTCTGATTACAATATTCAGATGTAGTTGTTAACACGAGCCCTGGGTCCATTCAGTCCCTTGTTGGGACCCTGCTATTGGGGTGCTAGGAACTAAGGGCAACTGAGTCAAGAAATCAGATGCCCAGGAGTAAATATTATTCAGAGTCAATCAACTCCCAAGTTACAAAGCATAATATTAACTGTCTTCCTGTGTCGACACAGAAAGGACATTGCTTACAATACAAGTTCAGTGTCCTTAGATGGGTGTGACCTGACAAACCTAAGCTACCTGAGGAAGGACAAAAGAGTGTTTATCCTACACAAGAGGGCTTGAAATCTGGAAGATTTTTCTTGGAATCCCATGTACCTTATTTGTCATATACGCATTTGACTTAACTCTCTCTTTATTCCTCTTTTAGCAAAATGCAAATAAACAAGAAAATCTACTTCATACACTGAAGGATAAATGGAGTCCTAAATAATTGATAGATTTTGATAGAATTAAAATCCGTTGTAGCCTCGTTGTTACTGGAATTTGGTAAGATGAATATGTGTAACTTCCTTCATGATGATCAGGAGTAGATACTAAGTTCCATGTATTTTCTGGGTGCAATTCGCACCCCCACTGACATTAATTAAAGCTTTAATTTTAGCTTCCTGGAAGCTTCCAAGTGTAACTAGAAAGCAGAATTGTAGAATGCAGAATAAAAACATTATAAAGAGTAATTGTCTTCCTCTAAAAAAAAGCGTAGCATTTAATGACTTTAATTCTTAATATATAATTTAGATAAAATCTTTTAATTTAACATTGGAATGCTATAAAAAAAAGCCAACCTTAAAAAAATCTTTGTTTTTAAATCCCAACTTCTCTTGAAACTATTGTTTTTAAATTATACATACAGGTTTGTGCATAATTGACTCAGGATTTTGATACTACCAGATGCGGCGCGCCATAAGGCACATGTCTGGCATGAATAGTTATAAATGAATTTTCAGAATGGAAAATTTGGAATTTCTCTTCAGCTGAACACAGAGGGTAGGTGGTAAGCTGTCCCATCTACCCCATGCCCATGCTGATGGCACTCCTCATAACACAGAGCTATGACCCACCTGTTGAAATGTCACTAACACATTTCATCCAGAACACATGCTGGCCACTATTTAGTCTGAACCAAAGGAAAATGAGGTTTGAACTATTTTCATGCCTGACATATTTTTCTCTTCATATCTTACTTTTATAAAATCTTTTACACAATTTTGGAAAGAGATCTAAGGTCTGAGCCTGTGGACTTCGTTCTGAATACTGACCATCTATCCTGGAGGGATACCCTCCAGACATAAAGGGTAGCTGGGGTCCAAATCCCCTTCAACATACACTCCAGTCATTTTGACCTGGGGGACACTGAACAGGAAGACTGAGTAGCCTTGATGCTGCCTCATTTTGTCCACAAGTAAGAATGAACATCACTCCGGGGCATCCTGACTACCTTTCTAGAAGAAAGTCACATGGAAATTGATAAAAACTGTTTTTCTTTTATTCCCTTCAATTAATAAAACGAATATCTTTCAACAACACACTAGATTCTGATTTTTATTCCAAATATTGGGGGATAAGATCTGGGGAATGATTGAGGAAGTCTCTTTTAAATGAGTTTAATTTAACCTCAATCAACTGAAGGTACTAACAAGTAAGACGCTGCATGGTTCCCTCTGGCATGAAATATGAAGGTAGATTCCAATTTGAAAGAACATTTTTAGCACTTTCTTAAAACTAAAAACTCTTGAGAGCATCTGTCCTATTTTCAGATGGCTTTGAACATTTTAGGAAAGTCTATTTCTTTGCCAAATCTAATGTACACAGGTACAAATGAGTCCATTATTTGAAGAGTGGAGAGGAAACTTCAATTAAATTTGGCTATAAATTTCATCATCATTTTAATTGAGTGAAGGAGAAGCTCCCACAGGTATGCCTTTAGCCTACTGAGCTATCATCCCCTCCCACATATTTTTTGACAAAAAAATTAACCTAGCAGCTACCAAGAAATTTCCATTATAAGGTTATATACCCCAATTAAGTAGACATTTTTTTCAGGTAATTGATTAATTATCCAATTAGTTTAAGTTACAGATTTGATTTTCTGGCAAAATACAAGGAAATTTTCAGGGAATAAATAGTAGGAAAATAGATTTAAAATACCTATTTATTAAAAAATATCTCTCTTTTAAAGTGTTTTCAAAGGCAGTGGTCTAAATATAGGCAGTTGTGAAGTTATACAACTTCATGAAAAATAATAAGGTGTACACTTTAAAAGTGTGAATGAAGGGCAGAGAGAGAGAGTAAAGAGAATTATCAAGTATCAATTATAATACAGAAAATAAAGTGTTTGCCTTTCATAAATTGACCTGGGTTTTATTCCCGACACCCCATATGGTCCTGCAAATCTCCTATTAGGAGTTATCCTTGAGCACAGCTGGATGTCGTCCCCAAACAAAACAAAAATTGAACTATAAAAAAAATGTGTGACTGTTTAGGGATAGAGAGATATCATAGAGGCTAAAGTTCTAGCCCCGCATGCCTCTGACCCTGGGTGCTCCTGGTACTCATGTTTCCCCCAAACATCTACTGGCACCACAGCATGTCCAGGTAATCCTCTGCACCTCTACAAGGCCTTCTTGGCCAAAATTGTTGGGAGGATTCCCATTGCTCCTAGCACTGCTTGGGAGCTCCTTCTGCCCTCATCCAACTCAAAATAGCATAAATACTTAAAGGTCAGGTAAGGGGCTGAAGCAACAAAGTACATGCCTTCCATGTCCAAGGACCTGGGTTTAACCCCTCAAGCTCTCGCCACCCCTCCAAGAAGTTCTGGGTATGGCCCCAACCACTGAAAAGAAAGCAAAGAAAATCTTTTTGTGATGTATGGTAGGAATGAATTTTATGGTGCCTATCTCAATAATAGAGCAATATATCATTTTGCAATCAATAAAAATATTTAAAGATTATAGCATATATCTAATTCCTAAGCACCTCTAATAATCTCAGAAAATACTTATCTACTCCATTCCACCTCGTTTCCAACTTACATAGTTTAAACTTACATATTGAGTAGAAATTCAGAAAGACATCAGAAAATATCATTATAAGATATTGGTTAGGCTGGACAGTACTGTATATGTATGTGAATTTTTAAAAGATATAATGAAAAATGTCTCACTATTACCAGGACCTGTGGAGATCAAGATTTGTGCTGGTTAAAATAGCTACCCTGTTATAGTAATTATTGTGCCTGCCTAAAATGATATTAATGACTTTCAGAAATGCTGAAATGTCAAATTATAAAGTGTTTTCTGAAAACAGCAGTATTATATCTGAGAGACTTAAGAATGGACCTTCAATGCTTATTATTATATCAGATTATTGAAATTTTATCGGCATGTTTTGCCACTTAAAATATATGTATTTTCAATTATTATTTATTTGTGTTAAAATGTTTCTACAGGTTATCACTCATAAAGGTGGAAATGCATTATATAAAAAAGAGTGGAAGTAAGCTATTGTTGAGGATATGGAGAAAACAGAACTCTTTGTGGCAATGCATATGGGAACACCCTCTATAGAAAAATATTAGAGTTCCCTCAAAAATAAAACAGAAATTCCATGTGATCCAATACCACTCCTAAGCATTTATTCAAAGGAAATAAAAACACAAATTCAAAAGGATATGTGTACCCCTATGTTCTCTCATCACTGTTCATGGTTACCAAGACCAGGATCAACTGAAATGCCTAATAACAGATGACTATCTAAAGAAGATACGGTATGTACACTCAATGAAATGCTACTGACATCTGAAAAGGTGAAATTATGCCCTTTGGGGAAAAAATGGAAGGACCTTTGTGAAATTATGCTAAGTGAATAAGTAAAAAAGAAAAACACTGGTTGAATGTTTCACTCAAATAGGAACTATAAGTAACTAAAACAGAAATGCGCAAAAACAATATAAACTAACATCCTTGCTTGGTCAAAACTATGGTGACGACCAGAGAGAAGGGGAAGCAAGAGTGGGAGAGAGGAAGAAAGGGCTTTCCACAGTGACCTGACATTTGGTGCTGGAGATGGTGACAATTACACACAATAAGGACACATGAAATGCAATAACTATAATTTCATATTAATATCAATTCTGTGGATAAAATTAAAAGAAAGATAATTAAAATGCTGCCTCCACGAATAGTAAAAAATAAGCATATAATCAGAAATAATTGACTGAAAATAACTTGTGGAATGACCTTCCCCTGGTTTTCCATTATCAAAAAGAAGAAACTTTGATAACATTCTTAAAAACTGGACAAAGAAATCATGTTCTCACTCCTGGGTGAAGTGAATTAAATACAATTAGGTCGATGTAACATCTAATTAGGTTTTTTTTTATGACACAATACATTTCTTATGGTTTACCAGGTATAAGATTCAACCCAAGTTTTAGTATCATAGCATTTTATAGTTCATTTCATAGCTGAAAAGATTTAAGAACCATTTAAAGACTGCTTTTCTCCTACATGATCCAAGAATACTCATAATAAGGAGAACTTACACCAAATAGAAGAGTGTGAAACAACAACAAAAACAAATTTATAAGCTCATCTGAAAGATGAACTCATTCAGTAGCTGAGCGAAATTTTCAACAGCATTATCTATTTTAGTTATATTTGTGTTAGAGCAAGTTTTCCATTTTCTGATCTTTGTATCCAAGCTGAGCTGCTTTGCTATAAAATGGGTACTGTAAAAATTTGAAAACTAAGTCAGAACTTTGTCAAGTATAATATAATTATTCACATCTGATCAGAATAGATTCTTCCTGTCTAAGACCATCATTACATTTATTCTATCACAAACTAGGGAACTAAGTCCAGATTTTTTTTAAATATTTCCCTTATGAGTTTTATTGAAGCAATGGAAGTTGGGGGGTTGTTAAAAGAGGGGTATGGCTCAAAAGACTAGGTATTATCCTTATGGATAAACTGACTCTTGAACACACAGGGCAGAAAGAAATTAAAGCTGGTGTTTCTGTTACTTTCACACCATTAGTCAACAGACATGTAACACCCAGTTAGTATATGAAGATTAACATAAATGACTGTAGAAAAACCACCACTTGCAAATCTGGGCATGATGAAACATTATCATTAACAATCACATGATTGAGGTTAGTTAATGGCTATCAGAGTATGGACACGACTGATTAAAATAGGCTTTATAAAGATATACCAGATGGAGATCAAAACATAATTAGAGGCAACAACTCAGCCTTTAATTAATGCAGAGGTATTTTGCAGTTTACAAATTACTTAAACATTAAATCGTTTCTGATTAAAGGATCTAATATTTTGATATCTAGAAATGAACAGACAACTCATGTATTTGAAAAGGTGAAACACAAGACTGCTTAAATTCTATGTAAACTAGAAATAAAGACATTTTTATATTTTATTTATTTCTTTTTAATTTTTATTAGTGAAACACCATGAGGTACAGTTGTAGACTTACAAAGTTTTGTTCTTGATGACATTTTTACAAGTAAAAATAAATTGTATTTTAAGTTTAGTGTGTTACCTCTTATCAGATACAATCTACAATCACAAACTGAAGCTGGGGTGACTATCTCACTTGCCTAAGACTTGGCTCACTTAGAGTAGTGATCACAGTCATTAAAAATGGGACTGGAGTACAGGAGATAAGCTCTTGTCTTGCATTTGGCTTCCCCCCGTTAAATCACTGATATTGCATGTGATCCCCCAAGGATTTTGGGGTCACTCAGGAATCCCAGAGCACTAATGGGTGTGGCCCCAAGTCCCCCCTTCCCCACCTCCCAAATGATTAGAACTACTAAGAAAAATCTTCATAGGTACTTTGCTGGTATTGGGTCACCATTATGTATTATAGCACAGTGTCTGGCCCATTTCAAGGTTAACAGGAAAGTCACTAGCCCTGTCGTATCACTGGCCAGCAGCTAGAAACCTAAGGTTCAGGGTTGAGGTACAAAAGCTTTTCAAGAGACATTACCATCTTCACCTAGAACAACATTAGCATGCAGTAAGGCTGTCATTAGCTAATTGCATGGCCTTTTGCTGTTGTGCCAGCTGGCTGTGACTAAAGTTTGCACAGGCTTGGTCTCAAGGCATGACATACTTCATTACAGATTCAGTGTAGTACAATAGAGATTAGCATTTGTATTCTTACAAGGTTTTATACACCAAAAACATATTTTGTGTGACTTGGTTTACTTATAATTCTAATATTAAAACAAAAATCTCCTGGTTTCCTTTTATATTAGCAAAGTGGTTGGGTCATACCATGTTACTGTCTCTATGCTAGCATGCACAGATGCACAGTCAGCATTTTGATGAATGGGAGCCTGTCCCTCCACACGTATGTTCCATGCAGGGTTAATATCTTAAAAATACCTCCTGTATCTTGTTAATTAGCTATATTGTGAACAGGGGCCATTAAGGCTGAAGCAATCCCAATATGAAACCCACCATTTTTTTGGGTCACCATTCATCAGGAATGTGTTTTAAATATCAAAACCTGAGAGGAAGGGGAACAGGACTTCACTCATCAAAGCTGCTGTTGGACAAGATGACAGGTAGATGTGTTTTCTCTCTTTGAAGTCATGCAGATCTTTTCCCTCTCCCAATTCCAGTCAAAGTTGAAAGAGAATAAATTGCTTGCTTTCATAGTAAGTCTTAAGTGGCATAGAATTTCTCCTTCCTGTTGACATTTTATGCTGATAAACTACATATCCAGATAAAGTCCCGGGCCCAATACCCAATTAAGCTTCTACTACAACTCCTAATAGGGACAATGAAAGTTTAAATGAGGGTGGATTCTCTAAGACAGGACCTCTATACCCAGAAAAGCAGAGAGCAAATGCTATACTCATTTTTCACATTTATTAGAGCTAAAATGTGGTCTGACTGATAACATTTTATAGAGGAAAGAACAAATGATAGATTACATTAAAAACTGTCTGTCAGAAACACAGACTATTAGTAGGATTCTGAAGAAATACCAAGCGTCTAAAGTTTTTGGTCTGATTACAGGAAGGAGAATAAACAAAAGAGACAACCTGGAAAAGGCAATTGAAAATGCTTTAATATACAAAATTTTACCTATGAGATCAGTAACTTCTGGAGCGGTCATATATGAGATGGCAACTCTTGGCTCCGCTATCATATTACATATTGAAAGGTTCTAAAAGAGAGTGCTTATCACAAGAAACAGAACGGAAAGAAAGTGAGGTGATGTAATTATTGTGGCAATCATTTTTAGGATATACACATCTATCAAATCATTGTATTGGACAGCTAAAATTAGGATAGTATTATAAACCGAAATATTCTTTTGATTTAATGACTTTTAAAAAAGATTAAGTATTTCTTACTCTGAGGTTTTCAATACTCAAATATGTGAATGGGGAAAAATTATAGCTAAGTTTTCTAGCTATACTTATTTCAACTATCTGATCACATTTTCCAGGACCTCACTTTATGTACCCGTTAGGCCTCAAGGATTGTTGTGGAGATACAGTAAAATAGTGGGGGGGGGGGTGCAGTTTTCTCTTGTTCATTTGTTTGCCTCTGCCACTTCCCAGAGTATGATCCTATAAGTATACAGATCCAGTCTGCTTTTATAAAGTATTTTTTTAGTTTTATTTTTTTCTCATTGTCATGACAGAGTTTAGGACAACCATCTGGCATCTGGCATTAAGAGTGACAACATCAGGCATTCAACCACACTGCTTAAACCTTCAGTTCTTTAGAATATACAGAGAGAGAGAGAGAGAGAGAGAGAGAGAGAGAGAGAGACAGAGACAGAGAGAGACAGAGAGGGACAGACAGACAGACAGAGACAGAGAAGTCAACCAGGTTGACTTCCAAATAAACAGGCCAAAATTTGGTTACTTGATCCTTTATAACTATGAGATTAGCAGTGCTATGAAATCTGCTCACCTTAGTATAACCTAGGGATAACTTCAAATGCTTCACTCCTCCTCTCTAATCCTCTCAACCATTCTACAGAACTAGATACTGTTATTCCAATGTTGCAAAGGAGAAAAAAAAGATGTATCCAATGGCTCATGACTACACACTACCAGCCAGGTGAAATCAGAATTCACATTCAGATGATGTTGAATTAAAAAGTTGTTTTGTCTTTAACCTTATTTATTTTTATATTCATTATATCTTCAAAGTGATCATTATGAAAGTTCTTGAATTTTCAAAAGCTATTGAGCTCTTGTTTTTAGAAAAATGTCTGTTGAGAAGGTAATTGCCAATGACTACAGTAGCAGGTGCAATATAAACTGAGAGACTATGATATAATGACAGCACACATTTGGAGACTGTGTCCAACTGCTAAGAGTCATCTTGACTCTCCTCTTCACTTAATCCCAGGCTGAAGAGGGAACAGGTGACTATATCAATGAATAATGAGGTATCCTTAGATGGCCCAAGACAGAAAGCTGAGAATCAATGTCCCCTATAGTCAGCATATTATAAGTCATTCATCTGAGGAGTACAAAGGACAAAAATAATCTATCATTATTAATTGAGATGTTGCCAGCTAACCCTTAGAAATATACAGGTTCCTACAAAGTCATTTTTTGAAGATACATGTTAATATTTTTTGTTTTTGTTTGTTTGGGGGCCACATCTGGTGATGCTCAAGGGTTACTCATGGTTCTGTGCTCAGGTTTGTTTGGGGGCCACATCTGGTGATGCTCAAGGGTTACTCATGGTTCTGTGCTCAGGAATTATTTCTGGCAGTGTTCAGGGAACCAAATAGGATGTTAGGATCAAATCCAGGTAAACCATGTGCAAGGTGAGTACCCCACCCACTCCCACTATACTATCTCTCTGACTCCTGTTACTGATTTTTAAAATCTATTTACTTGTTCAGTTTTCTAGAACCATTTATTCTTTACTGTATTTAAAGTGGTATTCTAGACTGGGGTATGAGAGAATGAAAGAGAGAGAGAATTCAAACACAGATATTATCATGAGGAACTTAATCTGGAAAAGTATTCTTTAAACTTTAAAAAGTTATGGAAGTTGGTTTCCACCCATCAAAAACCTTTACATTATAGTTCTATACACACACACACACATATGCACACAATTGAAAATGTTGTAAGACATCATTTACTCTAGAAGCTTACACTAATGTTTTCTAGTTAATTATATTTCCATTTAACAAAGACATCTTCGAGAGATTAAAACGTGGCTTGAATTACATATTTATGTATAAACCCACATATGCATGATTGTACCAAATCAGAAGGGAAGAAGTAGAAGATTTTAGAAGATGAGGAATGCGAGTTGGTCCTTGAAAGATAGTTGGGGGGCTGGAGCGATAGTACAGCGGGTAGGGCATTTGCCTTGCTTGTGGACAACCCGGGTTCGATTCCCAGCATCCCACACTGTCCCCCGAGCATTGCCAGTAGTGATTCCTGAGTGCATGAGCCAGGAGAAAAGGAGAAACCCCTGTGTATCACCGGGTGTGACCCAAAAAGCAAAATAAATAAATAAATAAAAAGAAAGAAAAAGAAAGATAGTTGAGGTGAGGAGAGGAATAGGATTCTAGGTAGGGGGTAGGATTCTAGATAGAGGGGTAAGTCTGCATAAGTTCATGGTGGCAAGAAAACAGAGAATTGAAACAATTGGAGAAAATAAGACTGGTTGTAGGTGGTCAAAATAATGGAATGACAGACAAGGAATGAAGATTCGGAACAAAAGCATGAAGAAACAGGGTTGCATTTAGGAAATTTTTCAGAAGAGAAAGAACTGGTGAGAGTCTCCTCGACTCTTTTCTCCAGTTTAAGATACATATCTTGTCATGCACTGTAGCACTGTCCTCTCATTGTTCATCTATTTGCTCGAGCGGTCCCAGAAACGTCTCCATTGTGAGACTTGTTACTATGCTTGGCATATCGAATATGTCACAGGGAGCTTGCCAGGCTTTGCCGTGTGGGCGAGATACTCTCGGTAGCTTGTCGGGCTCTCCGAGAGGGGCGGGGAAGTCGAACCTGGGTGAGCTGCGTGCAAGGTAAACGCCCTACCAGCTGTGCCTTCACTCCAGCCCAGCAATCATCAGTAGTATTATCATATTTATAGTACCTAGGGGAAACATTTAAGCTAATAGTAAAATTGACTAAGATTTTTTTAACTTGTTAGTGGCCCAATTTATGTCAAATATTTAACAGAACAAAAAAATGACACTTAAGGGGCCAGCAAGGGAGCAAGTAACGAGAAGAGTTATTTGCCTTCTATGCTGCTGATCCCTGTTCAACACAGAGCATCACCAGGTTCACAGAACTCAGAGCCAAGAGAAAGCCCTGAACACCCCTGTGTGATCTAAAAAGCCAAAGCATTAGAATTAGTAAGAACCACCAAACAGCTGTTTACTTTTGCTGAGGTGCAAATGTTACATCATTTAGGTTATATAATCCTTATTATGAAACAATTCCAAACTTCTTAGAACAATAACAAATGTTCAGAGGAGTAAGTACAAAATTCTGCTAGCCTTCATTCCTTAAATTACTGGGAAATCATTTTAGTTACTTTCAGTAAATTGGACTGGAGCAATAGCACAGTGGGTAGGGCGTTCGCCTTGCACACAGCCAACATGGCCGACCCGAGTTCGATTCCTCTGCCCCTCTCGGAGAGCCCGGCAAGCTACCGAGAGGATCTCGCCCGCACAGCAGAGCCTGGCAAGCTACCCGTGGACGTATTCAATATGCCAAACACAGTAACAACAAGTCTCACAATTTGTTGTGGGACGTTACTGGTGCCCACTCGAGCAAATCGATGAACAATGGGAGGACAGTGACAGTGCAGTAAATCAGATATGCTCAGCTACAACTATCTTATGGGTAGTCTGGAAATACTAATAAATTTATATAAAATCACTGCTAGAAACACTGAGGGCTAAATGGATCTAAACATAGAAAACTCTAGCTGTACACATCTTACATGGTAAAGGAAAACAGAAACTATATTACTGTGTAAGAACTTCTGTTCTGAGCAGCAAGATAGTACAGGGACTAAGGTGCTTATCTTGCATCTCAGGGATACAGTTCAAATTCTTGACACATATGGTCCCTTAACAGAACCAGGAATAGCTCCTGAGCACTACGTGCAGGGCAGCCCCCTTAGAGACAAATGAGAGAGAGAGAGAGAGAGAGAGAGAGAGAGAGAGAGAGAGAGAGAGAGAGAGTTTGATTTGTCTTTTAAGAAGCCTTTGGTACATGTACTAAGATAATGTATGGGTTGATTCCACCTTTTCCTTTAATCAGATATTAACAGCAGAGAGCACAACAGATAGGGGACTTGCCTTACACACTGCAGACCTGTTTTGACCCCCAGCACACTATAAGGTCCCCTGAGCTCTACCAGAACTGAGCCTTAAGCACACTTTGACTTCTATTCTCATAAATTATGCCAGTGAATTGGATATCAGCTATCATATGCTAAATTCATTACCCTGGTGAATGGTTTTTCTTTTTTTACGTGACACTGGTTAAAATTGGGGTGCCAACAGTCATACAGATTTTACTTTTCAGAGTTTTTATCCCTTTCTTGATACTTAGGGCTTTAGGGGCTGTCATTTAGCAATGATAGAAATAGTACAGTGCGACAGTGTGCTTGCTTTGCCTATTGACAACCAAAGTTCAATCCCTTTCACCCTCTCTGTATGGTCTCTAGAGCACTGAAGTGACCCAAAAACAGAAAAGAAAATAAGCAAATATAAGGCTTTATGCATGTAAGCTACCACTGAGCTGTTTCCCTAGCCCAGTTTTCAACATTTTAGAAAGAAAATTCATGGGGAAAAAAATCAACATCTTAACTGAAAATACAGCATATACGTATCTAGGTCACTGACAGAATATACCATGATATTAATTCTTTACTTTTCTTCCCTGTACACACAAGTGAGTTTCTGCTTCCTCCCTTTAGATTTTCTGATCATGCCTGGCTACAATATCTTGTCATAGGAACATTTATTTGAACAATGAGCTTCAGATACAAATGTCCCGTCTGGTTTTGGCTATGTGATAAGCGAATCAAAAGTTCTGCAGAAAGTAGCAGAACAACAGACTAAGGTAATTCAGAACCGCTCACTTGGAAATGCTGCATGTAATATAACATGCAGACTTTTAATGCAGAAACGAGGGTACTGGAAGATAGATCCAAATGCTGGAGTCCACGCCTTGCAGGTGGGAGCCTCAGATTCGATCCCAGATACCTCGTGGCTCCCTCAACTCATTTATGCTTCCCAAACAAACAAAAAAGAAATCAAAACATAAATGAGCTCATAAAAAAGAAAAAGGGGGAATGAAAAGCAGGAAGGTTTGAGGTAATATATAGACTTTACAGGACAGTTGGTTTCATTATTCTAGATGTACTTTTTTGTTGTGCACTTACAAACTGGATTTTGAAAACTAGGATAATGGAAGTAAGACACACAGTCTGATACTAAACAATGATCTAGGGTGAAATCTATCTACTGTTACAAGAATAAAATATATTCCAACAGTCCCTCTTTGGGTTTTAGGCAAAAACAATAACAAAATTTCCCCCAAGAATTTGAAATCACAGACTTATCCCATGTGTTTGAAGTTTACCTTTTTGTCACCTTTAGAAACTTTGCAGAAACTACCAAAACAGGAAATTAACGTAATATTTGGTCCCGGATGGTTACAATGTAAGGTAAACAAAGGTATTCAAGAAAAACCATATAGGAGAGATACCTCCATATTACAAGATTTCCAGAAAAATGAGCTTCACTAAGGATTTACAAAGAAAAGTTTTCAAGTGTATAAACAATTTATCATAAGCAAGAGTTAGCTTGCTTATGAAGCATAAATAGACGTGTAATCTCCCCCAAATGGCAAAACATACTAATCTAGAAGACATAAGAATGTACATGTGAGATTATAGACATAAGATACAAATTATAAACTTAAGAAATACATTCCATCCTCAAGTCCACTTAAATAAATTAAAAATAAAAAAGAAGAATCAGCAAAACAAAGGAATAGACAGTATCCAATGAAAATAAATCCTTGGTGTTTGACAACAGAACTATGGTTACAAAATAGGTAGGGAGAGAGATGAAGAAGAAATGGTAGACAAGAGGAGACAGAAGGATGGTGGTTAAGAGCCTTTGGCACATTGGTGGTGGTGGATGTGCTGTTAAATGAAGGCCAAAAGCATTAACATTTACACTACTGTTACCTCAATAAAAATGAAAAGGAAAAGAAAACAAAATAGCAGTTTTCTAAATAAAAACTAAAATCATCAAAATTATAGCTCCCAAATGGGAAGTTAAAACCACAGATTAGAGACAAAGCCCGAGAGACTATTAATGAATTGAATACTAACCCAAGAAAATTATTCAGAATGCACAAGAGAGGACAGAGAATAAAATCAAGACTTTTTTAAAAGCAATATAGGCCAAGAAACTTCAATATATATTTAAGAGCAATGCCAGAAAAAGGAAGGAAAGTAAAAAGTGAAAACATTCAAATAATTAATTCAAATAATTTGTGTAAAATATTCTCATATTTGCTGAATAGTATAAATTCAAAATTAAAACAGGAAAATTAAAAATATCAACTTAATAAAGTAAAAGTATAGAACTCCAAATAGAGAGAAGAAGCAATTAAATGGGAAAGATTAGAAATCCACAAATAAATTGCAAACCAGTGGTAGGAGTAAGAGAGAGGCCATGACTTCATCTGTGTAGACTTCTTTGAGTTTGCCCTGTGCAAAGCTCAGCATCCTGAGCTGAAAACCTTCATAAAGAAGAAATTATTAAAATGATCATGTTGAGTGAAGTAAGCCAGAAGAAGAAAGATAAACACACAGGATGATCTCACATATCTGTGGTATACAGAATAATTGGATGAGGAAACATAACATAGTTAAGGGGGGATGCCTAGACCAGCCTTGACCCCAGAGTACAGACTGGAGAAGGATGGAAGAGGGAAAAAGTCAAGGGGGAAAGAAGATAGATGAGATAAGGAAGAACCAGGTAATAAGACACAGAATTTACTTATATTTATTGGTCCATAATTATATCAGGACAAAACATTATCAAGCATATTTCAGGAGACAAATGGATATAGCAAAGTAGTTTACTGTTCAGACAAAAAAGCATATGGGGAATAAATAGGCCCTTATTATAAAAAGTAGCAATAATAAAACTGATTGAACACATTTCTTCTGCTATAAACATAATGGCCATTTACTTGGCCAACATCATCTACTATAATCTCCTCTCCTAGGCAAAGATTTGCTGACGAAGAGGACTTACACATTTTCTATTCAATTTGTCTTGTTTGGGAACAGTGAGGCCACTTCATAGGAAGGAACAAAAATGTCTACCTTTAATTAAAAGACTGCTGGGGTGCATGTTTGTATTTTAGACATAATTCTTACTCCAAGAAGAAATATGCCACACAAATTCCAAGCAATGATGAAAAAGCTAAACCTAAACGATTTCACTCCATAAATTCCTAATTAACGATAATTAAAATATTATTTTTTGGAACACCAAAAGTTAAAAAGTATCATCAGCCAACCTGCTAAATTTGTGGAACTCTTCTTGTTCCTCCAAAAATCACCATGATACTCAACTGCAAACAGCTTTGACTTGCCATATTATTTTGTTTTGTTTTGCTTTTGGACTACACCTGGCAGAGCTCAGGGCTTAGTTTGGCTCCATGCTTGGGGATCACTACCAGGGGATGGTACAGGACCACATACAACTGGGATTGGTGGCACGCAAGGCAAGCACCTTAGCCCCTATGTTACTGACCAAGAATTTTCACTTTTTGATTACTGAGAAAGGAAATGACTCCTTACTGCGCCTGATAAAGTTAGTTCTTTTCTTTTTCTCCAAATTTTATTTTATGAAGGTGCTGTGATCTACAAAATCAATCATGGTTGAGTTTTAGACATACAAAGTCCCATCACCAATGCTGCCATCAGTTTCATTTTCCCTCCACCAGTATTCTCGGGTTCCTCTCCTTTCCCACTCCCATTCCAGTCTGCCATCTTGATAGACACCTTTTTATGTTTATTTAGGTTTGGGTCACATGATTTCAGTGTTGTTGACTCTCTGGTTTGGATATGTAGCTCTATCATTTTCTAACATCATTGATGTGCACAGACCTTTGCCCTTCTTGCTTCTCATCGGTCTCTTCTGCTCCCACCCTCTATCCATTGTCTTTGCATCATAAAGTTAATTCTTTTATTGGGATCCACAAAATAGAGGCTACCCCACTGAGCAAATGTCAGAAATCAAAACCCAAGTTCATCTCCACTGACAGGAAAAACCTGTCAAGGAAACCTAACAAATTCTAAGCACAATCTTCCAACTCAATTTAATTTAGAAAGCAGAGCTAGGCTTATAAGGAAATCTGCCTGCTTGCCAGTCATGTCCTGTTTCTATATTGCTTCACCCATGAAACTCTGCAAAGACTGACAAACTCACTTTTGCTATAAACCTTTTACAAGTGCTCCATGCTTGAGCCCCTTAACCCATAGCTGTCTCTTGAATAAAGTATGTCACAACGTCACTGTTCTAGTTTTGACATTTGACATGTCTTATCACTCTCCTTCAACTTGTTCATCTGATCTGGAGCCAACATGCTTCTCATCCTTCACTAGAGAGAGAAGGGCTTGAGTCTCAGAATTGCTCAAGGATCTCAAAGGGTTCCAAGGAACAGCGATATATTTTGGGCAGTGGGAGGTTGGGTACTTGAGTTTTGCACAACTTTAGTTATAGGAGAGCCTTGTGTTGGTTTGTTTGAAGAGGTTCAAGAATATCTTGCTACATAAAGATTGCCAGACCAAGACTAGCAATAGAATGTGGAGTGGCTCAAACGTGGTTCTGAAGTCACCTAGTATGACATCAAATCAATACTGTGTGACCTTGGACAATGGCCATACTTTTTCTGTGCCAACACTTCCCATCTGTAAACAGGCATGTATATAGTTACTACCTACCTAATCATTATGAAGATCCAAGGAGAAAAGCCTGGCACTAAGTACTCCATAAATGAGTTAAAGCAAACATACTCTGATCTAAGACTTAATTTAAGTGATTCAAACTGCAAGACCAAGAAACAGTTGTTTATTTTTTTAATAAAAAGGGAAATTCGTAACTTCACCTGAGCTAACCAATACTTGACAATGCCAAGTGTATAACTATCAAGTAAACACATATTCGACAAACATTCAGAAATGGCTTCTGACAGTGCTCAGGGGACCATATGAGATGTCGGGGATCAAACCCAGGTTTGCCATAGGCAAGGCAAGTGCTCTACCAGCTGTTCTATATTCTCAACTCCTTAAAAAATATTCTGGTTCCCAAACTGAATGCTGGTTCCCAAGCATTAAATTGTGATTCTTAAAGAGATCATTTTTCATGAGTGATGCAGTCTCATATGTTACTGTCTTTCCAGGCTGTGCACCATCTGTTACATAGTTTTAGAGACTTGAGTTGAAGTCTCATTAATAAAATTTTTAATCATTCTGGACCATAATACTGGAAAGCAGACCTCAGATTGTCTTCTCATGGCCCCAGGATGCTCACTGGGGGCATCGTGTCAGGTGTCACACAGAATGCTGCGTCACTCTGAATTCCTTTCCTTTCCCTTACTGTGTGTGTCTACACCAAGGTCAGGAAACAAGTAATTTTAATTTACCAATTGAACTACCTTCCTTCCTAAGTGTCCTTTGAGATGCAGTGCACTGCCTGGAGAGTCCTGTCACAGCAATTAACGAAAGGCCGACACACTTGGTATTTTATAGCAGAACCTTCTGCAAAGAGAGGTACTGACCTCCTCATTTTCTGCCTAATAATAAGCATCATACATGAGTCAAAAATTTATTTTCCCATTGTGTGAAATCAAAGTGGTATTTCTGATCAAAAACACCACAAAAACTTTCCTAGATGAGCACATCACCAAGATGATACTTTCTGGAAACTCAGGCAGGTGCTTTAAGAATAATTATTAGTTTCCTCTCATTTATTCAAACAAGGGGGAGCAAAAAATATGATTAAACACGGGCTGGAGCAATAGCACAGTGGGTAGGGCGTTTCCCTTGCACATGGCCGACCTGGCCAACTCCGGTTCGATTCCTCCACCCCTCTCGGAGAGCTACCTGATGGAAAAGCCTGGCAAGCTACCTGTGACGTATTCGATACAGCAAACACAGTAACAAGTCTCACAATGGAGACGTTACTGGGCCCACTCGAGCAAATTGATGAACAATGGAGAACGGTGACAGTGATATCTACATAGAGGCCAGAGTGATAGTACAGCGGGTAGGGCATTTGCCTTGCACTCAGGCAACCTAGGTTTCATCTGGGGCATCCCATATGGTTCCCCAAGCACGTCAAGAAGTAATTCCTGAGTACAGAGCCAGGAGTAATCCCTAAATAATCACCAGATGTGCCCCTAAAACAAAAAAGGCCTATCTATACAACAAATTGAACATTATTTTCTATGTTTATGATTTATTGCAATTATATTTGACTTACTAGTGCAGTAGTAAAAAAGGATAGTAAATTGTAATTGCTGAGGTGTATAAGAAAGTCCTGGAGCTGCTGCACATGCTAGGGAAAAGGCAGATCAGATAGAAAAGGGAGCACCAAATAAAGGGTGTTGGGAGGATCCGTCCAGGATGGGATATGCATGCTGAAAGTAGACCATAGACTGAACATGCTTGCCACTCAATTCCTTTTTGCAAACCACAGTGCCCAAAAAGGAGAGAAAGAACAGAAGGGAATGCCTTTCGGGAGGAATACTGGGATCAGTGGTGGTGGAGAATGGGCACTGGTGGGTGGATGGGCACTGAATCATTGTACTTCTGAAACCCAAGCACAAAAATTTGTATGTCTACAGCTGTACCTCAATGTGTTTCACTAATAAAAATTAAAACAAACAACAACAAAAAAATTCAGGCAAACATACCATACTTTAATGCACGTCTCCATGTGAAAACTGATCCCAATTCCAAACTGCCCATTCATGCAGAATCCCGGGATCTGAATAGGAACAACATTGTTGTTCTGATTTTTGATCCAATCTCTTGACAGAATAAACTTGCCGGACTCTCGTCAACAATCTACGGGAGGGAGGTCCGAAACTTTTGGCTCCTGAGCCATGGTGCTGGGGGACCCGGGCCCCTGGGGCTCCTGGACCTGGCCCGGCGTCGGGGGCTGCGCCAAGATCTTGCGCGCGGTGCTGCCCCTGCTGGAGCTGGTGTGGAGAACAGGGGCGTCTGTGCGGTCCGCAGTGATCCGGCATACGAACGGAGGTGGCTCGGCACGGTGGTCTCGCGGCGAGGCCACAGAGAAGGGGGCTCCAGAGCACGGGGGCCGCCAGGCCAGGCCAGGTCGGGACTCTGGGCAGAGGGAGGGTGGCCCTGGACGGGCGCTCGTGGCTGGTATCTCAGGGCAACCTGCCACGATTGGCCGGTGAGCAGCTGCGGCAGCCAGGGCGAGGCGTGGTTGTGCGCGGGCAAGAGCCAAGGAGGGCAGCCGGCCGTGGACAGCGTGGGCATGCTGGACCACAGGGCGGGGGATGGCTGCGGGCGAGGCGAGGCGTGGCCGGACAGCAGGCGTGGGCCCGCGGGGGCGCGTCCGGGACTGGGCACCAGTTTCTGGACGGCCTGCGGGGCCCGGTCCTGTGGGGCCCAGGCCTGCGGCAGGATGGCCCCCCTGCTCCCGCGGGGCCACAGATGCTTGGCCATCCAGGACCCGACGGCCCGGCTCTGCAGGCGGAGCCGAGAGACCCAGCCCGTCCCCCGCTGCCAGGCGAGATGGAGGAGCATGCCTGGCTCAGGTTGGATAGGCTGCCCGTCGCGGTTTTGGGGACACGGCTGCTACCCTGCGGGGGGGCCAGCGAGTGGCCGATGGGGGTCGCGCGGTCCTCCATGTCGGAGGACCCGTGGGGGGCCGGGTCTGGGGAGCCGGAAGCCTGGGCCTCCGTGGCGGTCTCGGCAGCCCTGGCCTCGTCGGCCTCGATGTCACCCCACCTCGGCTCGAAGTGCCACCGGAACCAGCTGGCCCACCAGATAAGATTCACAAAATAGCCGCCTGCAACCAGGTAGAGCAGCTTGTCCCAGTTGCCCTCCAGGACAGGCCTGGCGGCCAACAGCAGCACGAAGACCACCGTGCTAAAGGCGAAAGTGAACAATGAGAAGATGAGGCAGCGTTTCAGGGACAGCACCCGCTGCGGGCCGCACCACTGCCTCTTCCTGGGCAGCACCGTGCTGCCCTGGGACGACCGCACCTCCTACAACGAGCTGCTATTGCGCGTCATTTCTGACCTGACCTGTAGCGGAGCTTCAGGCCAAACGAAGCCCAGGAGGCCCCTGGGTCTCCTAGACACCTCGTGTGGGCGTGGCCTGCGGTGAGGTGTGCTGGACAGGGCACAATGGGCAGGGAGAGGTATGGTGGACAGGGCATAGTCGGCGGGGTTGGGGGAGGCGCCGGGGCCCATGTGCCCCGGCCTTGCCCGGCTCTGCTTGCCCTGATTCCCTGCCCTGCCCCTGACCCATCAGTGCGAGTTGTCCTGTTGTTCTTTTAATTTTTGAATGTTCTAGAGACACATGGACTACCTAATCAAGAGCTTTATCTTCTTCCCACCCCCCTCCCCCCCTTCCAGTAGAGAATGACTTACATAGTAGGTGTTAAAATATTATTTGGGTGTTGGAGAGAGATAGTACAGAGGTTCAGGCACTTGTCTTACACATGACCAACCCAGTATCGTTCTCAGGCACTCCGTATTGGCCCTGAGCATCGAATACAGAGCCAGAAATAAACTCTGAGCATAGCTGAATATATCCACCCTCCTCTACCACCCTCCAAAAGAGAAACAAATAAGAAAAAGTATACAAAAATAAGATTTTCTAATAATCTTTGCAGCTAGTGGTGGTCATTTGGTAATTTTGGATAAGGAGATATTTAGAGATAGTGAAAACATAAAAAGTGAAATCTGAAGAGCATGTTCTCACTGCCTTGCTTTATTTCTTTTATTTGAATTATTTCATAGAATTTTAAAATCCATCTTGGGACCTTGGAGTGATCCACCTAAGGACAGAAACTTATAGAATGAAAGAATGGGAGAGCCTCCCCGACATGGAGCACCTGAACCATTAGCACCAGGTTATTTTTTTTAATTGTGTTTTAGTCAATGATTTACAATACTGTTAATGATTAAGGGTTTCATGCAGACAATGTTCCAAACCCACACCTTCCAACAGAGCGTCTGCTTCTCTCCACGGCTGTACCAGGGTTTCCTGCCCCACCTCCCTCTCAAACATTCTCTCTGTCCCTCCACCATTCTGCTATGGTAAACTATGACAAAGAAAATCTGTTAAATGGTGGTATAGATGCACAATAAAATATTTCTGGTCTACAAGAAAACACAAAATAATGCCATTTGTCTCTATGGAGATGGAACTGAAAAGTATCCTGCTAAGTGAAATCTACCAGATTTGTAAAGATACAAAATGATCCTTCTCATATGTGGGATATAAGGATGCACAGGAAGGGAATAACAAACAGCCAAAGGCAATAAAACTTGATAAATGCTCTATAGAATTGGCCAGTTACATGTACTGGGGTGATCTTTAGAGGTCAGCCACACATGCTAGGGGAAAAGGTAGCTCAGATAGAGAAGGGAGCACCAAATAAAGGATGTTGGGAGGATCTGCCCAGGGTGGGAAGATGCATGCTGAAAGTACACCATAGACTGAACATGCTTGCCACTCAATTCCTTCTTGCAAACCACAGTGCCCAAAATGAGAGAGAGAACAGAAGGGAATGCCTTGCGGGAGAAATGCTGGGATCAGTGGTGGTGGAGAATGGGCACTGCTGGAGGGATGGGCACTCGATCATTGTATAACTGAAACCCAAGCACAAAAATTTGTAAGTCTACAACTGTAACTTATGGTGTTTCACTAATAAAAATTTAAAAAAAAATAGAGTCCTTGACCCTCAATTTTCTTTCTTTTCCTTTTTTTTTTTTTTGCTTTTTGTGCCACACTTGGTGATGCACAAGGGTTAGTTCAGGCTCATTCACTCAGGAATTACTCCTGCTGGTGCTCGGGGGACCATATGGGATCTTGAGAATCCAACTTGGTTCGGCCCCGTGAAAGGCAAATGCCCTAACAGCTGTGCTATCGTTCCAGCCCTCAATTTTCTTTGTCTTAATCCAGACAGCTGAACTGTTATCTTTAAAAATTACATATACTTTCAAAAAATCCTTTGGAAATCTGGAAAAAGCCCCCTGTCTTAGAGCGCAGAATCTACTACAATCAATGTAAAGAGGAATTTTCAGAGGGAGTTTTTGTGGCAATACTCACCAGGGGTTCTGCCATAATGATGCGAATCTTGCGCTCAGCCTGAGTGGTGAAGTTGACAAATAAACTCTTGAGGACATATTCCCCTGGCTTGCTGTCTGGGTCCACATTGATGGGTAACATGGTTGGCGGCCCTTTCTCTCGTTGTGTGCCAGAAACAGGTGGAACTGGAGGCTTGATATAACCGTTGCCAACAGGAGAAGCTGCAAAATAGATGGAGTCTTCTTACTGACTGAAAATGATGTCGTGTTCAGTTGTGTTAAACCACAAATATCTGACAGTGAATTGTTTCAAGGATGCTGTGCTACCTGCCCAGCCAAAACTCTGGCACCACACAGTCTTCCCACCACCACAGTCATGCCAAGGGCTCAACACCACCACTTTACAAATAATTTTTTCAGAGACACCAATCTGTGACTAATTTCAGGTAGCCAGTGCCCTGGTTGAGAACTGTGGTGTTCATCAAGAAGCACCCTTCGAAAGGGTGTCTATCTGTCTCTCACTCCAGAATGATAAATTTCTTTGAAGATGAATGGTTCCAGCAGCACCCTGTCTAGGTCATCCAGTGAGAGTCTAGCTTTTCTGGAGCTAGGGAGTTTCAGAGTCACACCAAGCAGTACTCAGGGAGTACTTCTGGTGGGTTGGCCACACACAAAGCAAGCATTTTTTCTACTTGAATTTAACATTTTATTCTCAACATCTTCTGATTTAAGTTAGAATGCCCTTCCTTGTCTTTGGTAAGATGTGCAGATTTCCTACCAAGTCCTTGAACAGGAGTGGGCATCAGGATTTCCAATAAGTGACCTCTTACAGAATACACTAGGGTCAGATCAGTGTTTAAATTACTCACTGAAATAAAGGTAAAAACCCCCACCCCCCTGCATTTTGACATGCTAAACCCTAATGTTTATAACCCCTTCCATTGACCAGTTTGTAAGATGGTCCTTATTAATATCCAATGAAAGAAATATAAGATTAAGCAATCTTAGAATAGAGACATTAGAAATGCTGAGGACATGACAATGAAAACAAACTTAAAAGAAGACTATACAGGCCAGAGTGGTAAAGGAAGACTATACAAAGCCAGAGCAGTGGTACAATGGGTAGGGCATTTGGCGTGCACATGGCCAACCCAGGTTTATCCCCAGGATCTCATATGGTTCCCCGAAGTCTGCTAGTAGTAATTTCTAAGTGCAGAGCCAGGAGTAACACCTGAGCACTGCCAGGAGTGGTCCAAACATCAATAAAAGGATGATTATAGAGATAAATGAAAAACTCAGCGGCAGGGCGTTTGCCTTGCACGCAGCCAACATGGCCAACCTGAGTTCGATTCCTCCACCCCTCTCGGAGAGCCCGGCAAGCTACCGAGAGTATCTCGCCTGCATGGCAGAGCCTGGCAAGCTACCCGTGATGTATTCGATATGCCAAACACAGTAACAACAAAAGTCTCCAGTGGAGACGTTACTGGGCCCGCTCGAGGAAATCGATGAACAACGGGAGGACAGTGACAGTGACAGTGACAGTGGGTTTTCATACTATACACAGAATGTCAAGAGCATGAGGCACTGTCTCTGATAAGAGTCGAGGAAAACCCACTCTCCTTGAACACAGAGCACTCTTTCTAAAGCTTTACAAATAAGTTGGTCTTCGCTTACTTTCTCTCTCCATCAAGAAAACTTCTGAGGAAGCCATGTTAATGTTGGACTACGACTTACTGAATTCTAAGCATACCATCAGCATTCTATCTTTCGCATCTTTCCTCTCTCCTCTCATGTCCCTTCCTCAATCATTTAAGGATCTTGCTTGTTATATTTCAGCTACCACTAAATTCAAGAACATGGTACCTAAGGCTGGAGATGTAGCTTAAATGGTAGAACCCACGTTTTGCATGCTTGAAGTACCGGGTCAGATCTCTGACACTGCAAGCACCTCCCCATCTCCAGGGCTTCCCTACGGACCCCCAAGGACATGTCTGAGGATTCCTGCTTAGCACCCCGAACCCAAAAGAGAAAATGCCCTCACAAGTTTTAAAAAGACCAAAAGTGGTAAAAGTTATTTCATGTCCTCTCCAACCCCCCTAAATTCTAATCTAGTCTAGCTTTTATCTCATCCATTTTACACAAAAAGTGAACCTTTCTTGAGCATAACTTGAATCACCACATGTTTGGGCTCAGTTTTCCATGTTCTCAATGGTCATCATCAACCTCACACTCAGTGGTCTGGTGTAAACCACCTTTTGTCACTGGCCTCCAACCTCTGCTCAAGACCAGTGGAGGCACTGTTGAGCCAGGTGCACACGTGTCTCTAGCAGCACTTCCTTCTTTCTGACCTTTGGCATTTCCATTTTCCTCTGTTGAGCTAATCCTCCTGACCTTTTGGAACTGCATCTAGTCTCATCTTGATAACCTACTCCCATCAGGCCAATATTTCATGATAAATTTCTATTACAAGGCCTAAACATTTGACCTATTAATATGAATGGTCTCCACCCTAGGCCTTCCAGCTGTATGATGGGCAACATGCTACAGATCTAGATGCTGGAATCTAAACGAAAAATAATTAACATACCTACATGGAGGCTGTTTTTCATTATCTTTAGTTTTCTAGAGGATTAGCCAATTTCAGTATAACAACAATATTTAGCTTTATACACTCCATAGTTATAGAATCAAATCCATAATTATAAAACTCAATCGGCTACAAGTTATAACTACAGTGAGAACATTTTATTGAGCGACCACTGATAATCCTCTTCAGAATGATTTTTAGACAAACTTTCCATTTAAAAGGTCAAAGTACTAGTTTGCTGCCATCATAAAAATTTACCTATTTGGATTCAAAGGCGGGCTGGAGCAATAGCAAAGCAGTAGGGCGTTTGCCTTGTGCACACCCAGCCCAGCCCAGCGGGGTTTGATTCTTCCGCCCACCTCTGAGAGCCCGGCAAGCTTCTCACCCACACTGCAAAGCCTGGCATGCTCCCCGTATATGCCAAGCACAAGTCTCAAAATGGAGACATTACTGTGCCCGCTCGAGCAAATTGATGAACAACGGGAGGACAGTGACAGTGACAGGATTCAAAGGCAGACATATTCATGAATCTGAAAGTTTATGCACATAGCCATAGAGGTCTTGGATCTACCCTAGTCTGGCAGAATTCTCTGTCAGAGGTCAGAGTTGACATGGTTCAAGAGGAGGGAAGTCATCACTACAGTCTCAAGCAGATCGGTGAGGCAGATGGAGATGCTGTGAAATTTAATAGACTGAATGTCCTTGAACTGGACATACTCCTAAATTTTGGTAACCTCTCTTAATCAACCTGTAACTAATTCACAAAAAAATCCTACCCTTTGCTCAGATAATTTTCAAAAGTAAATTTGTGACATAGTATACTTCAATAACTCAGTTATGTAGTGACAATATAATTGAAAATAAGGAGATACATGTCCCGTGGTGGTTAAAAAAAAAGTCACAAAGTGAAAGCACAATCCTAAAACACATAATCACATAAACTCATGTCATCCTAATTTTAAAAATTAAGTAACAGTTTAAACCAGTATGAACATTATCATTAGAAGAAATATCATTAGACTTAGCAACCTGTTTGGTCTTATCTGCATATAATCAAGACCAAGAGTCTACATTCTAATTTCACAGTAGTCTGGAAATAGAGAATTGCAAGGGTAGGGGGAATTTGATTTTGGTAAAAATAAGACAGCAATGAAAAAGAGACAATCAGATGTCAGCCCCATTTTTCAGCCTTGCTACTGCAAGGCTATTTATTCAGTCTATTTATTCCCACCTAAAATTCCTTTCCTTGCTTTTTGTCCTCCTGGGCAAGCAAGTTTACCATGTATTAGCCAGCATCCAGGGCAGTTTCCCCTCCTAATCTGGCAGTTGGTAGTCTCTGGTCCCTGCCCTCTCTAGGCTCTGCCTGAGATGTCACCCAGTCACCTCCAAAGGGTTGACTCCTAGAAATTCAGATACTGTTTTTTTTTCTTTCTTTTTTGGGGTCACACCCAGTTACTCCTGGCTCTGAGCTCAGGAATTACTCCTGGCGGTGCTTGGCGGACCATATGGGATGCCGGGGATTGAACCTGGGTCAGCCGCGTGCAATGCACATGCCCTCTCCACTGTACTATTGCTCTGGCCCCTCAGATGCTGTTTGATGGAAAGGTAATGACTGATCACCATGATTTCATCTTACCCATCTAAATAGGTTGAAGGAACAATTATTATTACATTAAAAACTCCTCCCCAGGACATAAAGACATTCTCTCAAAAGGATATTTCACACGATTATTCATCATTGCACCCAGTACAACGGGTAAGATATGGAATCAATCTAGGTGTCCAATGGCATACTATGCAGCTACAAGGAATGATGAAATGATGCAATCTGCTGCAGTGCTGCTGGCACTGGATGGTGTTCTGCTGAGTGAAGTAAGCCAAAAGAAGAAAGACAAGCACAGGATGATCTCACTCGCCTGTAGTATCTAGAATACGGAATGTAGTAAAAGGGCAATGGCTTGATCACCCTTGATCACAGTATTTAGAGAAAAGGACAGAAGGAAAGAAAGCAAAGGGGCACAGGGAAGAAGAGAAAGGGAAGTAAAGGATGAAGAGGTATCAGTGCTTCAGTTCGATTGGTGATTTGGGCGAGTGGGATAGCCATAGATCCAAAACACAGATTCAACAAAACTGAAAACATCATATCTAAGCCGCAGCCACTGGAACTTTGTAATGTGTCTGTCAAGTTGATAGGTAGGAATGGGGTGGGGGTTAGTATGGGGAGGAAATATGGAACACTGGTGGAGGAAAGTTGACACTAGTGGTAGGATTAGTGTTGAAATATTATATGCCCAAATATTATTGATATCAACTATCAAGAATTTTGTAAATCACAATTCTTTATTTTCAAAATGGAAAAAATTTAAAAACTTAACTCCTCACATTGAAATGTCATGTATGGGATGTTTAGGCTTAATCTCTCGACCTCATTCTGTCTTTGATTCATCTCATCTTTCTCTTTTCAACACAAGTGCTCAATTTCCCTAGAAAATCACTCAAACCAGTGCTTCTGGTGGGGGCAGGTTGGAGATGGGAGGCCAGCAGAAGGATATTACTTACAGATACTGGTTAGGATTTTAACAAGGAAATATTCTGAACCTTGCTTTTCTCTTTTTTGATACATTCCTGTTTAATCTTGGATAAAACCTGTTTTAATATTTCTCCATTTCTCCACTCATCTTTTTTGTCTTAAATGGGTTTTGTTAATATTATTTTATTGCTTCTTTTCTGAATTACATTTCTCTTTGAATCTCTAGGTGTGCCCTCACTCACTGGGTTTGTAACTATACCCATGAGTCTATTCACAGTCTGTTTGTTGCAGAGTACTTTCCTTCATCTGCATAAAGACTACCTGAGGCTTGGGGGATAGGTCCATTCGTATCCTCTTTATTAGATTTATTTCTTGCCACAAGTGATAATTTCTTTTAACATGCTTCTCTGCATTGTTCCCCCTGACAACCTCTCTCTCTCCTCCACAAAATTTCACTGAGTAATATCTTAATTTTCAGACTGACTGTTCCTATCTAGCATAGTACAATTACCCCAAGGTATTAACATCTCCAGAATGACAACCTAACTAGAGCACCAATACAAACACCCCCACATTTTGTAGTTCACATACAGATTTTGTAACATGAAATGAAAGAAAACGCTACATTAAGCTTCCTCATTTAAGTGTTCTGTGATGGAAAGTGGCTATCTATATTACAGGAAAGCAACTGGTTTTCTCAGAGTTGTTAAGACCACTGCAGAGAAGTTAAGACCATTGCTATGATGCTCAGTCATTCATTAATTGACACATTCATTTTAATCAATATTTCTTTTACAAGTTGCTAGGTTTAAGGCACTGCTGAAATACTGGACAGAAAGCAGCGCATGAAACAGATGTTTCCTGCCCTCATGGAATTTAGTTTTCTGAGGGAGGATCTCGGCAACAGCATATGTCTGTGCAAACGTGTGCCCAGACACACACCTACAGTACATCAGATTGCAATACATTCTTTTTTTTTCCCCAAAGGGACCACAGTTGGCAGTGTGTGGAGGGGTAGGGGGATGGAGTATAAGGCCACTCCCAGCAGAGCTCAGCCTGGTACAGGTCAGAAGTACTTGGATCCATAGTCCAGGGGCCACCAAGCCTGCATCTATTGATGTCTTGGGAAAGAAACCCCTTGGGATGGATCTTTGGGCCTTGCAGATGTTAGGTACGAGCTCTACCATTTGAGCTATCTCTGCGACTCTGCAATACAATCTTAGAGCAAGAAAAAACTTAAACAGTAGATGAATAGAGCAACCTGCTGTTCTTTATCTGTCTGAAACACTCAGATGTCTGCCTGGAATTCTGTGGGGAGGAATGAAAGCTGTGTGCATTCTTGGCATCTAAGAAAGTCCAGGCTTGGGCAGGATCTACTTTTCTAACCCATCCCTTCAGCCTATCTACCCCTATCTATTCAGTTCTGTATAGAAATGAGAATTTTAACTTGCTTGTAAAGGGCATGAATCCAAAGGCCCATTGGACTCTGCTTTTCTGCCTCTTTTCTCAAGGTCCACAGCTCAGAAAAGAGGGTCATCTTTGGCTGCTTTTTTACTAGCTTACAAAAAGATGAGCACAGGGCCAGTTTTTCAAAACCACACAATGCTTTCTGGAAGTACAAAATGGTTTCGTCATTATTTTCTAAAGTGCCCCAGAGATTTCATATGGTAGCTGCTCACAAGAGATAAACTTTCCACAAATGGAGGTGCACTGAAACTTTACTTCCCAGAAATCAATGCAACCTTATCTTTCAATATAGGACACAGATATGAGATCCCATTGTTCACACTTGCATGTGTTATCCTTTATGCCAAGACTCCGTGCTTCATTTATTTTGTAGACACTGAGGGTAAACACCACCAGCCAAGAGCTGGGATTTTTTTTTTTTTGAGGATTATGCTTTGCCACAGCCCTCCTTTCCCCATAAGACTTATTTTCTTTACTGGCATTACAGAAATATTTCATAAAACATAACAAACAGAGTATGACGCAGCTACTGTGAGAACATGTCATACTGTGTATAGAACAATAATTAATTGTCTACTAATGCATTTATAAGGGTGCTTAGGAATATTTTAAATGCTACTGCAAATACTCAAAATGACCAGAAACCCTGAAAATCATCAGAAGAAATTAGGATCAAGAGGCAAAAATGCTAAGTATGTTTGGAAGAATTATTTTCTTCCAAAGAATATTAAGAAATGAAAAATGTTGTGTAAAGAAGGAATAATTAGTTTGAGCAACAGGAAAATGTTTCTTAACAAAGAGATGGAGGATTTCTAAATCACTTCTGTATATTCAAAGGGGTCAGGAAAAGACTACCAGGTAAAAACATTCAGAAATAATTTTTGCTTTAGAAGAAAAGTATATTCAGTGGCACATTATGTTCTATTAAATTTCCATCAAATCGTGATGTGAAATATCCTTTCTTTTTTATTGATTAAGTATATTCCTTGTGTCTCTTAGGCTATTTAGTTCTCTAAATTCCATAATTTATGAAATGTGTTCCTGCAAATTTAAGGAACATATTCCTAGTATAATTAATATTTTAAGTCCTCAAAAATAGTCCTACAAGGTCAAACAATGTCTCCTCTACACATAAGGTGAGGTAGTATGAAGAGATTAAGTGACTTGCCCGAAGTTGTTGGGGAATGGTTGACTCAGGACCTGAACACAGGTGAATTTGACAATATATTTTTATTCTGGTGAGGGGTTCGGTATGCAACAAACACTGGAAGAAGTGAGAACCTCTAATCCCAAAACATGTACTGTTTTGCAAAGAAATATTATCTCAATAGGACACTTATACATAAAACCGGTTGCCTATGATAAAGAATAAGTTAATAATGAAATAAAATATCTTTTCCCCTACCCATGAGTTAAGTTCTGGCACATGCTAGTTCAGCTATTCAAGAGAGAAAAAATAAAACATAAATAATGTGATTTGGGGGGCTGGAGTGATAGCACAGCGGGTAGGGTGTTTGCCTTGCACGCGGCCGACCCAGGTTTGATTCCCAACATCCCATATGGTCCCGTGAGTACCACCAGGAGTAATTCCTGAGAGCCAGGATTAATCCCTGTGCATTGCCAGGTGTGACCCCAAAAGAAAAAAATAGTGTGATTTGAAGAGTGAACAAAGCTCTCTGTAAGTTAGCACAGTTGCTTATTTTCTAGAAAGATCAATACAACATCCAGCAATGGCGTGTCTCCCCGCCCCCTCCTCTCAACCACTCTTCCCAGTACCAGCAGGCTTTTTGCCTATATTGAAACAGAATGCAGTTTCTAGCCACGAGAAAGAATTTGACAAAGAATGTAGCACTGTACCACTGTCCTCCTATTGTCCATCGATTTGCTCGAACGGGCACCAGTTAACATCTCCATTGTGAGACTTCCTGTTACTGTTTTTGGCATATCAAATATGCCATGGGGAGTCTGCCAGACTCTGCCGGGTTGACAGAGAATAAAAATATAAAAAAGAGCCAAGAATTGAGACCCGTTCCCCCAACTGGAGAGACAGTATAGGGATTAAGGCACCTGTGTTGCCCTGTTCAACCACATACGGTTCTCTGAGCACTGCCAGGGGTGACCCCTGAACACAGAACTGGAAACAGCCTGTAAGCACAGCCAAGTATGGCCCAACCCCCTCCCCAAATTGGAGGACCCATGAAATTGGATTCATAGCATATATTAGGCAAGTCTAGAGATTATTCTTTTCTAGATGAATTGAGATAACCTTGAATTGCTTATTATCCTAACAAAGAACAAATGAACTTGGAGGGATAGTGCTTTGTGCTTACTTCAGCACGAAAGTGGGTGGCCTCTTGGAACCATTTTTGCCTTTAGGTAAGCAGTGATAGATACCTTGGAGAGAGGTAAATAGCTCAGTAACAAAAACATTTGCCCTAAGTCACTGTCCTGCTTTCTTTCCCTCTTCCCTGCCTTCCAGTATTTTATCTTAAAAAAATTACTGTGACACTTCAGCTATTTTCTTTATAAATGTCTGTCATCTGCTAAGATGCAATTACATGGACTTTGTCTCGATTTTCAAAGTAGGCGCTGTCATCAGAGCCTGAACGAATGTCTGCCAAGATCTATGAGCAAAGGAAGATGAGGTTACACTGACATTTCAAGGTCCTTTCTCACCAAAAGATATCAAATAACCTGCTAGTGGCAGGATAATCCTGAATTTCAACTTCCTTATCCCCACCGGAACTGACAAACTGCACTCATTCATGTGTCTCTGGCTGACTCTCCTCTCTTCCTTCTTCTCTTTTTTCTTGCTTTCTGTTTTCTTCATCTTCTGGTTCACTTTATGCTGTAGAATATCAGGAATTTGAAATCGACTCCTTTAAAACTTATGACAAATTGGACAAGGTCTTGTTACTAAAAAATGTCAACTTTGAAAAACGATTTACTAATTTTTCATCACAAAACAGGGGTGCTCAGAAACTATGCAAGTCAGATTCACCTGGAGACCTGAGTCCCACCAGATTTAGTAGGTGTGGGGTGGGACTGGATAATTTGCATTTCTAACCAATCCCCAGGCTATGCAGTTGGCATCGAAAATAAGCCAGATAGAAAAGAGGAATGATTCAGTCAGCTGACAAAACTGATCTTCACTCCATTTGCCTATAGCAAAACTGGCGATTGAATTAATTCCAAAGTTAACGTCTTTAGGCAAAACATATGAGGGAAACTGAATGGGGAGTCAATAGCCTTGCTCTATGTGAACTGTGTGAGGAATGAGTACCATCTGGGCTTCTATTTTCATACCAGTTAAAGAGGTGATACCAGGTTGTGCTTTGAACCAACTTGTCCTCAGTAAGTGCATGAAAATATGCACCAAAAATGCATGAAAACATAAATTCCTCAAAATGTTCACAAAAAAAGGGGCTGGAGTAGATAGCACAGTGAGAAGTCGTTTGCCTTGCATGCGGCCAACACGGCCAACCCGAGTTTGATTCCTCCACCCCTCTCGGAGAGCCTGGCAAGCTACGGAGAGTATCTCGCCCACATGGCAAAGTCTGGCAAGCTCCCCATGACGTATTCGATATGCCAAACACAGTAACAAGTCTCACAATGTTACTGGGCCCGCAAGAGCAAATCAATGAACAATGGGAGGACAGTGACAGTGACAGTTCACAATTTAAGCACTGCTCTAATAAACACCTGCCTTTCTTTAGCTTAATGAGTATGACTATTACCCACTCTCTCTATAGAGGAACGTTTTACAAACAACCCTAACCCTTGTAGTAATATCTCTACTTAGTAGGTTCACTCACCTCTCTGAGCTTGGGAATCTCTGAAAATTCCAGTGGACAAATAAGAAGCCTGCCCCGATTCCTAGCTGCCAACTTGTAGCTTGTATTCATTACAAAGTCTATGTAAAGAATCTGACTACGCAAACCTCTGGCAGTGGCTAAATTAAGGGCAGAGGCATCAAAACTGTTCTGGGCCACCTGGGTAAGTCAGACAGTTGGAGAATGAACAGCATATGACCAGCTTCAGATGAGGAGGGATGAGGAAGGGGTAACCTCAGCGGATTGAACACAGAGAGGATCTGGGAGGCATCTATTAAGGTCTCCCAGCCGTTTCTTCTACATCCCTTAAGGTGCTACCTTAGCACCTAAGTTCAAACTTAGCTCTTCCTCCCTACTCCACCCCCATGTTAGCATGTAAGTTCAAACATCTCAAACCGTCTTCCCCAAGGAACAGTAAAGTCCTCAAGGGCAGACCTACATCTTATTTTCACCCGAAGCACTGAGTACCTGGTAAAATTTAGCAGCTGTGGGCTAGACTGCCAGTACAGTGGGCAAGGTGCTTGCCTTGCATGTGATTGACCTGGGTTCAATCTCTGGAAATCCATGGCACCTTGGGCCCACCAAGACTGATTCCTGAATACAGAGCCAGGAATAAACCCTGAGCAGTGCCAGACGTGATCCCGAAACCAAACAAACAGTTGGCTTTCTTATTTATTTCTTTGCTGAACTAAACTCATCTGATTCTACATTACAGTCCTTGTGTGAATGAAATATTAAGCAATATATAAAATACTCTTAAATCCTATAAAAATTTAGACTTACATTGTTTCCTGCTTTAATTAAAATTTTTTAATTCTTTTAATCAGTAAAATTTATTGATTTACCAGTGGCTAAAAAAGTGTAGGATTTTAGAGACAGGGATGGAGATCAATGGCAGAGAGAATGTTTTGCCTGTCTGAAGTCCTCAATCCCACCATACACACACACACACACACACACACACACACACACACACACACACACACCAACGTGAAGCTAGCAGCATTCCAGGAAGAATGCTGATAGGATGTTGTACAGGATGGGTTAAATAAAAGCTATTTGGAGAGCAATGCAAATGAAAAACCAATGTCCTTCCTGTGAGATTAACAGTCCAAATAGGAACTGGTGGGGTCTGCTGGAACAAAAAGAAGATTCCACATTTTAAACAGATGTATCTAAATACTGTCATATCGCCCTTTATTAATTAAAAAACACTCAAGTTATGCTTCCTGGTGAGACATAATAAAATTGAAGTATTTAAGAAGCCTGTTTTTGAAGGCTAAACTATGCTCAACAGGTCTGGGAGTCACTGTAGATAATGATGGTCTGAGGATGTGGTACTTTTGAGGGTCCTGCAGTGATGGGGACCACCAGGGTAACCCCAGTGGTACTTGGGTTCCTATAGAGCTACACCCAGAAATGTTTGAAGGCATCAGGGCTGAGGTGTTTAAGAAGCACTTTTTGAATGCTAATTCCAGATGGTTTCCCAAAATTTTCTATTGGTGACAAGCTATTGCTGAGAGTTCTTGTATCCAAGCATGGAAAACAATGTGCTAAATATTCCTGGGAATGACAGTGGCTTTCAAACTTCATCCCTAGAACGGAAATGACTTTGGCTGAGTGGAAAAGAGGGAATTGTAGCTTACCATATGTGCATGACCATCAGGTTTTTATAGCAATAGAACTAATACTTTCTTACAGAGAAATGAGGATACAATCAAGTGAAAATCAACATAAAGGAACAAACAAGACAGTCAAGAACTGGATTCATCTTATAACGGGGAGCCTGATGATACAGTGAATAAAGCACCTGCCTCACATGTGAGAGACCAGGGTTTGATCCCAGCATCACATATGGTCCCCCAGTCACTACCAGGAATGATTCCTGAATACCAATTATGGAGTACCTAAGTAATCCTTGAACAATGCCTGGTGTGGCCAAAAAGAAGGAAATGAACAAATAAAGAAAAAAAGAGAGAAAACAAAGAAAGAAAGTAAACAGCACCAATTTCTACAGATTCTTGCAACAGATGGATAAGAGTAGAATGAAGAAAGACAATTTGGAGAAAGAACAACCAAATATAATGTGTGGCTGTTGTCTGACTCTTAATTTGAGCAAACCAATTATTAAAAGAAAAAAATTGAAAATATCAATGAAGGCAAAATGAATAAGGGTTAGCTATTAGGTGATACTAAAAGAATGATGGTTCATTTTGTTACACATGACAACACCATTATAGATAGGTAAGATATTAATATTTTCTAGCAAGCATATTGATTATGTGGATTTTATAAAATGATGCCAAAGTTTGAAAGATTTTAACAAGGAAAAAAAGGTGTAAACAAAGCAAATATGACTGTCCGTAAAATCTGAAGACAACATATTGCAAAACTATGTTTTTGAGATTTTTCAAAATAAAACATTTGGTAAAGGATAAGGTTCACTTAAAAACATTTAATACATCTTCTATTGATAATACAAGCTATCTAAAAACTCCCAAAATTACATGCATATGTTCATAAGTTGGTTTTGAATAAAATATTATATTAAAAAAACAAAACACTACGAGCTAGGTTTAGTTCTATAGATTTGAGTGTTCGTGATAGTTTCAAGCCCAACTACATGCTTCCATATTAATCTGTGTGGACCTGAATGCAGATGGAATATGTTTTATATAGGCATCCTCTCATATACCTGTATGGTAAGATAGTTGAAGCCCTGCAAGGAAGACTTTTGTCTCAGAAGACAGAGTGAGATCAGTGTACTGACTCACCAAGTAATACTTTTCCCTGGATAGCTTTATGTGTTTAAGGTTTCTCCCAAGTTCTTTGGAAAATACAAAAAGACATTTTAAAAGGCAACTTGAAATAAAAATTTTGCTTTAGTATATTTAGTTGGGCTGGAGAAATAGCACAGTGGGTAGGGCATTTGCCTTGCATGCGGATGACCCAGGTTCGATTCCTCCATCCCTCTTGGAGAGCCCGACAAGGTACCAAGAGTGTCCTGCATGCATGGCAAAATCCTGGCAAGCTACCTGTAATGAATTCTACATGCCAAAACCAATAACAACAAGTCTCACATGGAGACATTACTGGGCCCGCTCAGGCAAATCAATGAACAACGGGAGGACAGTAACAGGACAGTTCTGTATTTAGTTAACAGATGCCCCAAGAGGCTAATGAGATAGTACAGCATGTAGAGCACTTGTCTTGCACATGGGCAACCTGGGTACGATCCCTGATATCGCACATAGCTCCCTGAGCACTGCCAGGACCAATTACTGAGTGCAGAGCCAGGAGTAACCCCTGAGCATCACTTGGGTGTGGCCCCCAAACTAACTAAGTAAATAAAAGAAGCTTCAAGATGGTGTGCATCTGGATAGCCAGTTGAAGAGCACATGAATTTAGGAGAGCATTCAACAATTATGAACTGAAGGTTCATACTGTTCCATGCCTTGTATTAGACGCAGGAGGAAGTAAAAAATGTTGGCTCCTGTTCTCGCACAGTGGAGAGTTAGCAAGGAAGGCAGACTTTAATGACAACCCCACCCCCAAAAAACTGCAAGTGCAACGCAGACTGTTTCAAGAGAGAAGTGAGGCAGGGGTATATCTATGATTTGGCGATCAGATGGGATCCTTGGGACAGTGACAAGTGAAGCCAAGGTCCCAAAATAACAGATGATAAACAACATCCATGTAGCTCTCAGGGCAAAGAGAATGTGGGCAGGGGCGTTATAGGAAATCTGAAAGTGGGGCGGAAAGAGCACCAGGGGTGGTTGGCTCACTCACTCCTTTAGTGGTTCTGGCCATTCATTTCTTGGCACTTCCCTCTGTAATCATTTCTTGACCATTTACCCAGCTTTACTTATTTTTTAAATTAGTGAATCACCGTGAGGTACAGTTACATATTTACAAACTTTCATGCCTACATTTTAGTCATACAATAATCGAGTACCCATCCTGTTTCTACAGAGGGAGGAATGGTTGCTTCTTGATATACGATGATGACATTCTATACATTTGTTTTCTGTCTCTCCACTGCATAGAAGTGGCACAAGAACAAGGAGCCTTATTCCTCTCACATCCTCACTTTCTAGCTCAGTATGCAGAATTCAGTAAATATTTGTTAAGAAGAAAGAAAGCCTTAGAACCTACAAGGCCTTAAATTGCCTCCAGCTTGGAAACCCTAGATTCAACCCAAGACTCACATCAGGTTTAGAAGAGAGTTATTTCTGCAGCCACGCAGGGCACTGACAAATAAGGCACCAATAAGCTCAGGAGTAGAACATTATATCAAGGATGACAGCATGTCATTTTAGTAGAGAACCTGACTAACGGTGTGTTCAGAATGCCTGGCATAGGAAATCTTCATGGCAGAGTTTGTTGAAGTGCAGGACGCTATCCGTTACTCAATCACATAACCGATTTAGTGGGAACTGACCAGCAGGATTTCAACAAATAGATTAAAAAAACCACAGAACAGAAAAGAGCCCAGTGATGGCTCCCAGCATGATGAGGGTACAACTGTTGCAAGAATCTTTTGTTTTAATCTCTGAATGTGTGTTTACAGATTCATACATTTGTGTGCTCCAGGTCTCAAAGCAAAGCGTGTTTCTTAAAGTAAGTCCTCATGAAAAAGCCTCTGGAAACTGTCATTTGTAGACCCTCATTGGGGTGTTAGACTGAGGCCCACCAACATTTTTTTTAAAAGTTTCTTCATCAGAACCATATATAACTCCACATGTATGGCAAGAGAACATTTTGTTGTTGCTATTGTTTGTTTTGGGGCCACATGCAGCAGTGCTCAGAGCTTACTCCTGGCTCTGTACTCAGAGAGCACTCCTGGTAAGCTTGGGGGACCATATGGGGTGCTAGGGATCAAATCTGGGCCAGCCACAGGTAAGGCAAGTGCCTTACCCACTGTTCTACCTCTCTAACTCTGGAATGTTTTCTGAGTGGACGCTTCTGTTGCTGCATGAGGGGCTACATTACATAAGAGCCCAAGTAAACGGGCAATCAGGACAAGACAGACTGCATGTGTAGAGACCTCCACTGGAGAACAGTGCCAGAGTTGTTATCTTTGAAATATAAAGGTCATGAGTCAAAGTTTTAGCTATTTCTCTTCAAGAATCCCTTTGAAGATCATGTGATGGGGGAAGTGACTTGAAACAGTGTAACCATAGTTATGTCTTTTTAACTGTGATAACAATTGTATTATAAGATAAAATGTATAGAAAGGTACAAAATACACTACAATATCCACTCTATTATTACATAAAAATATACATGTTTATGACTACAGTATTAAGTGTATACATAATATTCCACTATGTGCAATATAGATGCTATACATATGAATCATATATGATAAACAACACAATACACAGTTATAACATGGGAAATTTGTAGTGAAGGATATATAAAAGATTAATTGAATGAATTATCTATTTAATAAATAAATATTAAATAAAAGTATCGGGTAAGTGAAATCCTAAATAGGTTGGTTAGTTTTTATTTTGCCAGTATAAAGTAAAGTAAGTAAAGTAAAGGCCCTCCCGTTGATCGTCAATTTGCTCGAGCGGGCCCAGTAACGTCTCCGTTGGAGACTTTGTTGTTACTGTGTCTGGCATATCGAATACTCTCGGTAGCTTGCCGGGCTCTCCGAGAGGGGCGGAGGAATCGAACTCGGGTCGGCCATGTTGGCTGCGTGCAAGGCAAACAAACGCCCTACCGCTGTGCTATCGCTCCAGCCAGTATAAAAATGTTTAGTAAATTATTGGGGTTTTTTTGTAACATTATTTAGATTCCTGCTTATATAATAAAACAGATGTTAGGGGTTTTTTTTGGGGGGGGGGTTGGTGGTGCTCAGGGCTTGCTCCTGGCTCTGAGATCTGGGATCACTTCTGATAGGTCTTGAGGTATACCAGGAATCAAACCTAGGTTGGCCATTTGCAAAGCAAGCACCTTACCCGCTGAACTAGCCCTCTGTCCCCAGATGAGCTGGTTACCCAACCATGGGAGTGATCCGTTCAGAAGAAACACTGGGAGTGGGGTGGAGGTGGTGATTGTAAACAATGACAAAAGGGGCATTCTGCATGAGTTCTATCATGATGCAGCATTTCCCACTCCCCAAATATATATAAAACATATTTTACCATTAAGCTTGTCAGCTTCTAAAACAGAAAACTCTCTCGAAGAGAGTAGAATGTTTCCAGCAAACACTCAGTACACGCAAATCACTGGTATCATATGTAAAGAGCTGAGTTTCATCAGAGACAGTGCAGTAGAATAATAAAAAAAATGAATCTCCCAAATCATTAATAATCCAAATGTTTCTCCTTTCTTAAAGCAGTATGTTGTATCTTTACTACTTAGAAATTAACTTCCCCTGCATTCATTATGTAGAGAGTCAAAGGGTCAATCTCCAAGCATATGCAATTAACCCTGTGTTGTGGAAATTTCCTCTCGCTAATTTTTCTGAACTTTTGTACAGTATTGGTTACAAGGTTAGGCTAGAACTAATGTATTACTCTAATAAAGAAAAAAAACCCTTATGTATAGTTTGGACCTATTTAATGTTCAGAATATTCTTAAAATTCAAATAAAAATATTTCATATTTTTGTGTTTGAGAAGACTAAGTCAAAAGCAAAAGCAAAAATTGCTTTAGGCCACTTAAATGTTCAAAACAAAATAAAGAATGATCATTTACATTAATATTTAGAAGACATCACACATAAATTCCACCTCTCCTATAATATTAAATGTTTCAAGCGTGCTATGTTCCAAATACATACTATTTTTATAGATCAGCAAATTTAGAGCACAGAGTTGTACTAAATCTTTTCATGAAAGTTCCGTGCCCAGAAAAATTCCATTACATCACAGCTTGTTGATCCATCAACTTGCAGACAAAAATGACAAAAGCTCACTTCTGAAACACGGCAATTCCAAACAGAAACCCTTTAAAAGGCACTATTCCTATCTGTAAAGAGTGACATTAAAACTGAAATTCACATAAGGAGATGCCAAAGCTTCCTCCACCCCCAACCCCTGAACCCCTTGGGAAAAAATTCCTCCACACACTCAGCATTGACAACAGTCCATGACCCACCCCACACCCACTTACAGCCTAGCTACCTACCCAGGCCTTTTATCAAGCTGATCACACAGGAGTGTCTCCAACAGGCTGTTGTCATCTCCATGAGAGCAAAGAAGCCCAAGCTCACAGTCCGGGCCTGCAGTGCAGACTAGGTTCCAAAGCAAAAACACATGATGACGGATTCCACGATCCCGGTCCTTACTGCCACCATACGTGTCTCAGCCACAGGTAAGGCTCTTGATTTTTGGCCCAAGGTATATTTTTAGCCAGGTGCTAGACCTACAGGAGAAGACCAACGAAAACAGGCCTTCCGCCCCGGGCAGACAGCTCATACCAGTGGGAGAATTTTTAGCTGCACAGTAAGACAGTGACCCTCCACTCAGAGAGTGCCTGTATGTCTATATTTATCCACAAGAACATACTATGCTGACAGATGAGTAAAGCTGCTTAGAGCACTCCAGGAACATGAGCCCGACCCACACAACTTGTCAAAAACTGTCCACGCAGACCAAAGAGCTGGGCTACCACAGATCTCACCCATCAGGGCTGTTGTATTCCTGCCACTGGCGGGGATGAAATGGAAGAGCAGAGATAATACAGGGTGAGTGATAAACCATTGCTTTAGGAATGAGGAGCTCCTGGCCCCAAGTACAAACAGCTTTAAAAAGCTTCAATTCTAATGACAAAACCAACAGGAGAGAATCCCTTCTTGAAGCCAAGAGTTGGTGAGACGCCATACACCCTTAAGGAAAACAAAATTCTGAACAGCTGTTGTCATGACTCGTAAAGGAAAGTGACTGTGTTGAATCTATAGATGTATTCTTCTAAATGGTACAACTTAAAGGGACTTGTTAAAAACCTAATTTATGAGATCACCGAGGAGCCAATATTGGCAAAGATTAAGTGCTCCACCTACAAAAGAAAACAGGTTTAGCAAGTGGGAGATTAAGGAGGAAAATGCAAAGTTACATAAAAACAAAAGCATAACTAATTGATCTTTCAATGGGCTTTAATTCTGACAGAAGAATTTTATGAGGGTCAGTGAAAGTCTGTCTCTTCTCTAACACAGCTGTGAAGAGCTAGAACCCAAGTAAATTTCTATTCTTGATTTACTCAGGATAATTATAGGTTTTCCTTAGCAATATAGATTGGAATTACAACCAGCATGGTATGGAGAATTGGCTGATGAACTGAAACCTTTCACAGGAAGGAGAAAAATGTCTAAATTACCAAAATGAACACTTGAAATGATTCAGGCACACTAAATTCCAGCAAAGATGCCCCCAAGGTACCATTGTGTCTTAGATGTTATGCTTATAAAGTCTTTTTAAAAAGAGCTAACAGGTAACATGAAATGGCAGTTGTTTTATGTTTTACTGAAGAGGACTAAAAGTGTCTGTAGAGAAATATATGATTTGATATGAATTTTTCTTTAATTTTTCCTTTTTCAGAGCCAAGTCAAATTGAGACTTGACAAAAATTTGCACTTTGTCAATTTCAAGTCTCTAGTGCTATTATTAGGTCAACCTTTCAAGTGCTATGACTGTAAATCACTTAAACATTATTTGAAACGGACATAAAAATATGGAAAAGTGTTGATCATTTTATTTTTTACTCGCTGATAGATAGCAATTACCAAATAACACTTAAGGGAAATGCAAAGAAAAAAAAAGGTAGTAAAGAGAACTAACATTTATGGCATCTTTGGAGCACCAACTCTGGATTCAAGTGCCATCCATGCAAGGCACACAATTTCATTCACATCCATCTTTTAATACAGGCATCACCAACTCCACTTTACAGCTGATGAAAAGGAATAAGAATCAAAAGATACATCCTCTACTACTGATAGAGTCCTGTCCCTTCCCACTCTCTCCGTTCCTCCCTCCCTCTGTTCTTTCCTTCCTTTCTCCCTCCCTCTCTCCCTCCCTCCCTCCCTCCCTTCTTTCCTCCCTCCTTCCTTCCATTCCGTCCTTCCCCATACCGAAAATTGTTCTCCACATAGTCACTTATGCTTCACTCCCCAGCAGTATTCAGGGGACCATGCAATGCCAATCTGGCCTGCATGCAAAAATACAGAGTGTGTACAGTCACTATTGAGCTCTCTCTCCATCCCAGATTAGTCTGGGATGTTTCTTGGAGTGTTTTGTAGGGTGGGGCTGGGCCACTCCCAATGATACCTGGCTTACTCCTGGCTCGATGCTAAGCAATCACTCATGGCATTCCTTGGTGCTAGAGATTGAACTGGGATTACCTGCTAGCAAGGCAAGCATCTTAACCTCTGCACTGCCTCTCTGGCTTTGGTCTAGAACTTTGTTAATAGAAAGTGGACTTTTAAAAAATGGCGAACTTGGAGTATTTGACTTTGTACATACTGAAGAATAAGACCACAGACTGGAGCATTTGCTTTTTACACAGGAGGCTGGAATGTGATCCCTTTCCTTAATGTACCACATAGTCCTACAAGTACAACCAGGAGTGTCCCCCAAGCACTGAGCTGGGAGTAGTAGACCCTGAGCATTATAACATAGCTCGAAAATAAAAATATAACAAAATAAATCAGATTATGTTTTTTATTCAGACATTTATAGTCAAACCCAGCTGAATCTAGAGAGCACATTCTCCACTGAAGACCTCATAGTCTTATATCTTGTGCAAGGCTGAACAAAGGGCAGCTGATCAGAGAGTACTGTTTGAGGGAACACTTTAAAGGCAGGGATGACACCATTCTCATCTTTGGATGCCCAGGCCTACAGATAACTAAAACAATGACCAATACAGGGCCTCTTAGAATTGTAACATATTCATCTATCTCCACCATCACCAGCCTGCTGCTCTTACATTAGATATCATTGTCGCATTCTTGTCTTCCTCTTAATGTATGTTCAGTTGAGACAACACACGATAGATAGCCTCAGTGAAGTCTCCTAAAGTCAGGCAGACCAGCGGTTGAATAAGTGACAGTTATGAGCTGACAACTGATACTGAGAGAAAACCAGAAAACAACAACCAAAATCAGACATAAAACATGAAGGGTAGCAATGTGGGTGTATTTTAGGATACAGAGTGTTAGCCTTGACATTTTAACAGCCCCAAAGGTAACCCTATATTGTAGAATAACTAGTACCTCGACATAGCTAAATTATGATGTCATCCTATACCACATATATATGCTCAAAGAACAGTAAAGCACAACCAGGAAGAATTTCACGAAATTGTTATATTTGAAGTTTTGACACTTCAAGAGTTAAGCTTTGTGGTTGGGAGAAATTTATTCAGAGATTATTTGTTCCTGGACCAGAAAATAGAAGAGAGTTTAAGGAGTTTTCTTTGCGTGTAGTGCATCCCAATTCAGTTCCCAGCACCATAAATGATCTCCTGAGCACGACTAGCAGTGATCCCTGAGCAAGAGCCAGGAGTAAACCCTCCACACAGATGGGTATGGTCCAAGAAAAGAAAAGCAGAGGAAGGTCTTTTGTTCCCTGATAATGCTAAATAAATGTCATGCATTTTAAACTATATTAGTATTCTAAATTTAATAGATAAAACAAAACTAGATTGTGTTTAATGGATAATTCCATAATCACTCTCAGCAACTAATTAAATATGACTTTAAAGCTCGTCTTTTTATTTTCTTAATAGTTCATCTAATATTCAGAATGATTTCCTTTCAGCATGGCTTGAGGCATGATGACAAATACTTTCAAGTGCAAATTAGCTTTAGTTCAAACTCAATGCTTTTACCTTCATGAATGTAGAGCTTATAAACTGTAAATAAGTGTTAAATATATTCTGTTTACAGGGGCTGGAGAGACAGCACAGGAGGTAAGGCAGTTGCCTTGTATGCAGCAGATCCTGATTTAGTTCCTGGCAGTACATGTGATCTCTTGGGCACTACTCCAGCAAGTGATCCCTGACACAAAGGCAAGAGTGAGCTCTGAGCACTACTTGATATGGTTCAACACCCCAACTCCAAAATATGTTTACTCTACATTGATCCTTTAGGAAGGGCCCTACTTAAACTTCAGGTCAACTGAAAGCCTCTTTATTAGCATGGAGACTATAAGACAATCTAACCACATTATCATTAAGTGTGACCTTTCATGGTCCATTCATGTAGGTGAACGTATCATCATGAAGTCTATAATGAGAAGCAAGGAAGAACTCTTGGAACTCAAATTTAAACATCAACTCGAGTAATGCTTCCGGCTTAAAGAAAAAGTCAGAATTTAAAAATGCTCATATTGCAATGAAAGAACACTTCAAACTCTACAATAGTAAAAACCTTAAGCTGATGACAATTTTAAACTATTTTCGCCACTGGTCTTATAAATCTAGTAGTTTTTGCTGAGGCTTTAGAACCTAAGCAGTTTGTGATATATTTAAATGAAGTATTTCAGTAATTATAGGGCTATTTTTCATAATCATATATTAATTTCTCTAAGGTTCAGTAAGCACAAGTGTTAAAAATATAACAGAAACATGGTAGTTAACAATGCGTTGTCAGAGCCTAAAGGATTATATACTTTCACTATTTTTCCATGGTATCACATAGTGCAGAATGCAGTCATTCATTTGTTTTAACAAATCTTTCCGGAACAAAGAACCTCCAAAGACCCTCCAAGGCTGTCTTAAGGTAAGCACCAAATTAAGTAAAGCAAAAGCAAACATCACCTACAGCACTGGCTTTTCCCTGTAGAAACCATAATAAGGAGAGAGAATCCTTAAAAGACAATTGTGTCATTGTGCTTGGAGTAATAACTACCAAACAGGCTTCTAGCTGCAGGTAGCATCTGCCAAGCATGTCATTACCTAAAGACACATGCATCAAAACAAATGCAAACTGAAAACGTTTACAAGGAAGGCCTTTGGGGAAATACTGGTTTGTTTTGGCACAGGCTTCCTCTGGAATCCAGCCCTTGGTAAAACAGTGTTCTACCAACAGGTGCACAAGACTTATTGTGTACATTTGCTCTGAATCTACACAGAGGCTCACTTTAAAGTTCCAAGTGCCTTTCTTTGTCTTGCAAATTAGCAGCTGCACGTAAATCCAGCCCCGGAGAGGAAAGTCTAAGAGGTTCTCTGCTAATGAGATGAGAAAGAATTTAACATATGCTAGGCATACTTTAAGTGCTTTTTCTCCAAAATGTGTTTTCTGATGATTTACATCAATCAGTTAGAAACATTCCCCAGTTCTACAACTACAGGTTTAATCTCTAAGTGGGTCTTTCCCTTGTCTACAGCCCTTTAATTATATTATTTTGGAAAACTGTTATGTTGATTTTCTTTCTCCAGTTTAGCTCACTTATTTGGGGTGCAGGGGAGGACTTATTTGACTTAAGCTCAGAGGGCAGATTCCAGGTCACTGGACAGATGTTTAGAATCTGAATCTCTGGTGAGGCTACACTCTCACCTCTGTATTTTTGGAAAGCTCTGTAAGTGGTTCTGATGTGCAGCCAGATATGGAAGTTAGTGTTGTCCTCTGGGAATATTTAATAATGAATGATAATCGAGTATCCTGTAAACTGTCTCTCTTGACAGAGGAATGCATAGGAAAGTTTAAAATAGTTGCCATTCTGGACAGAGCTATCAAGCTGATAACCTTACACATATCACTCAAAACCTAGTGCAGAAAGGAAAAATAAACAACAATAAAAATTGTGAGGTTTTCACAGCTTAAGAGCTTGGAGAAGGATCAAAAAAGGAGCACAACCCGAACAGAAGAAAGGAAATAATAAAACTCAGAGCAGAGGTTTGGAAATCCAAAAAAACAATCCGAAAGATCAATGAAACCAAGAGCTCGTTCTTCAAGAAAATTAACAAGATCGATAAGCCTCTAGCAAAACTCACAAAGAAAGGGAGAGAGAAAACCTTAATAAACCGAATCAGAAATGAAAAGGGGGTCATTACAACAGAAACTACAGAAATTCAAAGGATCCTCAGGGAGTACTTTGAGAAGCTTTATGTCACGGAACATCAAAACCTCGAGGAAATGGATAAATCCCTCGACTCCTACAGACTCCCAAGGCTGAACCAAGAAGACCTGGAATACCTGAACAGACCTATCACCATCAACGAAATTGAAATGGTAATAAAAAGTCTCCCCAAGCACAAAAGTCCTGGCCCGGATGGATTCACTAGTGAATTCTTCCAAATCTTTACAGAGGACTTAACTCCCAATTCTCTTTAAGCTTTTCCACGAAATTGAAATATCAAAAACACTTCCAAACAGTTTCTACGAAGCAAATATCACACTGATACCAAAAGCAGACAGAGATAACACAAAGAAAGAGAATTACAGACTGATATCCCTGATGAACACAGATGAAAGGATCCTCAACAAACTACTAGCAAATAGAATCCAACTACTCATCAAAAAGATCATACACCATGACCAAGTAGGATTCATCCCAGGGATGGAAGGATGGTTTAACATTCGGAAATCAATCAACATAATCCATCATATCAACAAAAGAAAAGATAAAAAGGATACGATTATATCAATAGATGCAGAGAAAGCATTTGACAAGATCCAGCACCCCTTTATCATGAAAACCCTAGCCAATATGGGTGTAGAGGGGACTTTCCTCAACATAATTAAAGCCATCTACCACAAGCCTACAGCAAGCATCATCCTCAATGGGGAAAAACTGAGAGCATTCCCTCTAAGATCAGGGACGAGACAAGGATAACCACTATCTCCACGGATGTTCAATATAGTACTGGAAGTACTTGCAATAGCGATTAGGCAAGAAAAAGATATTAAAGGCATTCAGGTAGGAAAGGAAGAAATCAAGCTCTCACTATTTGCAGATGATATGATACTATACTTAGAGAACCCAATAACCTCCACCAAAAAAACTCCTAGAAACAATAGACTCATATAGTAAAGTTGCAGGCTATAAAATCAATACCCAAAAGTCCATGGCTTTCCTATACACAAACAGTGAGAGAGAAGAAAGCAACATGAAAAAAACAATCCTGTTCACAATTGTGCCCCAGAAAATCAAGTACCTAGGAATCAGCTTAACTAAGGAAGTAAAGGACCTGTACAAAGAAAACTACAAAACGCTACTTCAGGAAATAAAAGAGGACATGAGGAAATGGAAAGATATCCCCTGCTCATGGGTCGGGAGACTTAACATTGTCAAAATGGTAATACTACCGAAAGCATTGTATAAATTCAATGCAATCCCTATAAGGATACCCATGACATTCTTCAAAGAAATGGAGCAAACACTCCTGAAATTTATATGGAACAATAAGCCCCCACGAATAGCTAAAGCAATTCTTGGGAAAAAGAAAATGGGAGGAATCAACCTCCCGAACTTCAAACTGTACTACAAAGCAGTAATAATTAAAACAGCATGGTACTGGAACAAAGGCAGAACTGCAGACCAATGGAACAGGGTTGAATACACTGACATCTCCCCTCAATCATATGATCAACTAATCTTTGATAAAGGTGCAAGTAATGTGAAGTGGAGTAAGGAAAGCCTCTTTAACAAATTGTGCTGGCATCACTGGACGGCTACATGCAAAAAAATGGGCTCAGAACTCTGCCTAACACCATGTACAAAAGTAAGATCAAAATGGATTTAAGACCTCAACATCAGACCAGAAACCATAAGGTACATTGAAGACAAAGTTGGCAAAACCCTCCATGACATTGAAGCTAATGGTATCTTCAAAGATGCCACGCCACTGGCCGAGCAAGTGAAAACAGAGATAGATAAATGGGACTATCTTAAACTAAGAAGCTTCTGCACCTCCAAAGAAACAGTGACCAAAATACAAAGACAGTCTACAGAATGGGAAAGGATATTCGCTGAATACACATCTGACAAGGGGTTGATATCCAGGATATACAAAATACTGGTTAAACTCCACAAGAAGAAAACATCCAACCCCATCCAAAAATGGGGCAATGAAATGAACAGAAACTTTCTCAAAGAAGAAATCCGAATGGCAAAAAAGCACATGAGAAAATGCTCTACATCATTAATCATCAGGGAGATGCAGATCAAAGCCACAATGAGATACCATCTCACACCTCAGAGACTGGCCCACATTCAAAAGAACAAAAGCAACAGATGCTGGCGTGGATGTGGCGAGAAAGGGACACTCCTTCACTGTTGGTGGGAATGTCCACTGGTTCAGCCCTTCTGGAAAACAGTATGGACGATTCTCAAAAAATTAGAAATTGAGCTCCCATTTGACCCAGCAATACCACTCCTGGGAATATATCCCAGAGAAGCAAAAATGTATAGTCGAAGTGACATCTGCACTTGTTTGTTCATTGCAGCACTCTTTACAATAGCCAGAAACTGGAAGAAACCTGAATGCCCAAGAACAGATGACTGGTTAAAGAAACTTTGGTACATCTACACAATGGAGTACTATGTAGTTGTTAGAAAAGATGAAGTCATGAAATTTACATACAAGTGGTACAACATGGAAAGTATCATGCTAAGCGAAATGAGTCAGAAAGAGAGGGATAGACATAGAAAGATTGCATTCATCTGGGGGATATAAAGTAACAAAATATGAGATTAATACCCAAGAATAGCTGAGATCAGCACCAGGAGGATTACTCCATAGCTTAGAGGCCAGCCGGGCATTCTAGGGGAAAGGGCAGCTCTGATAGAGAAAGGAACACCAAATAAAAGGTGTTTGGAGGATCCTCCCAGGAGGGGAGATGCATGTCGAAAGTAGACTATGGACTGAACATGTTTGCCACTCAATGCCTCTTTTGCAGACCACAACACCCAAAAGGAGAGAGAGAACACAAGGTATTGCCCTGCCACAGAGGCAGTGGAGGATGGGGAGATGGGGGTGGGAGGGATATTATCCATGGTGGTGGAAAATGGGCACTGGTGGAGGAATGGATATCTGATCATTGTATAATCGAAACCCAAGCACAAAAAATTGTAAATATACAGCTGTACCTCATGATGTTTCACTAATAAAAAAAATTGTGAGGTTTGCTCATGCTATGCTTTTAAAAAAAAAAAAAGAAAGAAAGAAAACAAAAGGGAATGCCCTGCCACAGAGGCAGGGTGGGATGAGGAGGATGGGGGATGGGAGAGATACTGAGATCATTGGTGGTGGAGAATGGGCACTGGTGGAGGGATGTGTACTCGGTCATTGTATAACTGAAACCCAAGCACCAAAATTTGTAAGTCTACTGTACCTCATAGTTGTTTCACTAATACAAATTTTAAAATCAATAAATAAAATAAAAAAGACAGCAGTAAAAATAAATCAATGAAACAAAACAAACTCTTTCATGAATGCACTATAATCTACAAAGTTATTCATAGTTGGGTTTAGACATACAATGTTCCAGCACTGATCCCACCACCAGTGTCAACTCCACCCCACACCATGTTCCCTCTCGTACTCCCTCTCCCCATCCCCTGTCTGCCATCTTGACAGTCACCTTTTTATGTTTGGTTGGTAAAGTTCAGGTCTCATGATTTCAGTGGAATAAAAAGGTAAAGGGGAGATGACTAGAGTCATTCCTTGGCCCTAAAGTACAGGGAGGAGAAAGAAAGAAACCAAGTGGCCTGGGGGAGAAGACACAGAGGAGAGCTTGGACCAGGGGTCAAAGGGATTCAGATACATCTGTGGTGTTAAGAAAGAATAGTGCTCATTCTATTTTATTTAATTTTATTTATCTTAATTTTATTTCTTACTTTCAAACAGCCTCAGAGGTTCTCCTTATCTGCCCCAATCAGCAGTCACAAAATCCTAGTACAGACTAATGCAAATTCTCTCTTTTATTTACGTACAGTTCCAGCAAGTTTCTTTGCTTTTTAAACCAGAGCAAAGAGGATGCAGAAAATCAAAGGGGAGGTGTAACAAAAGATTACATGAAAGATGCGAACAATCTGAAAAGCATTTGAGTGATTACTAAAAATGGCATCAAAGTCAGGGAGACAGCATCACCGGTCAATTTAAAGTAAACTTCCTGAAACCCCTTAATATTCCTTAAGGGCATTTTTTAAAAGCTGTTTAAAGGTATGTGTTCAAGATAACACTGCATCAATAATAAAGGATAAAATGGCTGGAGGAATAGCACAAAAGGCTAGGGTATTTGCCTTGCATGCCGATGACCTGGGTTCGATTCCCAGCATTCCATATGGTCCCCTGAGCACCGCCAGGAGTAATTCCTGAGTGCATGAGCCAGGAGTAACCCCTGTGCATCACTGGATGTGACCCAAAAAGCAAATAATAATAACAACAACAACAACAATAATAATAAAAACAATAATAATAAAGGGTAAAATCTTTTGAAGAATTTTCACCCAATATCTAAATACTTAAAATAGACATGTCCGTGACAGCTCAGTTCATTCACTACAGAGTTCAACCAGGCACCACTGGAATGACACTGATCAAATATTTGCTTCTAAGAAAGCATCATTCAAAACTCGTTTTAAACTAGTCCTGAATATATGACCATGAATCTTTTCTATAAAGTATGCAAATTCTGCTGGCGTGGTTAATTCTAGAGCTCAATAATTGAGCTCAGATCCCTTCAGACTATTCATCAAGAAAGTGTATAGGAAGGCAGATATATAGCACTGGGAATAAGGCACTTGTTTTGCATATGGCTGACCCCAGTTCAAACCTTGGCACTAGATATGGTCCTCTGAGCACCATCAGGAGTGATCCCTAAGCACAGGATCAGGAGTCAGTCCTAAGTACTACTAGGTACACCCTTCTCTGCCCCCACAGCAAACATACAGGTTCCAACACTAGTTCAGAACTCATTACAATGAACCATTCAGCTTGTTATTCCATAACCACTTCTGCTCAATACTTGTTATTGGTTTTGTTTTTATTTTTGTTTTTTGTTTTGTTTCTTTGCTTTTTGGGTCACACCCTGCGATGCTTAGGGGTTATTCCTGGCTCTGCACTCAGAAATCACTCCTGGCGGTGTTCAGGGGACCATTTGGGATGCTGGGAATTGAACCCAGGTCGGCCGCGTGCAAGGCAATTGCCCTACCCACTGTGCTCCAGCCCCTTGTTTTTGTTTTTGCTTTTTGGGTCACACCAGCGATGCTCTGAGGTTACTCCTGACTCTGCACTCAGGAATTACTTCTGGTGGTGCTTGGAGGACCATATGGGATGTCAGCAATTGAACCTGGGTTGGCTGCTTACTAGGCAAACCCCCTACCCTCTGTACTATCGCTCTGGCCCCATTATTGGTTTTATTTAGAAACAAAAGACAAATTTCCAAATGACAAATTATACTAGATTTGGACATAGTTAGAAGATCATTACTGGGGTAGGGGTTATAATGGTTTTTCTGTCATAGTAAGTTTTGCCTTTTTAAGAGCAGTACATGAAAGAGCAGGACGAATGTCAGAATTACCTGGATTTCAACTACCAAAGAAGCCTCTTTCCCAAAACCTTAATCTTTACCACACTGTTTTTCCCAAGAAGAGATGTTGAGTGGCGGCATCGGGGCTGGGAGGGTTGTGGTGAGACTGGACAACTTAGTCTACATAATGTGCTCTTCACACTCCACCTAATATTAAGGATTAATAATATTTTTAAGAATCAAAAAGTTTGGCCAGAGAAAGAATCCTCTTTTAGGTAAGGTAAGGTAAGGTAAAGGCCCTCCCGTTGATCGTCGATTTGCTCGAGCGGGCCCAGTAACGTCTCCATTGGAGACTTTGTTGTTACTGTATCTGGCATATCGAATACTCTCGGTAGCTTGCTGGGCTCTCCGAGAGGGGCGGAGGAATCGAACTCGGGTCAGCCATGTTGGCCGCTTGTAAGGCGAACGCCCTACCGCTGTGCTATCGCTCCAGCCCTCTCTTTTAGGTAGGACACAAAATAGTCAAAGCAGAAATAAAGAACACACCTGTACCTAACAGACAAAATACGGGCTCCAGGGGAGTAGGGCCCCATAACCCATGTGAAAGGGCTGCCCTGCTATAAAAGGAACAATCTCTAGGACCTTGGGCAAGACAAGCTGTCAGAGAGCCAGACTGATAGCCTATAAAGATGATGAATTCAGCTGACACTAAGAATAAATAGCCAAACCTCTATAGCATTCTAGAAGGAACTAAATATTCCGTAGGCTAATCTACAGAGCTCTAGTCAAAGGCGTCTCATAAATCTCATAGAATGGCAAACTAACCATCCAGTCACTACCAAAAAGGGAAAGTTTAAGGCAGCTCTCCAAAGGAATCTGGGTTTATAATGCCTTCCTTGCATATTATGTATGAAATGATTCTGCTTCCAAAAAGACTGTGTACTACTAAAATCCAATTCAGAGGCAAAGAATTTAACCTGCTTACTGAATATTAGCCACACAAAGTTATTAAGCACTTAAAAAATGTAGCAAAGTGCAAATGAATTTTACTGAATTTAAATTTCAGTAACATTAAGAATCTGAAGCTCAGTTACTAGAAACAAATTTAGTGGAGCATTCCGCATAGATGAAACTACTTTCTTACTAAAGTTTATGAAATCTAAATAGAGATCAAGTATTTTTAACCAATTTGGCATCCAAATTTAGATGGGTTGATGGTATAAAATACTATTTTAAAAAGGAATGAAAAACTTTCCATTATTAATTTGTGTGCTGGTCAAAAATGATACTTTAAATATATTAGGTAATATATTTATTGAAATTAATTTCATGTGTTTTTAAACTGTTTAATGTGCCTACCGTAAAATTTTAAATTGCATATGTGCCAAGAGCGACATTTCTATTTTCTTGCTGCCTTCAACTACAATTACTGCTTTATACACTCAGTTATAATGTGCTATGTCGTGAGCACTTAGTTTCTTTCCGATTTATCCTGACATACACTGAGCTCTATTTCTCAAATAATGAGTCTGGTGAACAGTGAGTTCTCCAATGAAAACTTATTGATTTGCTCAAATATTTATTTTTAAAGAACTACTTCAATGAGGAAAGCAAGCTGGAAATATTGTATTTCAAACTATACATTGCTAACAAGGAGGTGCATTAGCAGAACAGACACACTATTATTAATTAATTTTATAGGGGTTACACCCAGTATGGGGTCATTCCTTAATGATGCTGAACCTGGTGATTTAGGATGGTAGGCTTGGCGTTCAGGTTTGAAAGAGCTAGGAAGACAGCAGAGTTATGCCCTATGATGCGTGTGAATCCGTGGGGTGCTGGCATTTAAACTCAGGACCTCAAATACACACTATCTCCCCTTGTTCCAGAACATATTTTTCTATTCTTATTTTGGGTTTTTGGGACACACTGGGCAGTTCTGGGGACTATTCAAGGACTAGGTACTCTGAGGTTGCTCCTGATGGTGCTCAGGAAACTACATGGTGACAAGGATGGAATCAGGGGACCAGCATGCTCTCAAACTCTTTCTACTATCTCCTAGGCCCCATTATTTTGATGTACAAGATTCAAGAACAGAACCCTTTTCATTGTGATCATACAGTTTAGTGATCTCTGTAATACCCACTTAACCACTCAGGGATAATTTGAAACTGGAGAAAATGTCCAGTGTTTAAGCAAGAAAGTAAGACTGGTAAAAGTGTGCATGAATTTTTGATGGGCTTCTTTGCTCATTCTGATATGTAGATTTTTGAACTCTCTTCCATCTGTTTTTACCAGATACCTCACTACTCCCTTCCCTTGCTTCATTCACTCCCAACTACACATTTCCCCCCTTGATTTAAACATGGTGTCTTACAAAGTTATTCATGATACATTTCATGATCATGTACCATGATTCATGTATCATTTCATGATAGAGGAATTCAATATTCCAATACCAATCTCACCACCAGTGGAAATATCCACCATTGTCCCATTTTCCCAACCCTCTCTGCTACTCCCCCCACCCACCCAACCTTAACAGGCACAACATAATTTATTTTGTATTGCTTGTTCCAACTAATGGCTAACAGAATCATCAAAACATACTTTAGTAAATGAAAATCTGTGAAAATTGTTATATCTCACCATGAAGTCATTAAGTTCTTATCTGAGTATTTGCTAAGCTGTTTTACTATTTGAGCTTTCTGTGTTATTGTTTTTGTTTACTGAGCTTAGTTGACATCTATGTTACTTTCCCATCTAATTTGATGTGCTTCTATTATGATATCGATATTGTAGAATTTGGAGGTTTCGTTCAAGGTTGCATGCTCCAGAAACTCCAGAATATTTAACGGGGAGGTGAGTTTGCAAGGTGATTGTTGTGGGAAATGGATGTGGCTACCAGGGCTTCCAGAAGTACAATGAGGTGGGAGGAGATTTCCCACCCCCCACTCTGAGAAGACCCCACAGATCTCAGCCTAAAGATGGGTGTACCTGGAAATTTTGGCAGTTTGGTGTCGCTGCAGTAATAAGGCAGCTAATTACATACTTTTGCTTAACATGCCATTTCCTCCCAATTCTCCTACCCTTTCTCTTTTTCAAAAACAATTTAAACATACCACAAAGCATTTCTTAACCAAATAAAATGGAAATTTCCCTCACCCAACTCTATGAGATCATTTGAGTTTCCAAATCAGAAGACAATGTAAATATTAACAAAAGACTCTATATGAGTAGTGTTTTATTAATGCATGACTTATGTTTGAATTATTACCAGTTTTTCATTGTGTGGCTACAGGTTTGTCTACTTGAATATTTCTCTGTATTAAGTAAATGAAGATTCTTTTTGATGTCATACCTTCCTAAAATAATGAATGTCATGGACATAGAATTATTTGAGGCCCTTTATTTTTGCAATATCCATTTAGACAACTGAAAGTGCATCAGTATGGGTATAAGGTATGTAACCTGACGCTTTATGTGCCATTTTAGATGTGTATCTTTTCTACTTTCTTATATGATAACATACCATGTGCCATTGATTACTGTTATCAAAGCTCTCTATGGCATTCTGAAGTTGTTACTGTCAAGTCCTGGTATGCATCTAAAAAGTTAATATAACCGCAAAGTTCTCTCTTGTAAGGGTAGGAGGGAAGGATTGGAAAAATCAGATTCAACTCAACTAATCAAATAGAGTGAATTGGCACAAAATTGGAAAGATATGTCAACATTAAGTTGTCTAAGACATCAGAACCAAAATGATAGAATAGCAGATAAGATGCTTGCCTCACATGCAACAAACCCAGGTTTGAACCCTGGCACCGCATATCATCTCCTGAGCTGGAGTAATATCGGAGCGCAGAGCCAGGAATATGCCCTGAACATTGCCAGGTGTGGCCCCCCCAAACATGAAACAAACAAAAAGGACTAGGATAAACTTTCTCCAAGTGGACTTTATACAAGTGTACAAGGTCCTAGAAAGCATATTGCTCTTTCTAGAGGGTAGAAAGAAAAAGTAAACAATGGATCAAGCCTGTCTACCATGGCAGAACCAAATTATGTTAAGATTATGAATACAACATAAAACTTTTCTCAGAGATCATCTTGAGCAGTACTGCCTAAGAGGTGCTCTTGTCCCCACGGAAGGGTATGCTCAAGGCCCAGCAGCCATGCTCAACTCCCACAGCTGCCACCCTGTTGACTCACCCGCTGGCTCTTCTGAGTCACAAGTAAATCTCCGAAGAGATACAATCCAAGCAGCTAAAATTCATGGGCACACCAGACCCCACAGCTGAAAATTCTGGGGTGCCCTCACGAGGGGGCCAACCAAGTGCCCACCCTACTGAACCCCCAACAGCTGCACCCACATCCTTCTGCTGCAGCCATGCCAAGGGCTTAAATCCATCACTTCACTAATGCTCTCCAGAGATGCCAAATGCTAATGATTTTAGGTATGTCCTGGTGCGCAAGCTGAGAACTCTGGGGTCTTCTTAGAGTGGAGGGCAGGCAACCCCCACCAACCCCTAATCGTTCTGCAAGTCCAGGCAGTCACCCTCACCTCCCACAGTCACTGCCATGCCAGCTCATTGGACCAGACCATAGATCCTGAAGTCTCTGTACCTCCATATTCCTCAATACGGAAATCCCAATTGGAGAACACCAAATTAAATGGAAAAGTCACATAGAAACCAACTAAATTTAACAAGCAGGAAAAAAATAAACACAGAAGGTTCAACTAGCAACAGAGAGCTTAGTAAATCCTTGGTTAGGGATTTAACAATCCTGTGGTGAGATATAAAAATTTTCATATAAAATTGATTTTAAAACCTATTTATTTTAATATTGGAGCTTTGTTATCAATTTTAACTATAGAATTATATTGGTAGTTGTGGCTTTTTTCTACATTAAAAATTTTAATTAATTTTTTTAAAGAAAAGAAGTGCTATCTTACAGGCTCCTAACAGTGGATGCACTAATTTCCATGAAAACTATGCTCTATTTTCCTGGGAGACTCCTCTGTATAAAAGTGACTAGACAAGCTAAGTGAAATGACACCCTGCACTGTATCAATGACATCTATCAAAGTATGCAATAATTAGATAACTACTTATACATTTCAGTGACTCAAGATGATCTGGACTTCTACATACTATACATTATTATTTCATTGTTGTTATTGCTCTCTGTTTTGTCTGTGGTCTCGCCTGGTGGTGCTCAAATAGTCATTCCTAGCTCTGGGCTCAGGAGTGATTCCTGGCAGTTCTTTGGTGACCATATGAGATGCCAAAGATTCTAATGGGGTCAGCAGAACTGTGCCAGACCCCTTAGCCCCTGCACTATCTCTATGGCCCTCGTATTTTATATTTTATTGTGAAAAAAATACACCAAATCTCTCTCCATCTATTACTTGGGAATAATTTGGAGCAAATTCAACAAAGGCTATATGCAGCAACCACAAAATACCTCTGTGTTATTTTGGTACACTAAATATAATTTGTCCTGTCAGGAGAAAACTCTACCCTCACCTTTAAACCTCAACACAAATATTCTTTTTAAAGCAAACAGCCGTTATTCAACATATAATTTCAAAACACAGTTCCTCAGGTAATTGCTTCTGTCTCTATTATTTTGAAAGTGGCTTGCATAAGCTTCATAACTCGACATGCTTTTTTTCCCTTTAGAATAAAGCAAAGACTCGATGTCAGGAAGATACCAAACCTTTCAGATGAGCTGTTTAAAGTTGTTCCTTCCTCTCTAACATTTTGATTAGTGTTTTGAGTCCTTATTATGTCTTGCATAGTTTATCCTTCCACGGATTCTTCTATTTCCATTTTCAGCCTGACTTTCAGGATTGGCTGGAATCTGACCATGTTCTTCTCTGCATGGAAACCAATGAAAGCTTCCCACTAATTTTAGAATAAAGTCCAGACCCTTCAGTAGGTCCTTCAGTCCTCCTTCTGTTCTGATCCATCTGGTCTAAGCAGACCATCTGTCACACTCCTTTGGGGAACCTGGGATTCAGTTGCCACTCTCTGAGCAGATCACTTTCATACTTTCCTGCATTTGCTCATGTTCCTCCTTCTGCCCTTTATTCCATTCTCTTCTCTGTATCATTCATCAAGTTCAAATGTCATAGTTTCTTAGAACTATTTCTCAACCTCTTCCTTCTCTCTTCAAATGATGAATCCCTTTGGGCTGAATGATTACTTATTTCAGTATCCCCAAATCTAAGCACGATGCCTAACCCAGGTGGAATATTTACTACATCAGCAACTTCTACACATCCCTCTCTTCAAAGAATGCTCTTTTTGCTTGTAAAGCACATAGAAGACAGGATTGACAGAAATAGAAGGCACCTGCCACACTCCCTGTTGTATTGCATCTACCAAGGTACCCTATGCAATTAGGCATTTAATGATTTATAAGAAGGTAAAGGCGGGGCTATTGATTCACTCTCAGAGACTTCCTGAAGCTTAGTCAGGCATGGCAAATTTGGGCTAATGTTTAAGTTACACCCACATTAATTATCATGATAAAATCTTTGAGTTCAGATTTTTTTTCTCTTACAGCAACCAGCTTCTCCAAATAGGAAACAGAAACAAATCTCACATAAAAAAAATTAGTGGAGAATTAAATTAGCAAAGTAGCTTTAACTGAGAACACCTTCCTTTCAATTTGATAAGAGTGGTTGGAAGGTCGAAAAAGTAATGTTAAATTAAATCCACATAACTTAATGATATTAGACATATGAGAATATGATAATTTCTTACAGAGGGCAATCTTTGATAATCACTGGTTTACAAAAACAAACCATGGAGATCCAAATTATGATGAAAATAAGCCATCACTTCACACTAGAGGAAATGGCATACAGCAGAAAGACTGGGAGCAGCCTTTCACAATATCCCACTGTGAAAACAGAACTCTCATGCCATCCTGGGGGAATGCTGTTTTGTTTAGTTCCTATGAAAACAATACAAAGAATCTTCCTCAAAATGCTATGAGAGAGTTTCCATATGATCCAGTGAATCCATTGCTCGGTGTATCCCCAGACACAGAAAACGTTCATGAGAAAATACCCATGTACACCAATGTTCATTGAAATACTTAGGACAATAGCCAGGATACAGAAACCAGGTGTCCAAGGACAGATAATGAAGTTGTGGTAAATATAAACAATGCAATACTACACAACTGCAAGGAATAATGGACTCTTGCAATTCTCTGCAACTAAATGGAACTGGAAGGTCTCCTGTTCAGTGCAAGTCAGAAGGATAAAGACAATTATTGGATGTTCTCACTAATCTCACTAATCAACCATAGCTAGAGAATGGTATGTAACAAAGGTAACCCAAATCATTGGCTTAAAGTAAAGTAAAGGCCCTCCCGTTGATCGTCGATTTGCTTGAGCGGGCCCAGTAACGTCTCCATTGGAGACTTTGTTGTTACTGTGTCTGGCATATCGAATACTCTCGGTAGCTTGCCGGGCTCTCCGAGAGGGGCGGAGGAATCGAACTCGGGTCGGCCATGTTGGCTGCGTGCAAGGCAGACGCCCTACCCGCTATGCTATCGCTCCGGCCCCAAATCATTGGCTTTAAAATAGAAAAACAAAAAATCCCAAGAAAGGAGAGAAATGGAAGGGGTAAACAAAAAAGGCAGTAACAGAGAGGTAAGGGTCAATGGCCTTGAGTTTGTCTATGGTGTAAAGTACCAATATACATCTAAACTAGACACAACACTATTGTAAGCATCAGAACCAAAATACATTAGGCTAAAATGTGTCTCTCAAAGCACTGATAGAATTTTACAAGAAAAAATATATCCAATTCCATCCAAAAACGGGCGGAAGAAATAAACAGAAACTATCTCAAAGAAGAAATACAAATGGCCAAAAGACACATGAAAAAATGCTCTACATCACTTATCATCAGGAAGATGCAAATCAAACAACAATGAAATATCATCTCACACTACAGAGACTGGCACACATTCAAAAGAACAAGAACAACCTGTGGATGTGGGGAGAAAATTGCTGGTGGGAATGTCAACTGGTTCAGCCTTTTGAGAAAACAATATGGACATTTCTCAAAAAACTAGAAATTGAGTTTCCATACTACCTGGCAAAATTACTCTTGAGAATATATCCTAGAACCCAAGAACATGATGCAGAAAAATTCTCTGCCCTTATATGTTCATTGCAGCACTATTCACAATAGCCAGAATCTGAAAACAACAGATGAATTGATAAACTACAGTACACCTTCACAATGGAATACTCTGCAGCCATTAGGATAAATGATGTCATGAAATTTGCGTATAGATGGATAGACATGGAGAGTATCATGCTGAGTGAAATGAGTTGTAGGGAGAGGGACAGACAGAATGATCACACTTAGATTATGTATTTTTTTAAAAAATTGTATGAGAGTAATACACAAAGACAACAAAAACAAGGACCCCAAGGACTGGTCTATGGCAGGAAGCTTGTTACAGATTGTGTGGGGGGAAGGGGAGGTGGAGGGGGTCAGGGAGAGCATTTAGGACAGAGAAGGGACCACTATGACAAAGACAGTTGGAAATGATAACTTTGTACAAGAATGGGTGCTGAAAGGAGGTAACGTGATAATGTATGAATGAGAACCCTTCAGTAATGCAAACCATAATGCCTAAAAGGGAGAAAAAGAAAGAGAGTGTGTGTGAGAGAGTGAGAGAGGGGAGGAGGAAAGGGTCAAGTGTCAGCCATAGAGGCAGGCTGGGGGTAAGAACTGGGGACATTGGTGGTAGGAAATGAGCACTAGTGGAGGGATGGGTGTTGGAACACTGTACAACCAAAGCTCAATCAGGAAAAACTTTGTTACTGTGTATCTCAGGGTGATTTAATTAAAAAACGTGTCTGTCCCTATCCCCATCACTACAGCTATGCCAAGGGCTCAACTCTACCACCTCACAGATAATCTCTGCAGAGCCACCAATCCATGAATAATGTCAGGTACCAGCACCCGGGCTGAGAACTCTGGTGTTCTATTTGAAGCCTTGGTGGGTTGCCTCTCCCCACCCCACATACTTTCTGAAGCTCCAGCAGCCCTACTCGCCACCCACATCTGAAACCTTGTCTACTCTTTGGGTCGGCTGCCTTGTCAACTCTTTTACCCAGACCATAGATCTGGAAATGTCTGACCGCCTGAAGCAACAAAAAGCTTAATAAATTCTTCGACTAGGACTTATAACCCTGCAATCAGATATAAGGATGTTTACATAAATTTGTTTTCTAGACCTATTTAATGATATTAATGTTACAACTTTGTTATCCAACCAATTTTAGTTCTAGAATTATATCAACATTGCCACTTTTTCCACATTAAATAAAAAAATTGTCTGAAAAATGTATCTCTCCAGGATACAGGCTTGGGGATGAGAGGGCAGCTGGGTCCCTTTGTGGAGAGGTGAAGACAGTGCATACATAGCTGGTGGGTTGGGAGTTAGGAACATTGTGTGCTTGAAACTCTACTGTCAACAACTTTATAAATCACAGTATCTAAATAAAAATAAAATGAACACAAAAACATCACAGAACTATACTTTTGAGTTGGCTGATAATAAATAAAAAAATATGTCCTTGATTATAACCTAAATTTTGTGGACACACCTGCCCAGAGTCCTCTGAATAAGAATTGGTACAATTTGACTTGTTGAATGGACTCAAATGGAAGAGGAGGGGTCATCAGAGGAAAAGGACTTGTTAGAATAACCTACATCACCCTACTCCACCCCTACTGTCACCACCTCTCCAAATAAAAAATATTAGTTATTGATTGTTGGGGATTGTTGGGGATCAGTCCACTGATGGAATAGATGCTAATTAAATCACATAACCTCCTAGACCCATTCAGGCAATTGTATTCATTCTGCCAACATTTCATAGACTACTGACAGGAGGTAATGTGTCCTGGAAGATGCCAGGAAATGTAACAATGACAAGAATCTTTGCTAAGGGGTACGAAAATAGGCAAAGCATAGTTACACAATATCCCTGGTTGTGACAACAGAAGAATGTAGACAAGTAGGGGAAGTGGGTCAATCACAGAAGATTTCATCTTGAAGGTGACACTTGAACTCAAACACGGAAGAAGAATTTGACCTCACCATATACCAAATAAATGTTTTTAAACCAATTTAAATTTTAATTCATGTGACTGCCGAAAATAGTGCAATTAACCACAACACCCAAAAGGGGAAAAAGAGCAAACGGAAATGCCCTACTACAGAGGCGGGGTGGGGTGGAGGGATGGGGTGTGGGTGGTGGGAGGGATGCTGGGACCATCGGTGGTGGAAAACGGGCACTGGTGGAGGGATGGGAACTTGATCATTGTATGAGTGAAACACAAGCACGGAAGTTTGTAAGTATGTAACTGTACCTCATGGTGATTCACTAATAAAAAAATTTTTAAATAAAGGTAAAACAAATAACATATTATGTAAATATTGTAATAAAGGTAAATATTGCCTCAGGTATTATATTTCAATTGTAAATGTATTTGTTTGTAATGACTTGCAAAAAAGAAAAAGAAAATAGTGCAATTGTAGCATAAATACTTTCTACAGTATTAGACATTCTACACAACTTTAAACTTGAAAGAGAGGTATTTCATCTTGGCATCTCAGATGGTTTATTTTCACAAGTTCCAGAAACTAATTCTTTACCACTGAATGGTAAAGATCACCAAGAAAAGGAGATGTCACCAAGAGATTTCTGGGTTCTAGTAATAATATCATGGGAGTAAGCAAACATAGTGAAAGCATAAACGTTTAAAGGAATTCAAACATGCATTAGTTAGGTAAATTAATAATAATAGTGTTTAACATTTATTGAGCAATTACAGTAGAGAGGCTGCATAATAAGCACTTTATGAGCACTCATTTAATTTTTATGGCTCTATGGGGAAATATACATACATTTGCACCTGCATCTCAATATTTTTTATTTTGTTTTTGGACCACACCCAACAGTGCTCAGGGCTTACTCCTGGCTCTGTGCTCAGGGATCAGAGACTATTCCTTGCAGTAGTGCATGAGAGATCATATATGATACCTGGATTCAATATGGAGTCAGCCATGAACAAGGCAAGCATCTTAACCCCTGTGTTATCTCTCCACTCCCATATAATTTACTTCTCCACTCCCATATAATTTATTCATGTATTATACTTTGGGGATTAGAATGTAAGAAAGTTATTGAAAGTCACAGAATAAGTAAGTGGTAATGTAAGGACAAATTTATTTCTATTCCTTATCATATGAAAAAATTCCTATTCAATCAAAAGTAAATCAAACCAGCTTGAGCAGATGCTTTCCATATTTTTTAAATTATAAGCAGAATAATAATGGGCTGGAGCGATAGCACAGCGGTAGGGCATTTGCCTTGCACGCAGCCAACATGGCCAACCTGAGTTCGATTCCTCCGCCACTCTCGGAGAGCCCAGCAAGCTACCGAGAGTATCCCGCCCGCACGGCAGAGCCTGGCAAGCTCCCCGTGATGTATTCGATATGCCAAACACAGTAACAACAAAGTCTCCAATGGAGACGTTACTGGGCCCGCTCAAGCAAATCAACGAACAACGGGAGGGCCTTTATCTTTTATCTTAAGCAGAATAAAAACAGTTGTCAGAAAGGCAGAAGGGAAAAAAAAGGACAAAAACAGCGAAATAACATGATCTCTCCAGGTAGAACAGGACCCACATTTAAGAACACTGTGTAGACGCGCAGTTCTGTGTGGTACCTAGCATGTGTGCTGAAGCGCCCCTACCGGAACACAGCGAGGAGCTAGGTTTGCATAACGGACCTTTCTTCTTTGTGCCACATAACTCGTGTTGCATCATTTCCCTTCGAAGCAGCGCTCATTGAAATGTGTGATTCACTTCTCTTTCCAGCAAGAAAAAAATAAAAGCTAGTAGATGGGATAACACTCGGGTGTACTCTTCCTAACTTGGTTAACTTTCCACTTAGAGTGGGAGGAGATGAAAACTTGGATAAAATCAAGCTTTGAGCTTACATGACTTTGCCAGCCCAGTCACTATCAAGCATGGGTAGCTCTTTGCCATTAACTTCACGCTACTCCCAAGAAACATTCTAGCCTCCACTCACTTGTGGGTCAATAGCAGATACTTCATGAAAACACTGAGCAGAATAAATCAACCCAGTACTCACCCTTCAAAGTAAAACATGGTCCAATCATATGCAGACTAGTATGGGGAGGGATGTCCTGAGAACAATATCAACAGTTTCTCTCTATTCTTTTCTTAGAGCCTGAAGAAGAACTCTTTCATTCTCTTGGTCCAAGAAGTGACAGTCTCTTAGTCACTCCCTAAAACAAGAGTTTTGTCTGGCAGAACAATATGATATTTAATGAGCTCATTGGATTGGCTTAATAGCTGTGATTCTGTATATTGGGAACACTCAAGAATTGTTGAATAGGCCTTACATCTCTGGAGGATGTATAATTTTATGAGTGCTACAGTCTCTGCCTGAATCCATGTAATATATAAACTAGATCATGATATTTAACTTCTAAGTTTTTACTTAATTTTAGGCAAACTTTTCATTTTTATACTGGATGTCAAATCTAGGCTCTTTAAATTTAACTAGCATAAAAAATTACTATTTACCCATGCCACTCCTTTTACCTTAAAGTGCTTTTCTAGCACTATAATAACACTCCCACTCTGCCCCCAGCTTATGTCTGTGATTATAGACTGTGGGTCCAGAATTGAGTCTGTTTCTACATTCCAGAGAATCTTAAACCTACCAGAACAAATGGTTGGGTATAGATGGTCAATAAAGTTAATTCAGATGGTAACGTCTTCTTTTTTTTTCTTTTTGGGTCACACCTGGCGATGCACAGGGGTTACGACTGGCTCTACACTCAGGAATTTCTCCTGGCGGTGCTCAGGGGACCATATGGGATGTTGGGAATCGAACCTGGGTTGGGCGCGTGCAAGGCAAACGCCTTACCCGCTGTGCTATTACTCCAGCCACTTAGATGGTAATCTGTACTTCATAATGGCATTTTAATGATTTTACTTTTGGGTCACACCTGGATTTTCACTGACAGGACACTCCTGGCAAGGCTGGGGTGCCAGAGGTTGACCTCAGATCGGTAGTGTGCTAGGCAATTGCCTGATCCACTGTACTATCATTCAAGCCCCTTATTTGACAATTCTTGCCGTCAAAAGCATTTTCTGTGCATCCCTGGCATTGGAAAACAGCACTCAATTCTGACACACAATCACACAGCACAAGGCTGTGGCAAGGACTGGGCTGTACTGGAAAGGCGGTGGCAACAGAAAGGTTAGCAAGGAGGAGTTCTGAATGTTCCAGATGGGAGAGAAGGAAGACCTGGAACCGGGCCTTGGCAGAGGTGATGGTGACGAAGTTCCAGATGTGGGAGATGCCATTTGGGAAGGAAAGCGTGACAAGTTTTAACAGTATTTAGAATTCAAAACAAAGAAGAGTTGAAAAGAACTCCAATTTCTTGCCTGGGACTGGCTGATAGCAGAAGGCAGCATTTATGATGAGGAAGCTGAGCACAATAAAGACCTGGAGGGAAGAGATAAGGACCCAATGCACCAAGCTGCTGAGAAAATATTCAACTTTGGAGGTAACTGTCAGCAGCCCAGAAAGAACAGAGAACATATAGCCACAGAGGTCAGCAGGCAATATTTATACTCCAACAACTGTTATTCTTTCTTGTGCACACAACCCATCTTTCATGGGATTGATTCCTAATCATATTTTACTGTGATTATTGATTTATGTAGCTCTCCTTCAATTGACACCTCTCCTTAAGTGCTGACTCTTGGCTTCTGCTCAGAGTAGAGCCATCTCAGGCTATAAGAACTAGAAAGAATTATTCTGTTGCCTACACAAACTATGTCTGTCCAAAGGCTGGAAGTAACAGGAGTGGCTATAACTGCCTTTCTCCTATAAGGAAAAAATAAAAACAGGTCTTACAAGTTTCCCCAGAAACTAACTATGTATTTCTTCTCTAATCAGAATATAAAAATCTGCCTTCTAAGTTTCCCCAGTAACTAACTGACAGCTTCGAGCTTGTCTTGAAGGCTGAGAGAGAACTTGAGCGCAGGCTCATTCTGATGGTCTGGTGAGAAATGAGCAGAGCTAAGCGGGCTCGGGTACGGCTCCTGCAGAGCGCCAACGACAATGAAGGCTGCTGTGCCAGAAGCAATTTGAGTCCAAGTGCCAGCACTAACTGAAGGCTTGGCCTTATGGAGGTCTCCTTCGTTTATTTATTGGTTTTCGGGCTTTCCTCAAGGAATTTGCATAAATCGGATAAGATGAGGTTGAAATGGGACAAGTTTTTGTGCACTGGCTAGAATCCAGTGATCCTTTATATAGGCTAGCTATTTTACAGACTGGACAATGACAAGACCTAGCTTAGAAAAGGCCATGGATAGAGTGAAGGATAACAAACTTTCAGATTCATAGCTACATCTTTTTTTTTAATTTTTTATTTTATATGCTCGAGCGGGCCCAATAACGTCTCCATTGGAGACTTTGTTGTTACTGTGTCTGGCATATCGAATACTCTCGGTAGCTTGCCGGGCTCTCCGAGAGGGGCGGAGGAATCGAACTCGGGTCGGCCATGTTGGCCGCGTGTAAGGCGAATGCCCTACCCGCTGTGCTAGGCTGGAGCGATAGCACAGCGGGTAGGGCGTTCGCCTTACAAGCGGCCAACGTGGCCGACCCGAGTTCGATTCCTCCGCCCCTCTCGGAGAGCCCGGCAAGCTACCGAGAGTATTGGATATGCCAGACACAGTAACAACAAAGTCTCCAATGGAGACGTTACTGGGCCCGCTCGAGCAAAATCGACGAACAACGGGAGGGCCTTTACCTTACCTTTACCTTATTTTATAAGGTTGTTCACAGTATTTGATCACATTTAATAATCAAACACCAATCCCACCACCATTACACATTTCCACCACCATATTTGGGTTGTTTCCATCCCAAGCCCCAAGCCCTGTCCCAAAGCACAACTGAAATCAGATATTTTGTATTGTTTATTATGAAAACTACTGAAAATGCTATGAAAAAAGTATCCATAGAGGAAAAACTGTGAAGATTGTTCTATTTTGGCAGGGGCCATTAAGACATTCTTTAGGATATCACTAACAAGTTGTTAAAGGCTGAGTGATGTGCACTTCTGTATATATATATTATAGATATAGATATATATATATCTGAAATATGTATATATGCATATATACTTCCTTCTATGATTGACTGCCTACTATTTGAACCCCATCAAACGTGGTGTGGTATTCTTAGAGAATAGGTAGGGAGTATCTTATGTGTTGCATGGCCGTGAATGTGGCCATGCAGTCCAGGAATATGTGTATTTTGTCGGACTTCACTCATGCATAAGGCTCGGCCCAAGAATGTGGGGAGCAGCCTCTGGGCACCCAGAGTGAAACAGCCTGGCGCAGGGTCTAGTAGCATGGCTATGGTGGAAGGCATGTTGCTCCCTTCCCCATATCTACATCTTAACAATATATTCCAGTCTAAACTTTGGCACTGAGAGTTAATGGAGGGCTTAAGATGCTTGCCTTGCCCAGGGTTGATCTCCTGCATGACGGTCCTCTAAGGACTGCCATGAACAACCACTAAGGACAAAGCCAGGAACAGCACAAGATTGGGGCTAGTTCTTTTAAGCACCCATGGATGTGACTCCAATAAAAATAAAAGACAAACCCCAATACTTCCACCTAAATGTACATGACTGATTGTGATTTTTATGTTGTTTAAGGACAGTTTTTTATCTTTCAGCTAAGAACTGGATATAATCATGAAAATTTCAACTTTATATTTTCCATTATTGTTTGCCTAAAAAATTTTTAGACTCAATTTCTTCTTGAATGGAAAGTAGAAACAAAACATTAGGAAATGCTGCTTTCCCCCCTGCAACTAAGGGGCAAAAAGTAAAGAATTTTTATTTGGAATTCTTTCAAAACTCTTTGCCCCTATTTTTTTGACAAATACCATCATGACAAGTGATTAGAGTGTCCATATATTTCTTCATCTGCCTAGTGTTAATCATTTTCATCCACTGAAAGTCAATATCCTTGTTTTTCTATGAACAAAGGTGAGAATTAGCACATTTTAGCAGTTATCCTGGGGTCTGGGTTTAATGACTAGCACCATTATTTCTAAAGTGACCTGTGTAAAATAGGGTTGCAGAGATTAGGAAAGTGACGTATATAAGGTATTTAATATAGCACTTGAGATTTCTTAAGAGCTTAAAAACATCAGCTACCATTATTGCATTTAAGTGCAATATTTTACTAGAAGCGCTGAGTTATTAATGGTCATATACCATTGTACAATTTTATATTTTATGGTCATTACTGCTTGCCTCCCTTGGGAAAAGAATCACTTTTTTGTTCAGGTAGCAGAGAGAAGTTCCTTGTCTCAAAGAAGTGAATGCAGCCCAGTGCCAAGCTATGAAGTACAATTCTTCAAAGCCAATGGAGTAATTCCGTTTCTCTCTACCAGAGATTGGCACATGACCCAATTCCAAATAGAGAATTCATATAAGAGAAGTTTGCCTTGGGCTGGAGCAATAGCACAGAGGGTAGGGTGTTTGCCTTGTACGCGGCTGATCCGGGTTTGATTCCCAGCATCCCATATGGTCCCCCGAGCACCGTCAGGAGTAATTCCTGAGTGCATGAGCCAGGAGTAACCCCTGTACATCGCTGGGTGTGAAGCCAAAGAGAGAGAGAGGGAGAGAGAGAGAGAGAGAGAGAAGTTTGCCAGAATGTAAAAAAAAATCTTCCTCTTATTAGAAGGAATTTCAAATATGGGTCATATTACTTCTTGACTGTTAGGCAAAAGATAAATGTTTTAATCTGAGGTAGTTTTCTTAACAATGATGCAGTGACTAGTCATTGCATCAGATTGGAAGGTCTGAATCATGAACTTCTAAATACACCTGCGATCTCTTATATCCAGGTGGTGAATCAGACAAGCTATTTAAAAATCTCCATTCTGGGTCAGAGTGATAGTAGAGTAAGTAAGGCACTTGCCATGCATGCAGCCAACCTGGGTTCAATCCCTGGCATCCCATATGGTGCCCTGAGCACTGCCAGGAGTAATTCCTGCACATCACTGGGTATGGCACCAAAACAAAACAGTCTTCATTATATAAAGGTATTCCTTTAATTATAGCAGAAATATGCTGAAATGACATGCAGACTAAATGGCAAAAGTTAGTCCTATGTATTAATCATAATATAATCTCTGTAGACATGAAAGTCATTGGTAGTACAGCTGCGAGGGCACGTGTCTTTCATGCAGCTGGCCTGTGTTCAACTCCCAGTACTCAGTATGGTTTCGCAGGTCTGCAGGAACTGATCCTTGAGGGCTGAGCCAGGAGTAAGCCCAAAGTACCAGTGGGTGTGGCCCCATAACAACAACAGAAAAAGTCACGGATAACTTAGAATTCTATTTAATTAACCCTAATATGCATTTCTAGTTTTTTCTTTTGTTTTAGTAAAGCAGATGATTGGTTACAACTAATAATAATTAAAATTTTAACTCCTTTACTCTAAGAAAATGGAAAGTATCATGATGGCTAACAAAACAGTTAAAAAGAGAAAGAGAGGCTCAAGTAAAGACAGCTTTCTAAAAAACTGACCAGGCTCAGAAAGTCCGAGATCTAGAACCTATTGTACTAGTCAAGATCAATAAGGTAGAGTGCAACTTTTTCTGGTCTGTCTAAGCAGTGTATGAGAAACAATGGATAAGTATTATGATATTTACAGAAAACTCATTTCTTAGTGGAGGTATTTAAAACCCTTTACATCAAATAGAGACTAGTACCAGGGACAGTCATTTCAATAAGAAAGGGGAATGAGACAATCAAGGTCACACAAAGAAATAAACAACAGGAAAACTGGGAAGAAAAATCTAATCTTGTATTTGTTCAACTGAAATATTTTATTGATTTGGTCCTTATGTAATGAACCAATTTATTGATTTTTTTCTGAATCTTTCCTATATAAATATAACACACAAATGGAATTTTACTAAAGTATTGGCCTAGTTAATCTAAGACCTTATTCTTTTCATGGTTGCCAAATTACATATTTACCTGTTTAAGGTTAAACTAAAGAAAGTCAACCCAGTGTCAGGAAGAAACATTTCTTGGAAGTTTTAATTCTGTATCCCCATAATGTTGGGCTTACTTCATTAGATGAGAAATCCTGGAAATTTCAAAGCTGTCTTCCACAGTAAACTGCTTCACACTTTGCAATTGATTAAGAACAGCAGAGCCAGGCAGAGCTGTATATCAAATTAGAGTTGATAAAAGCACTTAATGCAGATTTGAATGCCTTCTTGAAAAAGACTTCAACTTCCTTAAATTGACATCACAACAAATTCTTCAAGCAGCATAAAAAGTATTAGCTGAAATGTTACGGCTTTGGCTTAAATTTCCATCTGCAGCTCATCAAATGACTAAACAGTAGAAAGGAATTAAACCCAAATCAGACTCATTACAGAGTCGGATATGCTGACAGAATATAAACTTTCATTGCTTCACATCTGGAGATTTGGGTGGCTAACATTTAAATTCCTATGTTTGTATGCTCTGTGCACAAGGAGGAAAATGTAGGAACGCAGGTAATACACACTATACTCATATTTAACTTTTAGAAAAACGCAATTTCTACACACACATATTCATACATATGCGCATGGGCATATACATAGACACACACAGACACACAGACACACACACATACACCCTCTTCTTTAGTCCCCCAAATTCTTTGAGGAGTGAGAAGACAACTCAAAATGAAGATATTATTGGCTTTAACTAAACCCTAGTAAAAATCCTGATAAACAAAGCAACTGAGAAATAGACAAAATGGCATTGTAACGTTGAATACTAACATCTGGTCATGTCCCATGATAATTTACATGTCCTTTTCCCCTTAACCACCATGCTCAGAGGAATATTTCAAATGTTCTCACATGACTTTGCCTGCTACCACCAGAATTCCAATAATTGTCTTCTGTAGTGCAATACAAACCAATCAAGTTAAAGTCAACAGACTCTATCTTCTACATCCTACTACATCCTTTCAAATAAAATTCTCTAGAGCACACACTGTCTCTGCCATACCATTGGATCCCTCTGATGCAGGAAATCTTGGGAACTTTTACATTAGTATTTCCAAATTCTAAATCTAACAACAAACAAAGAAACACAAGTTTGATTCGGCAGTGAAGTCCCAAAGCCGTGTCTAGTATAAGGCAAATGCCCAACCTGCTGTATTATCACTCTGGCTCCATGTGAAGATACTCTTCTTAAAATATTATTAATTTGTTTTTAATTATGAGACACACAGTTACAAAGGTGTTTATGGTTGGGTTTTGGTCATACAGTGTTCCAACATCAATCCTTTTACCAGTGTACACTTCCTACCACCATGTCCCAAATTTCCTGCCTGTCACCCTCCCACCCGAGCCTACCTCCACAGCAGAGACATTTTTCTTCCTTCTCTCTGTCTCTGTCTCTTTTTTTCTCTCTCCTTTTGGGAATTATGGTTTGAAGATATTCTTATGGAAAAAATTATATTTCCTTCGAACCTGGAAATTACTCAAAGCTTGGAAGACACAGCTGATTAGCTCAGCGTGAACATTCTCTTATGAATGCAACCAACAGTTTGCTATAGACCAATATGAACGGGATCTATTAGGGTGAGAGAAAAAAAGTTAGGAAAAGAACCTAGGTAAAGCATTATCTTTTCCACAAATAGCATTCACCTTTCCAGTAATAGTTGCCTGTGAACCTTTCTGCACAGCAGGAGTGTGCAAACAGTGTGATTCCTCAAAGGCACCAAACTGTGGAAACTCAGAAATGTTTAAGTGCTCAAAAGAGAGGATTAACAAAAATGCTCGAGTACAGATAAATGCAGAAAATATTCTTTATTCATACCCAGGAAATATTTTTAAATGAATCCGTTTTTGCATATATTAAATGATAAGTGATAAGCTACACTGCATCAAAAAAATTATCTTTAAAGAAAAAATCCATTGGATTGGAGCAATAGTACAGTGGGTAGAGCATTTGCCTTGCAGATGGCTGACCCAGGTTCAATCCCTGTCATCCCATGTGGTTCCTTGAGCAATGGAGGAGTAAGTCATGAGTGAAGAGACAGAGGTAACCCCTGAGCACTACTACATATGGCCCCCAAACAAAATAAATAAGTAAATAAGAATAAAAGTAAAAGCCATAAAAGCCATAGATTGAGATCATTATTTGCTCATGTGAATATGATTTGAAACCTCACAAAATATATCTACTTGATGTCATACAGGTACCCTATGCCATAGAAATTAAACTGCAGGAGAATTAAGTCTTATTATCCAAAACTAGGAACACTTAAGATGAAGATAGTTCAATTAAAGTCAATGCATCTCATTCATCAAATAAGATGATATGTTTGAAGGTGCTGGGGAAATAACAAGACACTGACATAAGGCTATGAACCAGTAAAGAAGCTGTACTAAAAGCTAACGTGGCATCAGACTGGTGTCATAGTAAGGAACCAACAACACAGTTTCTTCTGCCAGCTGCCCGGCCATTCCAGGCAAGGCTTGTCTCCAGCTGACACCATTGGGCCTGATCCGGAACAGGATGAAGAGTTTCCCTTCCAGATAGACCTAGTGCCATTTTAACTGGCCCACAACATAGCCCCTGTAGCAATAGATCTATTCACAACTTAATTGCTGCTCACAGTTATATTTCCTGTCATATGATGAGGAAGAGAACAATTCGTAGCCTAATACCTCAATATCACCCAAGGGGGTCTAACTACAAAATTTACCCCCCAGAACAGTAAGAACACTAAAGAGAAAACACATGGAAGCCCACCAAGTTCAATGAGCGAAAACTGAAGTCACAAACAATACCAGCCACATCAGTAGATTCTCAATGACTTCAATGGAATCCAGATGAGGACTCTTAATGAAGTGAAAGAAATGATGGCTTAGGTAATTAGCACAGCACAAGAAAGCATGAGTTGAAATGAGAAAACTACAACAATACAAAATAACAGAAATGAAGAACATGGTAGGTGGTATTAAAAATAAAACGCAATATAAGCTCTGGACAACAGATGACAGCATCTGAGCGAAAGATCAAGAAGCTCTGAGACAGAAGGAGAAAACTGTTAGGAAACCAAAAAAGTAAGGGCTAGTTTAAAAAGAACTGAACAGCATAAAAAAATTGTAAATCTACAACTGTACCTAATGGTGTTTCACTAATAAAAAAAAAATCTAGCAAAAAAAAAAAAGAACTGAACAGCATCCAGAGCACTATGGGATGAGTTCAAGAGGAAAGATATAAGAATCGTTGGAGCCCCTGAAGAATAGGAAGGCAAATGTGATGAAGAAACAGTAGAGAAATCATCAACAAGAATTTTCCGGAGTTGAGGATTGCAGGCACCAAGATCCAATAGGCCCAAAGGGTCCCAGCCAAAATATACTCAACTAGAAAAACTCCCAGACACTTTGTACCCAAACTGGCAAAAGCCAAAACAGAGATAGAATACTGAAATCAGCAAGATCAAAAAAGAAAATTACCTACAAAGGAAATCCCATGGAAGTTATAGCAGCTCTATCAGATGAGACTCTACAAGCCAGAAGAGAATGGAGGATATAGTACAAAAACTCAACAAAATGAACACTTCGCCAAGAATACTCTATCCAGCTAGATTATCATTCAGATTTGAGAGAACTGTACATAGCCTCAAAGGCAGGTAACAGCTTAAGGAATTCATAGCCTTGAAACCAGTTTTGCAAGAAGCATGAAAAGAGCTTCTTTGAAGGACAAGATAAACTTCCCAACATGTGACACAGAGTATGGCACTCACTCGTCATGCACATGGTTGCCCTCTACTAGATTAAGAAACATACATTTACTCCTAGCATGCTCAGGGATTTTTTTGTTTTGTTTTCAATAATGAATTAACACCTCAGTTATACTGACTGTTCTATGTATGATCAGTTTTTTTTAACATCCAGGGATTTTTATTACAAGTTTTAACTTATTACCACAGACACTTAAGTAATACCTATAATATTTCTGATATAAACCCTTTCTTCAAACATTTTGCGATTAAAACAATAGAGGCTCACAAACAGAACCTTACTGATAAATTTTCTGATAATTCCATCTATCATTCAAGTTTTCTTGGCACACATAATACGAAATAAGCTTGTTATATGTCTGAAAGGAAGCAATCTGGAGGATGGGAGAGAACCTAAAAACACTGGTAGGGTGAGGAGGACACCGGTTGGGGGATGGTGTTGGGACACTGGATGCCTAAAACAACTCTGTTAAGAACAATTTTGTAAATTATGGTGTCTTAAAAAAATAAATTGCAAAATAACTTTATATAAGAGATCATAATCTTCAGAGTAGCCCTGATACCTGAAAATCTCATATCACATTACCCCAAACTCACATCTACACCAGATCATTGAGAATATCACAGAAGACTAAAAAATATAGAAGTTACTCCTCAGACAAGCAAGACATATGTGACTCATTCAATTCCTTGCACTGTATCCCAAAATGAACTGTTGTAAGTATTAAAATGCTTTGAAATAGAAATCCTTTAAATAAAGAGAATCAGTCAAAACATCTAAATACTGGCCACTTCCTCAATTATTCTGGGCTGTTTCCAGATTGTGAAAATATCCAGGTTGTTTCTCTTGCCTACTGCCTACTGTACTATTTTTGTTCCTGTTGGTAACTTCACCAAGTGGCATGCAAATGTAGGTAAAGAAGTTGCAATCAAATCATTTTGAGTTGACTGACTTTTACAAAGTCCTATGGCAGTGAAGACTAATGCTATAGGATAAAATGAAACACCTGAATTACAGAAAGATTTCCATCGTTCTTAGAGATAATCTTGGGGTCTGAGCAAGAGTACAGTGGGTAAGGAGCTTGCTTGCCTTGCATACATACATACTTGTACAGCTGATTGGAGTTCGATCCCCAGAACCCCATATGATCCCCCAAGCACCACCAGGAGTGATCCCTGAATTTAGAGCCAGAAGTAAGCCCTGAGCACCACTGGGTATTGCTCAAAAAACAAAATAATTAAATAAGATTAAGTTAAAAAGTAGAAATAATCTTGTTCTCACTACTAAACGTAATTAGGAGTTTGCTATCATTTCCAAAACAGAAATGCAACATAGCAGAGAAACCTTGACAAGGTAAACAAACGAACATTCTAAGAGAAGCAAGAATCATTTAAAATATTTTTATTTACTAGAGCAATCTGGGCTGGAGCAATAGCACAGCGGGTAGGGCGTTTGCCTTGTGCGCAGCCAGCCCGGCCGAGCCGGGTTAGATTCCTCCGCCCCTCTCAGAGAGCCCGGGAAGCTACTGAGAGTATCTCACCCGCACGGCAGAGCCTGGCAAGCTACCCGTGACGTATTCGATATGCCAGACACAGTAACAACAAGTCTCACGATGGAGAGGTTACTGGGCCCACTCGAGTAAATCGATGAACAACGGGAGGACAGTGACAGTGACAGAGCAATCTGAGTTATGTGTTTACAAATACATTAAAAACTGGGGAAAATAAACTGAACACTCCTGGAAGAAATGCAACTTTTAGATTACAGTCTTGTGTGTATGTGTGTAAGAGAGAATGGAAGGAAGGAAACAAAGGCAGGGAGAGAAGGAAGGAGGGAGAAAAGAAAGAAGAGAGACAAGGGAGGAGGGAGAGAGACTTTGGAACAAGCAGGGCAGAAGAAGGGAAAAGAAAGCCAAGCAACTGGCAGTGGAATCAATCACCAAGAATGACCTATTAAATTGTAATTTCCCCTGAAGGGTTCTTGGTCCTTTGTCATTCTACATGTGACTTTAAAAAATGAAATTGTTATCTGGTTTGGGGGAAGAGTACATGACAAGCTTTCTGGCTTCGTGTAAATCACTTCCTCAACTTTTTTTTAATCTGTAATATGTGAATACTGCATGAGAGAAGAAAATTTGAGTGATCATATGGCTCCTTTGCCCAAGGCATTCCCAGTTCACACCCACTGTCCTGGTATAATATTACTTTGGGTCCGGATGCTCTCTCTATCATGAGCCAAGCAGAACACTGGGTCCCGTTAGTCATTGTGGCAGTTATTGTTATTCTAGGACTGTCCACACATTTATACAAGAAATGCTAATATTTTATCTCCTTCATACACTCAGGAATAGACCCTTTTAGCTGGAGAGAGTAGATGTTGATTGGGGATCTTGCTTTTCATTAGGGCTATAAACTAGGTTTTTGTAAGTGGTCAAGATCTGAGAGAGTTAGAGTATTCCTAATAACTAATGAACTTCAGGAATACTTCCCAGAGACTAGAATAGTACTGGGAGTGTCCCACTGTTTAAATAAAGAGCTAAGGGTAGTGGATCCATACAGCAGGCAACTTGTCCATCTTCACGAAATCAACTTTACAAAGAGGTTAAAACTAACATTATCTAGATTTTTTCGGGGTTTTGTTTTGTGTTGGGATCATACCCAGTGATGCTCTGGGGTTATTCCTGGCTTTGAACTCAGGAATTACTCCTGGCAGTGCTTGAGAGACCACATGGGCTGCCAGGGTTCAAACCTAGGTCAGTCTTATGCAAGGCAAAAGCCCTGTACTATTGCTCCTGCCCCAGATTTTTTTCTTAAGCCTTTCTCTGAGAGTCTTCGAGGTATACTGGGAATATAAAAAGGGATCAGTAAATATTTCTCTACATATAACTGAAGGTATCCTCAATCTTCATTTGCACATGACTTCTCTTTGGTCCCAGAGCAAGGTCTATACTAATCAGAATTCATATATTGGACAGAAATATTGCCATTGTTAATCACAACGTACTCACTACAGCATATCTGAAAAAAATAGCTACATGTGATGCTTCCAACTGGTACACGTTTCCCTTAGCAACAGTAGGTGTTTTGCAATACACAGCAGCTCTTTCCTACTAAAAAGGGCCTGCTCAGATCCCCAAAGCAGTTCATTTGTTACTGGAATTCTCTTTAATTAAAAAAGTTGGTGAGTATAAAAGAATTGCTCCTCTATGCACTAATAATATTTTTTTTCAGATAGTGTAGGAAGGGTGCAAACTGTCCTGGAAAGACTTACTGAATGGATTCTGAATATACCTCTACCTTTTGGACTCTGAGTATGTTGAACACCATGGGGTGGTTTGAAACTACGGTGAGCCAGTTAAGTTTCAGGCTGGTGGAGAACCCACAGGTCAGCTTCACACATCAGTACAAAAAAAGTTTTCCTTTCCTGTGAAATACTTCGGATATCATTTCTAAACCTATTTTGAAGAACATCTGCAAAGAGCACTCAGAAAACCCTTAGGTCATTTTCCACCCTGCTGGGAGATGAAGTTCTTTGGGAAGGTAGAAAGCTGAGATGGTGGTTGAGGTAGAAAGGGGATAAAGCAAAACAGTAAATCTTCAAAATAAATATGTCACGAAGCAGCAATGTATTTTGGTCTGTGTTTATGCAGCCGGCTATCTACTGGAGTCAGTACCAGCTACTCACACAGCAATTCATGGAGGATGCCCATGCCTTGGGAAGAAATGGTCTAACACAGATGTTATACCACTTTAGGGTGATTTACAAGCAAGAGCAGCACATTAAAATAGATTAATATTACTTAAACACTGGTTGAGCATTTACAATGTGCTAGATATTGTGCTAAGTGCTTTACATCTTAATACATCATCCCGTGCCTCGAGGCAAGGATTAATCTTGCCTCCATTTCACAGCTGAAAAAATGGAGGCAGAAAGTAGTTAACTACATGCCCAGGGCTAATGCAAGTGCAGAAGTAAGAGATCTGAACCAAGTCCATTTGGCCCTCCCTACGTGTGTGTTCTGGGTGAGGGCAGGGGAGACCAAGGACTGACAGCTGTAGAGGTGTGCACAGGAGAGCAAGTTAGCACAACGCTTCAGAGGGAGAACAGGTTAAGTACGGCTGGGGCAGAAAAACAACACAGAAGCGGATGGGCAGCGAGTATAAGGATGGCTCTGAATTGCCATCACTGGCGATCAGGGACAAAGGGAGTTGGCCTCTAGTCTTTGAATTGTTGGCAGAAACCTCTCCCAGCTGTTCTGTGTCAGACAGACCATTAGCAGATCACTGGAATTTTCCAGGTTAAATGAGAAGGGCACGAATAGCAGTGAGAACCACTGCGTAGCTGGGGAAAGTTTGGATGAGGTGGGGAAGGAGCATTAGGACAGGTGTCCAAGGGGAAAGGGATCTGGAACAAGGGAGGTCTATGTATAGCATTTTATTTCCAGACATCAAGGTCATTTAGAATTCCCAGCTCTATTCAAATGAAAGGGCAGCCTGGGCATGCTGGTGAAAAGAGAAGGTCAAGAGAAATAGTGAACAAAAGCATACGAGGCAATAATAGATTAAGTTGATCTGTTAACTCTTCAGAAGAGACAAGTACATACGTGTATATACAGACATATATAAAATTACATTTCCTCCACAATGTGTCATTAGGAAAACAAACAAACAGAAAACTTAACCTAGAAATGTTCTTGGAATAATCCTTCCTCTTACTACCTGCTATCTTGCAAAACAGCCATAGTTATAGAGATTTTATTGTTACATTTTAATTTTTTCAATTTTATAAATAAGCACCACATATAATTAGGAGCCGGATCCCCTACTTGGACTTGTGGGTGGGCATCCTGGCCTCTCAACCCTAGGCTAATTAATTAGCTGCCTGCCCCATGGCACAGCTTTTCAGCTAGCTTGAGCTAAGAAGCTGGAGGCCCCGAGGCTTCTATTTTCTACTCCATCTTCTCCACAAACCCCTTTCTCTCTGTGCTATAGAAAACATAGCAACTCAGAGCTGTGCTAAGGTTCTAAGCAGGCTAATGTTGCAAGAAGCTTAAAGAAGACTCAGCACAAAGTAGATTTTTCTCTTCCTCACTCAAAAAGGACTGAAAACCATTCTGATCGCCAAATAAATGCTAAAAAGTCACCAAGTTCACAAGACTGCAATAGAGAGATTAAAGGAGATCGCAGATAGGAGGCCTTATTTCACTTTAAAGTCCCCCTGGCTAGGTGCATAGTACATGTTGAATAAATAGTTCCTGGATGAATGGGGAAAAAATATTAAAATTGTGTTCCGGGTACTCTTAAAGAGTAGAAAACAACCATCATTTGAAGTCATTTTTTGATGTATGTGGGGGGCAGGGGAGAAGAACAGGGAGTTGAGGGAGGGTGGAAAGAAAAAAATACTTTGTCTAACCATTTGAAGAGACAAGAGGAGAAAGCCTTTACAAGAAATCCCCCTAACCTCAATATTGTCACAACATAATCTTCTATGTAGTGAAGCAGTAACAAGAATTAATGGGAAAAAAATCACCTGGACTTGAAATACTGGAAATGATGACCCCAAACCCCATTGTTGATAATCAAACTCATAGTGAGTCTTTCCAGTGACTAGAAAACTGTTCCAGAATGATCCTTATATGTCACATTCTTTTCATTGATCAAAACATGGTGGGACAAAGGAAGATTCACCCTTGAGTGTGAAGTGTTACCCAAAGAATGAATTCAAGGGAAGTGATTTATGACTACAACAAATAAAGGAATGCGTCTGGGTGTCTGTGTGTCTCCAATGGCTTCCCACTTGTAGAAAAACAGCTTCAGACAAGCCCCACAGTGTATACCGTGGTACAAAATGACCCAGGAAAAAATGGTTTCTGTAGGTGTCATTTGGAGATGCAGATCCCTGTTGGCTCTTTGATCACTGCAATTATGTCACAGGTTTTCCTGCCCAGATTTTGTTTACATAAGAACAATCTTGCCATAGGTCATCTGTGTAGAAGATCATTAATCATCACCAGTTCTGTGGGCAGAGATGGGTTAATTGGTATATTCATAAGTATCCAATTTTTTTCTTTGAAAAAAATTTATTTTCCAATTTCAAATAATTAAGGATAGGTTAGTACCTGCAGCTCTTTTATCAAAGCACAAAGGCTGCTGGTGAAATAAAGAAGACTTTGTTTCTAAACTGTTCAGAAAACACAAGCCATCACAGATCACCTGAAGGCCTCATTTTAATTTCATTCCAGATCCTTGATGCCTTGGAGGTTGTCTTTTTGAAATCTCTCATTGCTGAAATCTGTAAGTAGGTCAGAAATGGAACTTTGCAATGGAACTTTATTTTAAGGTCCTAATAAATGGCTAGGGTCAGAGCCTCGCTTGTTTACATTTCAGAAAGTCAGATTATTTGGACTCTAACAAACCTTGGGCTTGTTAAACATTCCCACATTAAGGAGCACCCTGAACAGATCTATACAGACAAGGGAGGATCACAGGAATCTGAAAGTGCCTCTATCCACAAAAAAAGATGAGCCTGAGGCTTTGGGCGACTAAGTACTTCCCCCCCCCCCCCCCTTAGACAATACCCTAATAAAACAATTATGAAGTACTCTGAATCCTGGCCACACCCCTTTGATTAAACCATACTTCACAAAACATTTAGATAAAGCCTGACCAGATTAAATAAACTCGGAGCGGGGGGGGGGGGGGGGGGGAGGGGGGGGGAGGGAATAAAAAACGCAGCCCCATCCCAGCTTGCTCAGTCCGAAGGGCATCATCCCACTTGAGAATTTAATCAAACAAAATCCTCTGTAATTCCATTGCAGCCTTTGCACTTAAGGAAAGCTCCTTGAGTCTGACATTTTGATTCTCATGGCAGATGGAAGCAACACACACACACACACACACACACACACACACACACACACACACTGTAGACACACACACACACACACACGCACGCACACACACACAACTTCCTTGGCTCCCTAGCATATGCGTCCCAGGGCGATTTCATTCCTCGGATCTTATGCAACATGCAACAAACAAACAAACAAACAACAAAGGTTGTTTCCCCCGACTCACTATTACTCCACGATTTCAGCAAATACTTGATACTGATCTCAAAGAAGCCGGAATCCTGCTGGCTGGCCATGTCGGCGGCATACAAAGAGGCGCGGGGCGGCTGGCGCGGCCGGCGGGGCAGGTACGGGGCGGGGAGGTGCCGGTCCCCGGCCGGGGATGCAGGAGCGGTCGGGAGCGGCGAGAGGGCGGCGGGCGCCCGGCACCTCTACCTGCGCCGCGGGCTGCGAGTCCTCATTTAAAGGGCGCGGAGCAGCGGCCGAGAGATGCTGGCGCTGCGCCTCCTCCTCCTCCTCCGGGTCCAGGACTGGCTTCTTATTTGCTGGGTGCTGATCCCGCTGCAGCCTTCAGTGGCGGCGGCCCCCGCGGCTTTCATTTCGGAGCTGCCATAGCCAGAACCGCCGGCCGCCGAGCATGCTCGCCTCCCGCCAGGTACGGCACCCAGGAGCTCCCACCTGAACTCCGACCGCGCCTGGGTTTGGGGGGCGGGGAAGGGGGCGATCTGTTTGTTCCCCTGGGAGGGAAGATTGCCGGGCCGGCCTCTCGGACGCGATGCGGACCCGCCTCCCAGCCCGCACCGCGCTCCCCAGGCAGCTGCAGGGCTGAGGGATGGGCTGGGAGCGCCGCCTCCAGCCCCTGCTCACAGGCTCGACCTGAGCCACCTCTCCGCCCGGGTTTCAGCTCGGTTTCAGCTCGAGGAGGAATTTCCCAGCTTCGGTGGATTTGCCTCTCGTCGGAAATGTTTCCAGGGAGCAGCTGCCGGTGCACGCACTGGCCTCTTCTCCCTCCTCTGTCTATTCCTGAAATATACACAACTGCATCATCGCGCTGCAGCGAGCAAAGCTGCACCCCTGGATCTGGTTGCAGTGACGTTTGAAAAAGCCCCATCCGTCAGCCTCACTGCAGTAGCAGAGCTCCAGAGCAAGCCATTTGCCTAGGGGTTTTTTTTTTGTCTGTTTGTTTTGTTCTGTTTTGTTTTTTTAAAATCCACCCTGTCCCCCACCACCCTCAGGCACAGAGGAATCTGCATTTTGGGTTCCTCAGAGTGGATGTGTTCCCAGACCTTTCATTTCTAAGACTCGCGGCCCAATAATGCTTATTTGAACTGAGTTAAAAATGATCAGAAGCAAAATCCTTCAATGCCTCAATGGGCTTTCACTGCATGAAATGCTGTTCAAGTGTCCTGATTTGGGGTAGCCTTCCACCTTTTCACTTTTCATAGTTCTCTTCACCAGGGGATCAAAAAAGAGCATTTTAATGATGACTAGCTAGATGTGAATAGGTGAGGTTTTATCCGCCATCTCAAAGGTTACACACGAAATCCTTCCTTCTCCTCAGGACATTTATGATGAATGTTTTCAAAAGGTATTCCTATAACATTCTCATGCTTATTTCTCACAAGAAATGTGGGAAAACTTCACACACACCCTGCCCCATACAAATGTAGACAAATAGTTCATTTGAGGAAATGGAAGGGAAAGAATATCATATACTCTGTTTTAATACCAAGAATTCTTAAAAACCAATACAAAAGAGGACTTTTAGGAGCAAATCCCAAAACTCCCTGAGGTGCTTTCAATACAGTGACCTTTTCAAACTCTGTTCTTATACAGAAGGCAATTACCAAGGTTCTAACTCCACTCATAGCTTAACTTAATTCTTTGGGTCTCTGTTTCTGGAACTGCTTCAGCATTTCATCAGATTGACTTATTTCTCATTTGCACATATACTAGAGTCAAAGAACTAATTTCATTTCATCACCTACATTTGAAAGTCTGGATGCCAGGTGAAATAACATGCTAAGGTTTTGCCTCAGAACATTTATTATATCTGAAAACAGGGACTAATATTTATGGGCACAGCCTTTTCCATTTGAGATGCCAATGACATGAACACAGCATCTTGGGGTTAATGAGCACAAAGACTTTAAAGATAAGCCCCAGATTTCAACCTAGCTCCTTTCCTTACCAGCTGGGAAACTAGGGCAAACAATGAACCTCAAAAAGCCTTTGTTTTCTTACCTATAAAATGGAAATGATAGTGGTTCCAAGTTCATTTGATTGTTGGGGATATTAAATGTTATTATAAACAAAAAGTGCTCAGCACAGTGTCTTATATGTAGTAAACCCTTGATTACCTTTTAGTCATACTGATGCTTTTGATGATGATGAATTTTTAACTTTTACAATTATTTAAATATTAAGATACCATTATTTGCAAAGTTATTTATAGTTGCATTTCAGGTGTAAAATATTCCAACACCAATCCCAAAACCAATCAGAATAAAAGCGCTTCATTTAAGCTAAATACATTTGCTTAGAAGGCATATTATTTGTGAATACTTATGGTAACTATTTGGGGTAGCAAGTTGGAAACATTGAGAAAAACAGTTGCAATAAGCAAACACACTATTATATATTGATACTCAAGCATAAAGTAAGTTTGTTGACTTCAGAAAAGAGCTTAACAGGCTTTTTAGAGTTTTCAATACTACTATAATAAACAAATTAACTTGCTGAGATTGCCACTCTCACATACATATTTTTTAAGAGGAAACTATCATAAAATATTAAATGCTATTTAGAAAAGAATGCTTTTAATGGCAGCTGGTTTTTCCCATGAAGAGTGATTCAGCAACCAAGAGCCCAGTTTCTATCTGTTAGAACCTGAAATTCAGTCTAGTGCATGCTTTTTTTTTTTATCATTCAAGTACCTTTAAAGAGAGCATATATTGTAAAAGAACAGAAAAGCCCTTTGTTTTGTTGAAAGGCTTGCAAATCAAATAGAATGACACCTGCTGCAAGCTGGGGTAAAACATTTATCCTTTTGTCTCCTGGGTGGGGGGGGGGGGAGAGGTTTATAAGAAGTATTTAAATTACAATAATCTCTAAATTAATTTCTGGTTTGTCAGTTGTCATTTAAGATGACCTGGAATTGCTTTAGCCTTCATATATATATAGGACTTTTCCTTAAAAACCTTAGAACATACAATGCTTCTTTAAGCAAGGAGTTCAATATAGATGTTGGCTGGGGGCAGAAAGAAAGGTAATAGTAATACAGGAAAAATGGAATATTGCCAGAAAGGTATCAGAGAGTGGAGAAAAGTCAGAAAATGACCGGAGACAAATGATAATGAACCATTTACATTTATTGAAGATTGAAGATTATTATTATGAAAAAAACAAATATTTTATCATGCTTAATCCTTCCCCTAAACCTATGTGTACTCTCATTTGCAGACATTTATAAAGGCATAAAATAGGGTCACAGTCATAGAACTAGTAAAATTCAGGTATAACATATTCACTATAACTTAACTTAATCATTTATTAAAACTTTATTTTCAGACATAATTGTGGATACCACTCCTTAGAGAAAGTTCTAAAAGAGATGCTATTCCTCTTCTTATCACTAGTAGGAAGACCAGGCTCTGTGGTACAGTAGGTATTTCTGTCCCATTTGTCTCAGGGAGATATTGTTTACATGGAGGCTGTATTCCCATTAAGGAACCCCCAAAAGGACTGTCATTGCTTTGAATATTCATTTTGATCGACAGTACAAGTCAGGTTGTATACAAAGAAGCCTGATCTGGATCAGGTGGGAGCCATCCACTCTCCATGCTGTTCACAAAATGGAATGAGCTGTTCCCTCATCCTGATGTTGATCCACATCTGCCCAAGACTCAGTTTCCAGGAAGGTGTACTTATTTGTAATCCACATTGGGCCAATAAGAGTAGGAGCTAAGAAAACAATGTTTCAAGAAAATGATGAGCCTAGTCATCTATGTCCCAAGCTAAGTGAGAGATAGAGGGATGAAGGTGGCGAAGGATGTTTGGATTGTATTTGACAATCTATAGCATTTATCCATATCCTGCCTTGCAGTTATAACTTGCAGTTTTTTGTTTCTGTGTTTGATTGGCTTTGAAGCCTCATCTAGCAGTGCTCAGGGCTCATTCCAGGCCCTATGCTCAGGGATCACTTCTGATGATTCCAGGCTGGGGGGTGGTCCATATGGGGATATGGGGATCGAACATGGCCCATCACAATGAAGGTAAGTTCCCTGCCTTCTGTACTATCACTTCGGCCCTCTACTGTACGTTTTATCTCTAGAATAGCTATATTTTACTAAGTTGTATCCCCACTGCTCCTAGTGCACAGTAAATCCCCATTCAAAATACATATGTTGAGTCAGACAGTGAATGAACAGACTTGTCACACACCCCTAGTACTATCAGCTGCCTGTGGAAAAAATGTTCAAGTGAAGTGACATTAGTTTGTACTTTAATTCATAGTTAATTTCCCCATCCTTTGACAATTTATTTTTGAGACTGAAATGTGTGGTGCTTTTATAAAAATGTGAAAACAAAGCTAGGGAAGCAATCTGGATGCTTGCCAACTCTGAGAACCATTACCTAATGATTTTAAAGCATCTGACTGAGTTGATTGGGTTAGGATTGGAATCCACCCTCTTTTCCTCTGGAAGGCTGCACGGGGTACACATGTGTAATTATTGTCACAGAGCAACAAGAACATTCATGCATGGAATGTATTTAAGCAGAAGAGAAATGTTTTACTAGCATCCCGAGGAAACAAAGAAAAGTCACTTTGTGTAAGTAAAAAACTGCTTTATTAATTTTTGATCAGAAGTTTTAGATTTCAAGAGGCATTAATTGTATTATATTCCAAATATTTTATGTTGAAAACTATTCCATATCATGTTAAGTGTCACGTGGCTTGAACTGGATTGACAGCAGCTAAGATCAACAGTGATAATTCCAGAGAAAGGGACACTGGTATTTTGTTTTAAATCTGGTCTTTTAGAGCTAACCTGAAGAAGCAAATATTAAGATAAATCACAAACTTCACTTTAGATTGATTTTAGATACACACTATGGCATGCTAGAGAGAGTGTTAGAGAGAAAAATGTGGAGTAATATAAACTGATACTCATTTTGTAAATGTAAATGTAGTATCACTCCCTTAAAAATGCAACTCACATGTACAATTCTTCACAAAACTAGATTCCATAAATTCCAGGAAACATCTACTCTATTACTATCCAACACCAATCATTTTTCCAAGGGAATTTAAATACATTCAAATTTTTTAAGGCATGAAAATTTCATAAAAGGACAACATGTACAGATGCCGACATAAATAAGGAAAATCATATATCACATCCCTTAAAACTGTTTTCATTACAAGAACTATCAACAGAACCTAGTTTTCTTTCCCATTCACCTCCTCTGCGAAAAACTTTTATAAGGAACTCTAGACCAATGCAAAGGAATCAGACAGTCTAGTGCAGCAAGAAACTGAACAAAGAGGTCCTTCTACTGGGCACCCACAACGCACCTCTTCAGAAATGGAGATGGGACATCATTGGAATGAACTTGGACTGATCTTAGGTTTCTACCCCTTGCAGCTTCTAGATGGGTGAAATGAAAATTGGGCCATTCCTGCAAACTGCCACAAAAAAAGTGAATGGTGGCTCTAAGAGCAACTATTTGAAAGATCATCACGAGAGCAATATATATACCAGTGAAGCTCCTGCTATATGTAGTAAGTAGGAGCTACATTGTTGGGAAAGTGGTTGAGCATCTCCTGGGCTCACTTTCCTCATCTGTAAGACGGTCTTAGCATCCAGGTCTGTTAGGAGAACTAGGGAGCCCATACGCTGATGATAGCTGTCCAGTAACCGACGTTCATGAAGCAGTGAACCCAAACTACTCTGTATGAGACACTCAACTTCACAGTTAGATTAGGGAAAGAGGAAAGAGGACCTTGTGCATCAACCAGAACCCCCACCTCCAGCCACCTCTGTGTGTTGCCAGGGAAAAGCTAACATTTGTAAAGGTAAAGACAATGTAAACATAAGAACACTAAAAAAGAATTCTGTAGGAGTGGTGCGATAGTACAGCTGGTAGGTTGCTTCCCTTGCATGTGGCCAACCCAGGTTTGATTCCCAGAACCACACCGAGTCTCCCAAGTCCCCACAGGAGTGATCCCTGAGCACAGAGCCAGGAGTAAGTGCTAAGCAGCATAGAGTATGTCCCCCAAAACAGAAAATAGCTATTTTTTAAAACAAAACAAGGAAATAGGCAGTGTCCTTAGACAAAACCTTAACCATGGACTATAAAACTGAGATACAAAGAGAGGGGAGAGAATAAAGAGGAGGAAAAGTAACAACGGATATTGCAGATGGTCTGGGCACTTCGGTGGTGGTGGGATGTAGTAATAGTTATGTCCATCAAAACCATAAATGTTAATGTTCTTGTAATCTTGTTTCTTAATTTACAAAAAAGAGTACTCGAGTATTCTTTAATATTTTTGTGCTTCTAACTTTTGGTACCCAGGGTAAAGCTAAAAAGAGCTTCTAGGGGGCTGGAGCAATAGCACCAAGGGTAGGAGCCAGGAGTAACCCCTGAGCATCGCCGGGTGTGACCCAAAAAAGCAAAAAAAAAAAAAGCTTCTAGTTATGTTTGGATCTGCTCGTTATTTATCTAATTTACTTTTATCACTCACCTTTCATGGTAAGCCCAGCTCTTTAGATATCTTAGATTCCAAACCACTGGTTCTAAGGGATCATACATTTTTGCTTGCATTAATATGAAGATCAACTCAATTTCTGGCATACACAGAATTTTATATTGTATTTACAGATATGCATGGTAGTCTATGGTAGACTGATCTCCATTGACCTTTGTTGGGAAGGTATCTAACTTCAAACACGTGATGACATTACTGCCCTATTCTCAACTTAAATCTCTACACTGAGATGCAAACAGGTTTAGTATAACTAGCTACAATCTCATCCAATAACTAATATATTATTTAAAGTAGTAAACCCTTTCAAAAAAGATGAAATTTCCTTATATATCATAACTTACCAAAAATGAACATAAAATAGCACTATATATATTATTCATTATTCTCTCCATACCCTGTTTTTATCTAAAGAGAAAGAGGAAAATGTTGCTCCTTTTCTTCTGAATGATAATATGACAAATAAAAACATAAAAAAATCTGATAATTACATTAAAAGTCTGGGGTTTCAGTAAGATCCTTCCATTATTCTGTAGTAACAATTAAATACCTTTCAGGACTAGAACACATATTACTACCAATGGTTCCAATATCATACTTAAAAAATTAATATAGGGTTTAGATATAGTTTATATATATTTTATATTAGGCTTTATATCAACTTTTCCTAGTGTTACCATTTAATACAGTTATTGAAATCTATAATTTTTCAGTCAGTGTTATTGGTAGAAATTTGAAATTTTGATTAGTTTCTTTGGGGGTAGAGGTATACAGCAGTGCTCAGGAGCTATTCCTAGCTCTGTGCTCAGGAGTAACCCCTGGCTGTGCTCAGGGAACTATGAGGTGCTGAGGACAGAATCATGATCTCAGCAAATGCAAGGCCTTTTCTCCTGTACTACCTCTCTTGAATAGGTTTGCTGTTTGTTTTTTAAAATGCTCTTGCTACTTAAACTTTGCATATACCTTTTTCTTCTTTTAAATATCATCACCTATTGATAGTTACATATAAAAAATCAAAGAAGTAGAAATCAGAAAAATATTTTCTGTAAACTGACCCTTGTATTAAGACAAGACCCTTGTACAAGTCATTTTTCTACTGAATGACATATCCTGCTTTTTGTTACTGAAACAAAGGTCTGATTTCTTTAAGGCAGTCAATATTGCTTCTTCATAATACTGGGAAGAATTATAGGATGGAAAAGCAGCTCTGTGTAATACATTGTTTTATTTCATTATTTGGCACTGTTTTCATTTTTGGCAATAGAGTTATCTTCTCAATTATGTTTTGATAAGCTAGGATTATAATTATCCAGTATAAAACACACACTGGCTGACTTGTGTAGTAGAAACTGAACTGCAACCAAAAAATAATTGGGAGTTAGAGCTAAGTCAATGTGAAAATGATCAAGTTGTCTACTGTGAAACTGATAAGAGATATTGTTCAATTTAGAAGAAAACTACTAGAAATCATATAACTGGACAAATCCCATAAACCTGGGATGAACCAAAGTTGAAAGCCAGGCTGTTATTGTTGAGCTTAAGAGAAGTTGAACTTTTCTGAATTTAAAACACACAAAGAGCATTCCTTCTTTGGAACTAATGCTTTTTTAAAAAGCATCCACTCAATGGCCATCACTGATTAAACTGCCAACATCTTCAAAAGGAGACTCTTGATTCCTTTCCCTAGAAGACCGTAGCCTGCGCCCAAAGCCAATGAAGCTGAGAAGCGCATACATCACATTTTCTACCCACAGGCACCATGAAGACATGGTAGAACACGTAACTGTGAATGGGGTAACTATATTTTGGAGGGTAGAGAAAGTCTTGCAAGGCATGTTTTCAGAAAGGGTGGGGAAATCACCACCCTACTTTGACCAGACAGACAGGGCTTTGTGTAGGAGGGTGGAGCTGTTAGAAACCAGCTGAAGGGTGGAAGGGAGTAGCTTAGTAAGCTGGTGGGAGAGCAATTCCAAATGCATGGCTTAGCTCAGTAGCCAGAAGAGAGAATAAATGATCTTTGCAGACCAGCAGCGTGGGTGAGGTCACTCTGAGAAGCCCAGGGAAACAGACTCATGATTCGGATCCCCACCATGTTAGCTCTGGAGAAACCCAAGCTTCACCATCAGCTCTAATTCCACCAGATGCTGACCACAGTGATCCATTAATGAGCCTGAAGAATGCCCTTATTTATAAGGTGTCTATAATAAACACTACCTAGTGTCTACAGAAAGCTGTTCCATCATTTTAAAGGTTAAAGATAAAAGAGCTTTGTATTACCAGGATGCTAAAGGTAATGCTCCGGACTTCATCATCATCAAGATCAGAGGAACAAAAGGGGCAGAATTCCCTCCTTTGCCCTTCATTCTTAAGAAACACAGTTTTATCTTTTCAGCTATTGAATCTAGCCTGCAGGACATTAGTTTGGGGCGTAGGGATTTACCAAATTTCCCCTGCTACTTAAGTGGCCCTTTCCAAATTCTAGGAATGTGCTGGTGGTTTGCTTGGGTCGTATCCAGAGGCTACTTCAGCCTCTCTGGATAAATACAGGATGGGTGGCAACTGTAGTCTGCCTATTACTCAAGTCTACTTTAAGGCTTAATTTTCATTTTCTTTGCTCTCTAAGGGAATTTTTCCTTATGCCCAAAATTTATTTTTAAGTTCATTTTGTCTACAAAGTTCTAAATCCTTACCTTAGTATATCAATTTCATGTAAATCATATCAATTTTGTGGTTAAAATAAGGTAGAAAAGTGTATAAAAATAACATGGATATGAGCCTTCTGTGGAGCTTGTGGATATGATAATATGACATTTCTGATAATAAAAAATGAATTAGGTGGAGAGCTAAATCGAGATAAATCAAGGTAATACTCTTTTTCTTGAACTTATATCTACTTTTAGAGATGAAGAAATTCATCCTAACCTGACAGTTAGGATGTGACAGAGTAATGATAACAATAATGAAGATAATTGGTGGTTAAGTAATAGAGTCAAGATTGGACCTTGGATCTGACTCTAGGCCAGGGACAGTCAAGAGAAATGTAATGTGAGTCACATATGCAATTTAGAATGTTATGGTACCTATATGTAAGCCTAAAAATAAGCAGGTGAGACTAATTTTACCATATTTTACTTAACCCAGTGTACCAAAAATTGTTTGTTCAATATGCAATAAGTATAAAATTGTCAGTGAGACATTTACTGATTTTTTCACTAAATACTAGAAGATAGTGTGTGTATTAAAGCACTGTCAGGTCCATGTGGTTTCACCACATTCCAAATACTCAGTTGCTGCAAGTGACTAGTAGTTCCCTTATCAGACAGCACAGCTATTGGGGCTGAATTTTCATTATTTTGGTGTTTGGGTCCACATCTGGCAGTACTCAGGGGATACTCCTGGATCTGTGCTCAGGAGTGACCTCTGGGAGTGCTCGGGGGACCATTTAAATGAATGGTGCAAGGAATTCAAAACAAGGTCAGTGGGATGGAGGACAAGCACTTTAACCCTCATACTATCTCTCCACCACTGAATTATTATTCTTTCTAAATTATTATTTTTATGCCATGAACCCATTTGACAGTCTAGCAAAGTTCACGAGCTTCTCCATTGACTAAAACAAAATATATGGGATTTCAAAGGAAACCAGCATTTTAAAAAAACTGCCAGCAAGTTGAATACCACACAGTTTTGGCATTATACATATCCATGTGTATTTACTTAATAATATAGTAAAGAATAAATCAGATGTAACCTTAATCACTGTTCTCTCGTTGTTAATTGATTTTCTTGAGTGAGCCCAGTAACGTCTCCATTGCGAGACTTGTTGTTACTGTGTTTGGCATATTGAATACGTCACGGGGAGCTTGCCAGGCTTTGCCCTGTGGGCGGGATACTCTCAGTAGATAGAGATGCTTGCCAGGCTCTCCAAGAGGGGCAGAGAAATCGAACTCGGGTCGGCCATGTTGGCTGCGTGCAAGGCAATCGCCCTACCCACTGTGCTATCGCTCCTTAATAAATGTAATAAAGGTAAAGGTAAAGGCCCTCCCGTTGATCATCGATTTGCTCGAGCGGGCCCAGTAACGTCTCCATTGGAGACTTTGTTGTTACTGTGTCTGGCATATCGAATACTCTCGGTAGCTTGCCGGGCTCTCCGAGAGGGGCAGAGGAATCGAACTCGGGTCGGCCATGTTGGCTGCATGCAAGGCATGCAAGGCAAACGCCCTACCCGCTGTGCTATTGCCTTACAAGCGGCCAACATGGCCGACCCGAGTTCGATTCCTCCGCCCCTCTCGGAGAGCCCGGCAAGCTACCGAGAGTATTGGATATGCCAGACACAGTAACAACAAAGTCTCCAATGGAGACGTTACTGGGCCCGCTCGAGCAAATCGACGATCAACGGGAGGGCCTTTTACCTTTTTACCTTTTAATAAATGTAATAATTAAAATAAAATGATGAACATAACCAATATTAAGATCAACCTAAAGCAACCATAATGGAATGAGAATATTTCTGATTTCTATTGGTAACCAAGTCAGAGGTCTGCTCTCACTGTGTTTGCTGCCTTACGTTCATAACTGAAAAGGTGCTGGTTTTGTTTTGTTTTGGGTTCTCCCCTGGCGGTGCTCAGGGCTTTCTCCTGCCTCTGTGCTCAGGGAATACTTTCAGTGGTATTCAGGGGACCATGTGGGGTACCATGTATCCAGTTCTGGTTGGCCTCATGAAAGCAAATGCCCTGCCCATTGTACTATCGCTCTGGCCTGAATAAAAGGGAATAATGATAAATAAGATGTATTTGGGTTTGGGGGCAAGCTGGAGATATTGTACAGCTGATAACACACTTGCCTTGCAGACAGCTGACCTTGATTTAAACTCCAATATCTCATACCACCCCCCAAGCATTGAAAGGTATAATTACTGAGTGCAGAGTCAGGAGTGACCCTTGAGCATCCCAAGGTGCATGTCCCCCCACACACCAAAAAAAGATATATATATATATATATATATATATACATATATATACATATATTTCCCATTAAATCCCATAGTGCCAAAGAGCTCCAGGTTGGTGGTCGTTCTGGGAGTTCTCTTCTTAAACTTTGCAGCCCTTTCTCCCTGTTCTGTGAAGTAGAATTTTGCACGAAGGAGATGGTGGTCTGATCCCGTTTGGAATTTTGGTACAACAGCGACATGGGTCAGGCAAAACCGTTGATTGAATATGATGTGGTCGATTTCATTGTGGAACCGTCCACCGGGAGACTCCCAAGTCCAACGTTTAGATTTGGTCTTCTGGAACTGTGAGTTACCATGGATGGTCTTGATCGACATGATGAACTCAGACAGTCTCTCACCCTGTTCGTTACATTCTAGGCCATGGGTCCTGATGTGGAGTTCTTCGGCTGATCTTCTTGGTCCTACCTTGGCATTAAAATCACCCAAAATGATCTTGTAGAAGGTGTGGTCTTCTCTATAGAACTTCTCCAGCTCCATGTAGAACTTCTCAATTTCTCCTTCATCATCATTGGATGTTGGTGCTTAGACAACAAAGATAGAAACTGCCGGCAGTGAGCCACATCTATTCAAATGTAAACGTCCGATTCCGGTTTTAGGCATTCCAATGAATCAATGCTCATGGCCAAGTCCATGTTGATAAGGACACCGACACCACCGATGCCTCTTTTTTTTTTTAATGCCCACATACCAAATTCCACAGGATGGATATGTCGTTCCCAACGTTCTCCCTTCCGAAATCCGACACGCCATTTTGTCGGTAAAGAAACGAACAGCACCCGGCCCAGACAAGGTCAGACCTGAACACCTGAAGAACCTGCCGTCAATGCTCATCAATACGCTGGCTCGGCTATTCACACGCTACCTTTCTGAATGCAAGGTTCCATCCCAATGGGAAACCATCAGGACTGTACTACTGTACAAGAAGGGAGACATCCATGAAATTGGCAACTATTGCCCAATCTGCCTACTGTCTGTCATCTACAAGCTTTCACTTGAATCATCCTGAATAGGATTGACAGAACACTAGATGAAGGACAACCATGCGAGCAAGCCGGGTTCTGCAAAGGATTCAGCACCATCAACCATATCCACATGATAACCAAGCTTATTGAGGTTTCTCGGGAGTTCAAGATGCTGCTCTGTCTAACGTTCATTGATTTAAAGAAGGCCTTTGATTCTGTTGAGACAGAAGCGGTCATTGAAGCCCTAGCCAACCAGGGCATTCAAACTCAATACATCAGGATCCTCCGTGAGCTGTATTGCGGATTCATTACCAGGATCTCATCATTCTACAAAGAAGTAATCATTGATGTCAAGAGAGGGGTTCGGCAGGGTGATACCATTTCACCGAAACTCATCTGTACCACCCTCGAGAACATCATGCGATGACTGGAATGGGAAGAAATGGGAGTGAAGATAGATGGTCGGCAACTACACCACCTCTGCTTTGCTGATGACATTGTTCTAATAACACCAAACATTAGCCAAGCGGCACAAATGCTGGCCAACTTCGACCGTGAGTGTGGAAAGGTCGGACTACAGCTGAATCTTTCGAAGACAATGTTTATGAGAAACAGTCTCATTCCTGATGCTCCATTCGCTCTCAACGGAACAACCATCTCCGAATGCAACAGTTATGTATACTTAGGTCAAGAAGTCAACATGATGAATGACCTGGCACCTGAGTTGCGCAGGAGGAAGAGTGCGACTTGGAATGCCTTCAAGAGCGTCGAAGAAATAGCTAAGAGGATGAAGAACCTCCGGCCCAGGCACATCTCTTTGTCCACTGTTCTTCCTGCATTAACATATGCCTCAGAGACCTGGGCCCTCAAACAGGATGAGAACGCTATTCGCTATTCAGTTCTCCCAAAGAGGAATCAAAAGAGCTATGCTTGGAGTATCACATTTCACTCAAATGAGAGAAAGAATCCGGAGTTCTGACCTCCATAAATGATCAGGAATCAGGGACGCTGTTTTGTTTGCCAAGGCGTCAAAAATCAGATAGGCTGGACACGTAAAGAGATTTAGAGATGACCACTGGACTAGAGCTGTTACCGACTGGATTCCACGAGACATCAAAATACCACGTGGCCGCTCACCTACCAGATGGTCAGACTTCTTCATCAAGATCATGAATGATCGATTTGAGTCTCTTTGTATTCCTAGAAAGAACAGACGCGATTGAGCTACACTAGTACGCGATAGGGACAAATGGAGACGTTACCGGCGCCCACTCAAGCAAATCACCGATTAACAGGAAGTCAAGTGATCAATTGATCAACGCCCATAATCCCACATGAGAGTATGTGGTCTGACCACTAATCTCTATTATTCCTAAACATCATTCAGTCCAGGGAGCTCAGTTTTCGTAGTTTCTTGAAAATGATCACAAATATTTAGTGCATGTTCAAGAAGATTCTTATTCTTTGCTCTTAACAATTCTCTTATTTAATGAATAAAAATAAATTCTCTGTATTCTACTTTTATCAGTTGTTTTCTCTTACTCTATGATATTCTTCAATATTTTGCTCTACTCTAAAGTACTTCAAATGATATTTAAAAAATAAAGTCATTCAAAAATATATTTGCCACACAACTTTCCTTAGAAACTGAATTATTTTATGCACCAGAAATTTCTGTTGCCTGACTATACAACAGCTGTTAGCTACAAACCTCAAACATTCAAGTATATGCAATATAACTCGTATTTCTATGTGATATAAACTGTCCATATTTGAGTACATGATATAGAAAACATCATCTGTATATGTTAAATAAGCTCCTTGTCCTAAATGTGCATTTATTTATAAGCTACTGCATAATATATTAAATTATTTGTCTACCCCAATGGAAAGGAAATATATTACATTATTGTATACAATTATAATTGTACTCTCATCTTAAGAGCTAGTCAATTTTTACTCTATCTTTAAACTTTTTAAATTTAGATACCACAATTTACAGTTGTCTATAAGTGGTTTTTTGTTTATTTTTTGTTTTTGTTTTTTCCCTTTTTTTCTAATCACCTTTTTTGATTTATTGAACATGTAAATAGATACAGCAAATAAACATTAAGCAACTTTACTTATCAAAATTATTGGAAAAATAAATTTAAAAAATTTATAATGTTCAAACTGAGCTCCATAAAATATACTTATACAAATTTATTCTTTTTTTTTCCCTTTATTTTATTTTATTTTTTTTAAAGTTGTAGATTTACAATTTTTTGTGCTTTGGTTTCAATTATACAATGATCAGATACCCATCCCTCCACCAGTGCCCATTTTCCACCACCATGGATAATATCCCTCCCACCTCCATCCCCCCATCCCCCCTGTCTCTGTGGCAGGGCAATCCCCTGTGTTCTCTCTCTCCTTTTGGGTGTTGTGATCAAATTTATTCTTTTTTATTCTCCTCAGGTTCGATTCCTCAACCCTTCTTGGAGAGCCAGGCAAGCTACCAAGAGTATCTCGCCCGCACGGCAAAGCCTGGCAAGATACCCGTGACGTATTCGATATGCCAAACACAGTAACAAGTCTCACAATGGTGACATTACTGGGCTCCCTCGACCAAGTTCATGAACAACGGGAGGACAGTTACAGTGATTTTTTTTATTGAATACCCATGAGGTAGAGCATTACAAAAATGTTTATGATTGCATTTCAGTCATACAATGTTCCTACACCCATCTCTCCATCAGTGTAAGTTCCTAGCACCAGGGTCCCCAGTTTCCCTCCGACTCTTTCAAGCCACAATAGCCAGAATTTGGAAACAATCTGAGTGTCTGAAAACAGATGAATGGATAAAGAAACTATGGTACATCTACACAATGGAATACTATACAGCTGTTAGGAAAAATGAGGTCATGAAATTTGCCTATAAATGGATGGACTTGGAAAATATGCTGGGTAAAAAAAGGGACAGATAAAGAATGACTACATTTATTTGTGATATATATATAACATAAAACAGTATGAAACTAATATCCAAGACCAAGGAACATGGGTCAGGAGGACTGGTTGGGAATTACCACAAGGGTGTGGGGGATGGCGGGTAGTTAAGATAGAGGAAGGTCTATTATGACAGTACTAGTTGGAAATGATCACTCCGGACAAGAACTACGCATTAAAAGTAGGTAAAGGGATATACATGATAACCTTTCAGCACCTGTATTGCAAGTCATAATGCCTAAAATGAGAGAAAGGGAAAGAGAGAGAGAAAAGAAAGGTGCCTGCCATAGAGGCAGGTGGGGATATAACTGGGTTTAAATATATAATGTTCCCACCTCCAATCCTACTACCAATGACCTCATCCCTCCACCAATGACCCCAGGTTCTCACCTACCTTCCAACCTGAGCACTTGACAGATACATTTTAAATTTAATTACTGTAGTTTGTGTCTCATGTTTTCAGTAGTGTATGATCTAGGATTCAGACATTTACAGGAACTTGCCTGTACACCACAGACAACCCCCAGACCTCTGTCTCTTGCCTCTCTGTTATTTCCAGACTGTCTCTTCTTGCTCGCTCCCTTCATTTGTCTTCTTCCTGGGCATTTTTTGTTTCTGTAATCTAGAGTCAATAGTTGCCAATCTCTGATGCTTATAATACCTGATACCCTTGATGTGTTATACATATGCCACAGGAAGTGAGAATACCTGGTATCTATCCTTGTCCTCTGACTTTACTGAACTTGAGATTCTCTAGTACTGTAGGTTGTTTGTAGACATTCTGATATATGTGACTCTCACTGGTGTGAGGTGAAATCTCACTGACTTGGATGAACTCTCACTTGATTTAGATCTCCCTGACAATAAGTAACAATGGACACTTTTTCATAAGCCTACTGTCCATTCTGCTGTCTCCTTTAGGGAACTGTGTTCTTTTCTTCTGACCATTTTTAAGGGGTCTTGGATTTCCTGATGTTGATCTGTGAGTGCTTTTTTTATAAAAATTTATTAATTTATTGAATCACTATGGGAAAAGTTATAAAGCTTTCAGGTTTAAGTCTCGGTCATGCAATCATCAAACACATTTCCCTTCACCAGTACTCATTTTTCACCACTAAGAACCCCAGTATACCCCCCCTCCCAACCCTCCCAATGCCTGTGAAGCAGATGAATTCTAGTTAATACTCTATCTACTTTGATTAGATTCATTGTTTCGACAAAAGATGCACTATTATTATGTAGAGTTTACACCCCCAAATCAGACCCGTTGAAAAGACATTCTGAAATAACTTGTTTTTATAGCTGGTTACAAGAATCAAATGATGAGGCGCGGCCACTGTGGCCGCACGATTTTGAATTTCTGATATTGTACTTATTAAGCCTGGAAGTATTTCTGCCGAGAGTCAGATAATTATGAGACTGGTTTCTGTGGCTCTGGAGTCATGGCCGTGCCGGTGAGCCGCTCGTGGGGGGCAACTCGTGACCTCGGTAGGGCGTGAAGGATGAGCCCGGAATGCCCCCCTTCCCATGAGGTTTCAGTCACCCCTGTCACAACTGGCTCACCTGGCTTTCCAAAAAGCTTCAAGGCGGCCGCCATCTTTCTGTCCAGAGGGAAAAAGGCAGAAGGGAGCAACATCCTTTTCCCTCCAGGCAGGCATAGTGGCATGGATTAATGCATAGTCTCCATTCACTTTACTGCCACAAGCTGCCAGGTTTTGCATTAAGTCCTTGTGCTTCTGGAGCCATGGCCGTGCCAGAGAGCCACTCGTGGGGGGCAACTCATGACTGTGAGTCCATTATATAGTAGATGTTAACCCTTTCATCTAATTTTTAAGTTTTTTTTATTTTTTTATTAGTGAAACACAATGAGGTACAGTTATAGACTTACAAATTTTTGTGCTTGGGTTTCAGTTATACAATGATCAAGTACCCTTCCCTCCACCAGTGCCCATCCTCCACCACCACAGGTCCCAGCATCCCACCCTGCCTCTGTGGCAGAGCATTCCCTTTTGTTCTCTCTCTCTTATTGGGTGTTATGGTTTGCAAAAGAGGTGATGGGTGACAATCATGTTTGGTCTATAGTCTACTTTCAGCATGCTTCTCCCATCCTGGGAGGATCCTCCCAACACCCTTTATTTGGTGCTCCCTTCTCTATCTGAGCTTCCTTTCCCCCTAGCATGTGTGGCTGGCCTCTAAGTCATGGAGCAAAATTCCTGGTACTAATCTCTGCCACTCCTGGGTGTTAGTCTCCCATTTTGTTACTTTATGTTCCCCAGATGAATGCAATCTTTCTGTGTCTATCCCGTTCTTTCTGACTCATTTCACTTAACATGATACTTTCCATGTAGTACCACTTGTATGTAAATTTCATGACTTCATCTTTCTAACAGCTACATAGTACTCCATTGTGTAAATGTACCAGAGTTTCTTTAACCAGTCATCTGTTCTTGGGCACTCAGGTTTTTTCCAGGTTTTTTCTGGCTATTGTAAAGAGTGCTGCAATGAACAAACGAGTGCAGATGTCACTTTGACTATACTTTTTTGCCTCTCTGGAATGTATTCCCAGGAGTGGTATTGTTGGGTCAAATGGGAGATCAAATTAAGTTTTTGGTTTGGTTTGCAGAAACAATTTGGCAAGTCAAAACTACCATATTTTTTTCTAATAGGAAGAGAAGGGAACACATAAGAGGAAGAAACGCAGCAAAATATATTATATATTGGCATGGGAGAGATAGCTGGAGTGGGTAAGGTGCCTTCCCTGCATTTGGTCAAGGTTTAATCCCAGGCACCACATATGGTTCCTGGAACCCCTCAAAGAGTGATCTCTGAGCCAATATTTCCAAGAGTAATGCAAAACTAAAACAAATAAAAAACTCTGTAAGCATGAAGACTGTTTCAAGAACTTTACTCATTATACACATACAGCATATATACATATATATTATGCAAGTATACACATATACGTGAATGCTGGTTTGCAGTACATACTACATTTTTATTGTGAATAGTGGTTTAAAATAGTTTGAAGATCTTCTACATACTACTGAGAATGCAAAAACAGTCCAGTTGTGGTGCAAAACCACTAAGTCACTTCTCAAAAAGTTAAACATAGATCATACAATACGCCATTCCACTTTTTATATATACCCCTCAATGAATGGAAATCAGAAACACAAACATATATATTCATACACAGAAGCACTATTCACAGTAGCACAAAGATATAAACAGCTCAGACACCCATTAGTGGACAAATGCATAAATAAATGGTGATATCTTCATATATTTGTCATGGAAAGGAATATGTACAAAAATGTGCTACATGAACCACAGAAACTTGGTGTTATGTGAAAAAAGTGAAATTGAAGAGGTCTAACGGATATATTTTGGCCTAACATAAATCCATAGAAATGAGATACAGACTGGCTGCTCCCGGTGTTGAGGGGAAGAGGGAACCGAGCAAATCTGTGTAAGGTTCTCAAGTTAGGACTTTTTTTTTTTTGTAGGAGTACTGCTATTTATTCAGCCACTGATTAGCTGATTGAATTGTGCATGAACTCCACCTTACTTTTTTTTTCTTTTTCCATTTTTTTATACTTTTATTTATTGAATCACCGTGAGAGCAGTTACAAAGCTTTTGGGTCTAAGTCTCAGTCATACAATGAAACACCCGTACCTTCACCAGTGCCCATTCTCCACCACCAAAAATCCCAGTATACCCCCATCCCACACCCTCCCCCTGCCTGTGGGGCAGATGATTTCCACATTACTCTCTCTCTACTTTGATCACATTCACTATTTCGACACCAGACCCACCATTATTTAAGATTTTACCCCAACACTCAGATCTGCTGAAAAGGCAACAATAGACAATTTGTGTTCTATTGCTGGTTATGAATAACATATGATGTCGTGTGGCTGCAGTAGGGCCATGTGGTTTTGAAATTCTGAAATTTTAACACTTAAATCTGGAGGGATTTCTGCCAAAAGCCACTGGGTTTAGAGATCTGCTCCTGAGTCTCTGGGATCATGGCCGTTGAGCAGCTTGATGAGGAGCCAGAGAGGCCGTTCATGGGCGATGACTTGGGGTCTCATTGGGGTGGGGAGGACAGGCCCGGCTCCACCTCCCGCCCCCATCCCGTGAGACCCAACAAGTTTCGTCACTGCGGGCCCAAGCCTGACTGTCCAATGGCCTCTGGAGGATGATAGCCACCAAGTCGCCAAGAGGGAGCAGGTGGAGGGACAGCACCCATTCCCCCCTGGGGGTGGCCCGGTGACAGTAACCTACTGCGGGGTCCGGACACATTTCTGACAAAAGCCGCTGGGTTTTGAGTTTTGTTTGAGTCTCTGGGATCAAGGCCGTTGAGCAGCTTGATGAGGAGCCAGAGAGGCCTTTTGTGGGCAATGACTTGGGGTCTCATTAGGGTGGGGAGGACAGGCCCGGCTCCACCTCCCCCCCCCCATCCCGTGAGACCCAACAAGTTTCATCACTGCGGGCCCAAGCCTGACTGTCCAATGGCCTCTGGAGGATGACAGCCACCAAGTCGCCAAGAGGGAGCAGGCGGAGGGACAGCACCCATTCCCCCCTGGGGGTGGCCCGGTGACAGTAACCTACTGTGGGGTCCGGACACATTTCTGACAAAAGCCGCTGGGTTTCGAGATTTGTTTGAGTCTCTGGGATCAAGGCCGTTGAGCAGCTTGATGAGGAGCCAGAGAGGCCTTTTGTGGGCAATGACTTGGGGTCTCATTAGGGTGGGGAGGACAGGCCCGGCTCCACCTCCCCCCCCCCCATCCCGTGAGACCCAACAAGTTTCATCACTGCGGGCCCAAGCCTGACTGTCCAATGGCCTCTGGAGGATGACAGCCACCAGGTCGCCAAGAGGGAGCAGGCGGAGGGACAGCACCCATTCCCCCCTGGGGGTGGCCCGGTGACAGTAACCTTCTGCGGGGTCCGGACACATTTCTGACAAAAGCTGCTGGGCTTCGAGATTTGTTTCTGAGTCTCTGGGATCAAGGCCATTGAGCAGCTTGATGAGGAGCCAGAGAGGCCGTTTGTGGGCGATGACTTGGGGTCTCATTATTGTGGGGAGGACAGACCCGGTTCCACCTCCCCCCCCCATCCCGTGAGACCCAACAAGTTTCGTCACTGCGGGCCCAAGCCTGACTGTCCAATGGCCTCTGGAGGATGACAGCCACCAAGTCGCCAAGAGGGAGCAGGCGGAGGGACAGCACCCTTTCCTCCCTGGGGTGGCCAGGCGACAGTAACGTACTGTGAAGTCCAGATGCATTTCTGCCAAACGCCACTGGGTTTTGAGATTTGTTTCTGAGTCTCTGGGATCATGGCCGTTAAGCAGCTTGATGAGGAGCCAGAGAGGCTGTTCGTGGGCGATGACTTGGGGTCTCGTTGGGGTGGGGAGGACAAGCCCGGCTCCACCCTCATCCCGTGAGGCCCTGTGTGTCTCGTCACTGGGGGCCCAAATGTGACTATCCAGTGGCCTCAGATGGATGGCGGCCACTGGGCCTCCAGGGGGAGTAGGCCAAGGCACGAAACCTATTCCCACCTAGGTTGGCCCAGCACCGGTAGCCTACTGCAGAGACCAGACGCATTTCTACCTAAAGCCACTGGGTTCTGAGATTCGTTTCTGAGTCTCTGGGATCATGTCCATTAAGCAGTTCAATCAGGAACCAAAGAGGCCTTGCCTCCTATTATATAGCTGAGCCGGAGGTGGTTTGTGGGTGTGTTTCCCACATACCTAACTTTTGGCCGTTTACTTTCTTGGTAAACTTTGCCCCAAGTTTTTGGGGTCTGGCCAAAGGCACAGCAGCAATTTTGGGGTATCTGGAAGTCTGAAGGCGCCATGAGGCTGCTGATGCACTCGCCTCACAGGTACAGATTGACCTGCTGGCGGCACCATACCCCCTCAAGTTAGGACTTTGGAGTGACTAAGGGTTGGAACCAGATAGAGATGGAGGTTTACAACACTGTGAACGTACTAAATGCTACTGGATTGTCACTTTAAAAAGTTTAATTTTATATGTGAATTTCTGAAATTAAAGGAAAACATGAACATCTTATCTATAGAAAGACTTATTTCTCTCCACAGGCATCCTGACCACCTTACAGTGCTGCTACATCTCCATCTAGTGGGGAAGGAGCCTTCCTTCACAGCTGGACTCAAGGATGAAGGATACCTCCCTGCCAGGAGTCAAGTTCTCATCAGAGTCATGCTCATATCACCTGAAGCAACTCAAGGAACTACCTTTTTCATTAGTGTGTTTACTTAATTTGTTCTCATATGATTTTCAGTGATAACTATGAGCCACTTTGAACTCATACAGGAAGAAGGAGGATTCCCAGAACTGTCCCTTAATTATTTTAATAAGTTACTGAACCTCTGGACTAACGCTTCAAAAAGATTGGTCTAGGGACCAATTCTGCTGGAAGAAAGGTCACTACCAGGTTGACATCTGACAGTATAAGGAAGACCTAAGAGAGACGCTCACAAGATGTGAGGCCCCTTCCTTCTCCTTCCTAGATTGGGAAGATCCGTAATATGGATGGATGGATGAGGGGAAGATGATTGTACATACTTTGCTTCAAATTTTCATCAGAAGATAAAGGTGTGGATGTCAAGCAAAGCTACAAGAAATCTGGAGAACACAAGTAAACACAGTGGAAACTAAAGGCAATGCAAAGACAAGAGACATAAGCAACAGTTTCTTGGTGAGTGCAAGGCCTGTAACAGGAGGGAAAGAGAGAAAATTAAAAATTACCAGACCTTCTAGCCATGATAAAAATACTGCAAAAAATGTTAGTGGGTGTGAGAGAGAGAGAATTCAAAAATAAGGCAAATATTTGCATTTTCATTTTTTTAACTGGGAGTGTTTGGGCTACATCAAGAAGTACTCAGGACTTACTCAGGCTCTATGCTCAAGGATCATTCCTGGCAGTGCTCAGAAGATCAGATGCAGCACCAGGGGGCTCAGATCAGGCTAGGATGGCTGCATTCAAGGCAAGTCCCTTTCTCTCTCTCTGGCCCTGTGGCCCCTGGATTTTTTTTTTTTATAAACAGTGACCTTGCATAAAAGATCCAATTTTTTTCAAATGTTCTATACAAATCAGATTGCAGGTATACTGAATTAAGAGCTGCCGTTAGAAATCTAAACAACCAGAAAAGCCAGACTCAAAATCATGTTCTTTTCAAAATATGAGTCCAAAGAGTATGAACAATTTGAAATAAAAAAAGAAAGGATCATACTTTTTTTGTATTTTTCTTCTTTTTTTTTAAATTTTATTGAATCACCGTGATATAGTTACAAGCTTGCATGTTTGGGTTACAATCACACAATGATCAAACACCCATCCCTCCACCAATGCACACTCCCCACCACCAATATCCCCGGTATACCCCCCCCTTTCCCACCCTCCCCCTGCTTCCATGGCTGACATGATTCCCCATAATCTCTCTCTCTAATTTTGGGCATTATGGTTTGCAATACAGACCCTAAGAGGTTATCATGTTTGTTCCTTTATCTACTTTCTGCACACATCTCCCATCCCAACCGATTCCTCCAGCCATCTTTTTCTTAGTGAAGGGATCATAAAATCAATTAGAACTAAAATAGGGATCATGAGAACAAAATACTGTCTCTAGGTGAGAATACACTGAGTATTGAGAATACCTTGAGAATACATTGAGCAGGAAATTCGACAAAGTGGCACAGCTTGTGTTGGAAAAAAGTAAAAGCACCTCACATGCTTCTATAAAAGCTGACAAGATCAATGGGGCAGCTGGTGAGGTGACTGGAAACACTGCACACACAGATCCCGGGAGTCAGTACTCATGGCGTTTTTCCTAAGGTAAGTCCTCTATTTTCCCTGTCAGAGCCTCCCTCTTCTTTCCACCCACCACCCCAGGGACACCTTTGCTCATAGACAGCAGCAAACAGAAATGATACTATTTACCTGCCATAAATCCCAAGTCTCCTCAAACTCTCTCTTCTGTAGGAATCAAGGAAAAGACTCCTGGGACCTCATCCCTGCCTCTGTATCTGAGGTTGTACTCTGTTGTGGTCTCATATGTCTTAACATTTCTCTTTCTGGGAGATCTTTCTCTTTTTACTAAAACATCCAATACCTCTTATCTGCAAGCAAACGACAAAGACAAACCCTGCTTTCTAACTTTTCTTCCTGACTTTTCATTGACAGTCTAGTGCCTCAATACAGCTGCCTCCACAAACTTTTCAGTGCTCATGTCTACCCACTCCATTTCCCCTTTAGCCCCCGACAATCTGTTTTCTGAGGCCATGTGCCCATTAAGGTGGGCAGTGACCTCCAACCAATCAGTGAGAATGGTTTTCTGGAACTTCTCATCTGGAATTTCAATGGCATCTGACTGACTCTATGGAATCCCATCCTTCTTGACCCGCTTTGTTTTCCTTTCATCATCCCTATTTTCCTGGCTCTTCAGACCTGACATTGCTAGAGCCTGTCTATCTCTACTCTGCATTTTTCCTCAGTTCTCCAGTCACCACACCAGCCTCCACCTCAGGTGACTCTCTACCTTCCACAGACCTTCTTTCTCTTCTCTGGGCCATACATATGGCTCTACCCGCCTCGGCACTATTTCTCAGAGAATCCTTTCTTGACATCCTGAATCACTGTTAAAATTTCTCATACCTTCAGATTCTTTAAAAGCTTTTATCAGATATAGTTGTGCATCTGTAGTTATGTTGTGAGCTTGCTTTTAACATTCTTTCCTCCATCTTTGGATTATCAATTCTACTAAGTTTGGTCCCAAATTTGTTAGATTCACCATCATTTTCTTTGTCACCCTGGTAAATGCAATACACACAGCACATGCAGTAAGTAACTGCTGCCTGAGTAGCTATTTGAGTAAAGCAATGACTGAGAGAATATTCTAAGCACTACTGAGGGAGAACACACCAGTGATTCACCCATCACTACCAGAAGCCATTCAGAATTTTTCAGGCTCTCAGATATTGGTTTAAACAAACTATTTTGGTGAAAAGAAGCAGAGGAGGGGTAAGCTAGCAGAATAGGAAGGCGAATAAACCATGGGGAAAGGAAAGCTAAAAGAATATAGTCCTGACTATCTTAGTGTCTTATTTCTGACATAATCTCTGGCCATATCAACTGTAGTTGGGACTATTTTCCTAGCAAAGTGCTGGGGAGATGTAAAATGCAGGTGAGCAGAAAGGAGGAAGAAAAGAAATTCTGAAAAGAAATCCAAAGTCAAATGGATCTGGGAGGGGCAGTTCTTATTAGTCACTGAGCAAAGTCCAATCATAGCTAGATGAGACATTCAAACCTATGAGGCAAAGTGATAGTACATCACGCTGGGAGTTTGCCTTGCATGTGGATGACCTGGGTTCAATCTCTGAGATACCATATAGTCCCACAAGTACTGCCAGGAGTAGTATCTGAGTGCAGAGCCAGAAGTAATCCCTGGGTATACCGGATGTGGCCCCAAAAGCAAAACACAACAAAAACTAAACAAAAAACATCAAACCTAAGCTCTCTAGAACTTACCCAAATCTCCTTTGGTGGGGACCTGAAATTCAAAACCCCTCTTGATTGCACCAAATGTCTGTGAAGCGAGAGTGCCAAGACACTGATCCTGTTACTTCTTACATGCTACGAAAAAATGTTCTCATTGGAGTTATTTCTTACCCCGCCTATTCAAAGCAGGATTTTACCTGTGCTAAAGGCTGCTTGTTTCATTAAAATCATAATCTATAATAAGATGCTGTTATTTTATTAAGAAATTCCAGATTTTTCAGAAAGGCCCTGGGCAGGTGATTAAGATTGACATTTAATGCAAGATTTTGACCATTTTACTTCAAAACAAGGATGTGAAGATCCTACTGATTTTTAATGGGGATCAGGTGGGGTACAGGTGAGATAAGGAGAGGGGTTCCTTGCTACACTATGTCTGCTTGGCTGAAGAAGTCAGCTATTCAGATCCTGTAGCACCCGACGAAACACACAACCTTTTACTCATGTCTATTTATTTCACCTTCACTCCTCATCATAAACTTCTTAAGAAATAATAAAACATTCTTTTGTATCTTAAAAAAAACCCTATTTTCCAGTCTATCTTTATTCATTTTCCAACTTTCTCTCTTTCTAGCTCAGGGGAGAATGAATATACCTTGACCACCTGAAGAACCTCCAGTTTTGCTCTTAACCAACTCTTCCATTTTGATGTTTTTCACTTTACTAAACTTCTGCGATATTAGTTTCCACCATGTTTGACTCCTCCCTGTGACTGATCCTCACTCTCAAGTGTTTTCTCCTCTATTCCACTCCTGACTATTAAGAGATTCTAGGACTTCCTTTTCTTCTAATATATAGATATTGTCTAGGGATATCAACTAAGCTTCAACTATTTGTTCAGTATTTCCTGAATTATTTCTATATCTTATCTCTCACTTCTGTTATCTACTTCTACTTGTGTCCCTTTTTGGAGGAGAGAGGAAGGAGTCTCCCAAGTGGTCCCTACTCAGGAGATAAAGGTCCACTCCCCACGATTTCTAGCCAATTCGGTAGCTCAATACTAAAGTCCGAGGATGTAGTGTTGCATAGGCCCTGTGGTGCTAGGAATTACTCAGGTCACCCTGCCATACTTGGACACCTCCAGAGATGTACTCCTCAACTACATAAAATTCAAATAGTTTTCATTTAAATTTATCTACTGCCTTTATTTAGCTTCTACCTTTTTCTTTATTGCCTGAATTGCATTTACCATTTACAAATTGTTTTCAATAGAATCTCCTTAATCACATAATAATAGTCCTCATACCTTTATTAAATCTCCCACATCGAAAGACTCCAAAACTTCCTATCAAATTTTTGCAGAATATTTCTTGCATCTGTCTATTCATTTTTATTTCAATTTAGGTGATTGTAATTCCTCACTCATTGAAAGCTACAGTCTTATTGGATGCAGTGCTCCCTAATGCTGTTGGGTTGGTCAATGGTTTTCTGCTACTTTGATATAAATCCATATCTTTAGTTATCATACTGGACCTATTCTTACTTCTCCAACTTCATGTAACTTAATGTGCCAACCATAGGGAATGTCTTCATAGACTATTATCTTCTCTCTTTACTCCCTGTTTCCCAGATCTATTTTTATCTATCTAACCCTCATCTATTTTTCTGAGTATCTCTGATTGATTCCCCAGGCAAAGTGAAATGTTTTTTCCTCTGGTCTCTAGTTGCGCTTGATGGTTTGCAATTATTAGTTTGTTTGTCTGCCTCCCCTCTCAACTGTGAGCCTGCTGAAGGAAGAGAAAGGTAATTGCTTTACCTCTGAATCACCAACATCTAGGACAGTGGCTAGCATGCAATAAATTCTTAAAGATGTTAGCTGAGGTTTGTTTTTGTGGGTGGATCCATAAACAGTAGGTTATGATAGCATTCCATTATTTTTAGGCTATACCTGGCAACACTCAGGGGTTATGTCTGGCCCTGAACTCAGGAATTACTCCTCACAGTGCTTGGGGGACCATATGGGATGCTATGAATCGAACTTGGGTTGCCATGTGCAGAGCATGCTCCCTACCTGCTATACTATTTCTCCAGCCCTGATAGCATCCATTTCAAAACATTAAATACATAAAGTCTGTTATTGTATACTTTACAATCTGTCGATTGATTTTTTCTTCAGAGATCAAGAGAAACAATAGGAAGAATTTTATACAAACTGAAGATTATAAATCACAACACGAAATAATGCCTTTCATTAAAATATCCTATCAGAATGATATAAATTCTAGATATAATTTGGAAATCCTCTGCCATTATTAAAAAATTTCCTTAAATACCCTATGTTTATTTCTTAGAAACCAAGTAGATATAGGATATACAATTGATTAGATATTACAAAGTTCTACAAATACTTGCTCTTAATAAGGCTTAATGTTGGTGAAACTCTGTGACCTCACTGATCTTTCACAGAGAAGCATTTCCAAGGAAGAAACACTACTGTGGAGGCCTGATTGATAGCAGAGCTTGTAGGGTATCTGCCTTTCATGCAGCTGACCTGAGTTCAATTCCTGGCCCCGAATATGGTCCCCATGAGCATGCTAGGAGTGATCCCTCAGTTTAGAGCCAAGAGTAAGGCCTGTGCAACATTGGGTGTGATTCAGAAACCAAATAAATAAAAGAAAGACCTCTGTGTCTCACTGTTCCAATTTTCCCCACCAAAAAGCAACTAGTAATTGATATACCTACACATACTATGAAGGTCCACAACATCTGAGAATTTCACTCAAGGAGAAACAGGTGTTTAGGATGTTTAGAGTCAAAGAGTGAAAGCAAACACTTTATTTATTTATTTTTTGGCTTTCTGGGTCACACCCGGTGATGTTCAGGAGTTACCCCTGGTTCTGCACCAAGGAATTACTACTAGTGGTACAGAGGGGACCATATGAAATGTCGGGAATTGAACACAACTTGGCCATGTGCAAGGCAATGTCCTATGACTCTACTATCACTCCAGCCTGCAAACACTTTTTACTGTTGCAAACCTTCTTCTTAAGACAAACTAAAGTAATGCTGTTGCTGGTGGTAGTGCCTAACTGAAGCAATTATGATTTTGTGAATTTGTTCTTCTTGAACTTGAAATGTTATTGTGTCCTCTAATGTTCCCATTGTGTTGGCTGTCAGCCATGACCCTGGTGGGCTGTCCCACTTGGTAAAAAAATCTCAATCTCGGTTTCCATTTAGAAAATTGCTTAGATTGGACAAGCTGAGTCAGGCTATCCTGGCACCGCATTCTGTATACTGACACTGACCTGTCAGTACCTGACATGGAAACACTTGGAAATCTGAGAAGTATTTGCATTGCAACCAACAAATTTCCCAACATTTCTCAGAGTGCATGGAGCCCAATGTGGACTAACAGACCTCAGGGAAGGCTTAGTTTGTGTTTGAAAAGCTGGCCTCAGGAAGTAACCTCACCCCAGTGTTTGCTTGCTAAGTTATCTGTTTCCCAAAAGATACCTCCTGCAGCAACTGAACACAGCTGTGGGGAAACATGTAAAGAAGCCGGGTTCTTTGTTAGTTTGCTTTCATCTGTTCTGTTTTGTTGTGTGTGTGTGTGTGTGTGTGTGTGTGTGTGTGTGTGTGTGTGTGGTTGTTTTGGGGGCCACACCCAGAAATGCTCAGGGGTTACTCCGGGCTCTGCAATCAAAAATTACTCCTGGTGATACTCAGAGGACCATATGGGATACTGGGGAAGGAACCCGGCTTGGAATCAAGTCAAGCGTCCTACCGGCTTTACTAACTCTCCAGCCTTAGGAACTAGGGTTCTTATTCAAATTTCAATCACTCTGACCCTAACCCAATGCCTGTCCTTTTCTTGGGGGATGAAAATAACAGTGTTTGTAATACTGATTGCTAGTAACAGATTGCAAAACTAAAAAGAGACTAAAATGAGACTAAAAAGATCTTTGTGTGTGTGTATACATATATATATTTAATGAGAGAGACTATTAAATCTCACATACTCACATTTAAGCACCAAAATTTTTGCCTCAATTGCTCCCTTTTTTCCACACACACATAACATGAAGACAATCACACACACTCTGGGATTAATTCCTTACACAGCCAAGAGCATAGACTTAGTAGAAAAGAAATCTTTCCTTATGGAACTGTCAACAAGAGCAGCAGCAGTAACAAGGCAAGTCTCACAAAAATCAGTCTTATTTTGTTATTCTTTCTCAAATACCTGCTATGAAGAAGAACTAACTTACTCCATCCAACCCACAGCAATCTCCTTGGTATTTCTTAAACAGGCCAACCTCAGGGCCTTTGCACTTACCTTTCTCTATACCTCAACTTTCCTTCTCAATGGCCACATGGTTTATTACATCTCTTTCTTAGGCCTCTATCAAGCAACTAGAACTTTTCTGATGATAGTTCTAAAGGTAATATTTCAGGGGCCCAAGTGATAGTATAGGGCTAAGGTGCTTGCCTTGTGACTGACCTGAGTTTGAATCCCTGGCACTATATACAGTCTCCCAAGCATCACTAAGGATCATATCTGAGCAAAGAGTCAGGAATAACCCTCGGGTACGGCTGGGTATGACTCAAGACTCCTCCATTTCAATAATTTTTAAAGTACAATTTCAAATGTCTGTTTTCATCCTTTACTTTCTTCAGTTTATTCAAAGCATATTTCACTTGATTTATTTATTTATTATATTTCACTTTCTTTACAGTATATATTTAAATGTTCATAGTCTCCCAGTACACCAAGATTTAAGTTATATGTGGGCTAGGGTTATATTTATATATTTCCTGCTATAACTCAAATATTCAGAACAATGGTGGCATAGAGGTGATTAAGGAATATTGAATGAATAAATTTTAAAAAGGAGTGTGTTGAGCTGCAATTTAATTTTGTCTATCATTTAATATAATGCACCAAATTATCAAGCAAAGTAATATCAAATAATATCTACCTTAATAAATGCATACAACAGGCCTCCTGCTCGTAAACCCTGCAAGCAATGGTGTAAATAAAGGTAATTTCTGACTATTTCCCAAAGCATTTCATTTTCTCTACTTCTCTTAGTGATAAATCACAAGTGGTAACTCCTCCAAAATATGGGTGAATCCATAGTACCAGTGTAATATACTCTTGGGATCAGTGGGTCCATGATGGGCTAGCTTAATGTGTGTAACTTATTTAGTACCAAATTCTCATAATTGACTGAATTTTTCTTATTTTGGAAGAAAAAAGACTAAGTTTAGAGGGCTGGAAGCCAAGATTGAGATGATTTTTACCAAAGCTTTGGGTGTGACCGCTGAGGACAAGCACAAGTTTTGTGTTTGTGGGGGAGAGAGGCTGAAGCCTGAAAGTGCAGAACTGGAATTTAAAATCAACAATAACTATGCCCTCAAGCAACCATTATTCTCAATGGGGTAAAACTAAAAGCCTTTCCTCTAAGACCAGGCACAAGATAGGGTTGCCCACTCTCACCATTTCTATTCAATATAGTACTGAAAATACTTGCCATAGTCGTTAGGCATGAAAAAGATATCAAGGGCATCCAGATAGGAAAGGACGAAGTCACCTTATCATTATTTGCAGATGATATGAAACTATATTTAGAAAATTTTAAAGACTCTACAAAAAAAGCTCCTAGGAACAATAAGTTTTTATAGTAAAATGCCAGTCTACAAAATCAACACCGAAAAGCCTATGGCTTTCCTATATGCAAATAATGAAAAAGAAGAAAGAGACATTAAGAAACAATCCTGAAAAAAAAAAGAAGAAACAATCCTGTTCACAATTATGCCTCAGAAAATCAAGTACCTCAGAATCAGCTTAACTAAAGAGGTGAAGGACCTGTATAAAGAAAAATGCAAAACACTACTTCAAGAAATAAAAGAGGACACATGGAAATGTAGACACATCCCCTGCTCATGGATTAGGAGGATTAACATTGTCACAATGGCAATACTCCCCAAAGCATTACACAGATTCAATGCAGTCCCTATAAGGACATGACATTTTTCAAAGAAATAGATCACACACTCCTGAAATTAATATGTAACAATAAAACCCCATGAATAGCTAAAACAATTCTTGAGAAAAAGAAGATGGAAGGCATCACCTTCCCCAGCTTCAAACTATGCTACAAAGTGGTAGAAATAAATCAGCATGGTATTGGAATAAATGCCATGATATGAACCAGATCTTCAGACCAATGGAAAAAAGTTACATAGATCTTGAAACAGACCCTCAAATATATGTCCACTTACTCTTTGATAAAGGAGCAAGAAATGTGAAGTGGAGCAAGAAAAACCTCATCGCCAACGGGTGCTGAGAAAACTGGACACACAAAAGAATAACGAACTCATATCTCTCTCTAACGCCAGGCACAAAAGTCATATCAAAATGTATTAAAGACCTCAACATTAGACCTGAACTCATAAAGTACATGGAAGAAAAAGGTAGGCAAAACCCTTCACGATCCTGAAGCTAAAGATATCTTCAAAGATGAAATGCCATTGACCAAGCAAGTGGAAGCACAGATAAACAAATGGGACTACACTGAACTATGAAGCTTATGTACCTCAAAAGAAACAGTGACCAGGAAATGAAGACAGCCTTCCAAATGGGAAAGAGTATTCACCCAATACCCTTCTGATAAGGGATTAATAGCAAAGATATACAAGGCAATGGCTGAACTCCACAAAGAAAAATAATCCAATCCCATCAGAAAATGGGGCAATAAAATGAACAAAAATTTTCCCATAGAAGAAATTCGAATGCAAAAATGCACATGAAAAAATTCTCTTCATCACTAATCATCAGGGAGATGCAGATCAAATGAGATATCATCTCACACCACAAAGACAGGCACACATCAAAAAGAACAGGAACAACCCGTGTTGGCATGGATGTGGGGAGAAATGCACTCTCATTCATTGTTGGTGGGAACGCAACTGCCAAAGCCTTTTGGGAAAGCAATATGGTCTTTCCTCAAAAAACTAGAAATTGAGCTTCCGTATGACCAAGCAAAACCATTTCTGGGAATATACCCTGGGGGCCCAAAAACAAACAGCAGAAATGCCATCTGCTCTTGTATGCTCATTAAACCACTATTCACAATACCCAGAATCTAGAAACAGGCCAAGTGTCTGAGAACAGATGAATGGATAAAAGAACTATGGTACATCTACACAATGGAATACTACACAGCTGTTAGTAAAAATGAAATCAAGAAATTTGCTTCTAAATGGATGGACATGGAGAGTATTATGCTAAGTGAAATGAATCAGGAGAGAGATAGTCACAGAATGATTGCACTCTTTTGTGGGACATAAAATATAGTATGAGACTAATATCCAAGAACAGTGTAAACACTTGCCACGAGGATTGGTCCATGGTTTGAAGCATGCATCATGTGTTGGGGTAGAAGGCAGTTGGGATAGAGAAGGAACCACTATGACAATGATAGTTGGAATGATCACTCTGAATAAAAACTGCATGCTGAAAGATAAAGGAACAAACAAGACATCTTCTGCAAACCATAATGCCCCTAAGGAGACAGAGAAAAGAGAGAGAGAGAGAGAGAGAGAGAGAGAGAGAGAGAGAGAGAGAGAGAGAGAGAGAGAGAAGAAAGTGCCTGCCAAAGAAGCAGGCTGGGGATGGGGTTTGGTGGGAAGGAACTGGGGACAGTGGTAGTCGGAGATGTACAGTGGTGGAGGAAAGAGTGTTGGAACATGATATGACTGAAACCTGATCTTGAACAGTTTTGTAGCTGTGTATCTCACAGTGATTTAGTCTTAAAAAATATTTTTTAATTAAAAAAAATGATAGAATTTTTAAAAATCCCAAGATGACTATGGTAAGAAGAGTGGCATTACAGAACTAGTCTGGATAAATTCTGGCATTGAACCACCCCCTTTCCACCTCCAGCTTCTGGAATTGCCTTAAAACTGAAGGGAAGGTCTTTTGAAAAGGATCTATGAACTGTGCTTTGAAGCCATGCCATGGTAAAACACAGGTTTCCCAAAATAGGAGACTAGCACCCAAGAATGGCCGAGATTAGTGCCAGGAATTTTACTCCATGGCTTGGGAGGTCAACCACACATGCTAGGGGAAAAGGGAGCTCAGATAGAGAAGGGAACACCAAATAAAGGTGTTGGGAGGATCCTCCCAGGATGGGAGAAGCATGCTGAAAGTAGACTATAGACCAAACATGACTGTCACCCATTGCCTCTTTTGCAAACCATAATACCCAATAAGAGAGAGAGAACAAAAGGGAATGCCCTGCCACAGAGGCAGGGTGGGATGGGTGGGATGGGGGGTGGGAGGGATACTGGGACCCGTGGTGGTAGGAAATGGGCACTGGTGGAGGGATGGGCATTTGATCATTGTATAATTGAAACCCAAGCACAAAAATTTGTAAGTCTACAACTGTACCTCATGATGTCTCACTAATAAAAATAAAAAAGCTTATCCCCCCCCCCCAAAAAAAAGAATAGTAAGAGTACCACATCCAGTGAACTTAAAAATAAAGCAGTCATCACTGTATAATTTCTTTGAGGATGATCACACATTCTATTTTGTAAAGAAGTTAACCAGCTTAAAATTTTTTAAAATTTAAAAAAAATTTTTTTTTTAAAAACAAAACAAAACAAACAAAAAAACAACACAGGTTTTCAGTTTTGCAAATGCTGCCCCTTCTGGTTAGACTGAAAAGGGCAGTCTTCTTCCTCCATCCAAGCAAAACACTTCACGCATGAAGGAACCCGCAGAGGAACCCAGGTATGAGGGACCCGTGGCTGAGATCTCCAAGCCTGTTCGGATCAGGGCTGGGCCTCCTCTACCCACACCCCCAGTTTTCCAGTAACTTCGCAGTCATATCCCACAAACTGCCCCTGGTGCCATGTAATCTTATCAACAGCCAAGATCCAGATATTATAAACTAATGCTCCTGGGAGAGAGCAATGCAGTATTTCCTAGAGGCCACAAGAGCCTCCATCCCTCTCAGAGAGCCCGGCAAGCTACCGAGAGTATTCCACCCGAAAGGCAGAGCCTGGCAAGCTACCCGTGACATATTTGATATGCTAAAACAGTAACAATAATAGGTCTCATTCCCCTGACCCTGAAAGAGCCCCCAATATGCCATTGGGCTACATTATCACGCAACAGGGATGGATGGGGATGTTACTGGTGCCTACTTGAGCAAATCGATGAACAACAGGATGCCAAGTGACAAGCTACAAGTGACAATGAGAGTCCAGCCTTATGTAAGGCAGCTAGGACTTCACGTGCAGTTACAGAATATTACTATTGATTCTATGACAGAAGTGGTGACATTCTGATCTGTTAGATGTTCTGAATAATTATTAGTATATAGAAAAACTATCATGTTTTTCACATGGGGCAATAAAGTAAAGGTGGGGCACGAGCAGAGGAGGTTACACATATAATTAATAAGAGCCAAAATCTTTCTCTGTCACAGTGAGTCTCTTTCAATATCTCTCTTTTTTTGTCTTCTGTAAATGACTCAGGTAGGGTGGAATGGTCCAAGTTTGAAATATAATATTTTAACTTAGACGAAAATCTAAACTCCTTACTTGGGCTTCCCCACCAAAAAATTATCCAATTAAGATACTCTTAGATGTTCATTTGCTCACAGCACATATCAAAAGAGAATTATGTGTTTGCTCACTTGCTTACTAACAGCATTCACAGATGTTATTTTAAGCTCCAAATGAAACTGGGACAATATCTACTTGGTTCCCTGCTGCCGACCCAGTGTCTGAGCAGAGCCTGAAACACAGAGGGTTCTAAGGGCACATTATCTGGATGAAAAATGAATAAATGTAATCAGCTAAGTCAATGGCTGAACAAATAGCAGTATTCCTACTTTATTAATATAAATAAGTAATTAAAAAAGAAAAATTAATAAATTAATAATCTGAAAAAAGGAGGAAGGAAGATAAGACTTAGAAAACAAATCATTTAAACCCTTGGCACATTTAGATGATGAGTAAATTCAATGTCTGTCAATATTGCTGGGGCTTTCTGAGATATCTAGCTGTCTACAACACAGGTTGCGAACCTCCTGCCTCATTCTTCCTGTGGTATCATCTTCCTGCTTCTGCATTATCCACAGTAAAAAAGACAAAAGTGATGGGCTGAATTCTACCCCAAATCACACGTTCAAGTCCTAATCTGCCAGTTTCTCAGAATGTGACGGTACATGAAGCATAGTCTTTCAGTAGATAATTAAGTCAAAATGAAGCTTAAGAGGGCTCTGATTAGATAAGCCCTGTGTCCTTAGTCATCTAGATTATAGATCTTCAGTAGCTGATCCATGGACCAGTGTAGGTGTGCCAGGGCAAACGTCAAAAACCACTGGTCTACCACAGTGGTTAGAACTGCTGGTCTACAGGCCAGTGTGCAGGTATGCAGGACAAGAGCCAATCCACAGGTGTAAAAATGTTGAATAACGCTGGCCTACATAATTAGAACACAGACCCACAGAGAAAAATGACACATGCAAAGACACAAGAGAAATACAGTCATCTGCAAGTCAAGAAGAAATGTATTAAAGGAATAAAACTTAGTTATACAAGACTTACAAACCTTAGTTTAAAGGAAAGAAAGGATTCTCACAAGAATTTTTGTATGTGTATGATTATTTATTATAATTTATTGATTGAGATTCTGTGATTTACAGTACTATTAATAATGAACTCTCTCATTCCTTTCTTTTTCCATGCAGTGATTTATCTGGGTAAAAGAAAATCAATTACTAAGCTTCAGCAAAATTATAATTCTATGCTTTTTAATTATCCTTTGATATGGTTCTACCAGAATAGTAAATCAATGATATAAATTATTTTTCTATAATATATTAAATATAGAGCACGCCCAAAGCAGGCAAATATTTCTCAATAGTAGGAAACATTGTTATCTCTGCTTTTAATGTGTTATCATTTGGAGGTAAATTTCATTCCACCTATGAAGTTTGAATAACCTTATTAGAAATTCCATCAATTGTTGTACAGTATATTGTTTGTTTTATTTAATGAAATTGGCTGGGGGGGCTGGAGCTTTAGAAAAAAAAAGAAGTCAAGCTTGTTAATAACTTGGTCTTAGACTGCTTGTTTCTAGAACTCTGAGAAAAATTATGTTGCTTCCCCTGCCTGATATGTAGCACTGCATTATATCAGCTTTTGCAAACTAAGACAGATCAGTAATTGCTTAACCAACTGAACGTGTACATTTTGAAAATGAGGTGAACGAGATGAGCAGTGGGTGATTTACTCTAAATACTTCGATAGCCAATACAGAGAAGGAAGCAGAGGGGAACATTTTCTGATAAAAAAAAGGCATCTATAAAATGAGTAAGTGAGCATTCAAATGCAATTTATTTACTTACTGAATTTATTACTTTCTGGCAGACCCCTCTGGCTATTGGAAGTTCCATGAAGACAAGTACATTGTAGATGCTCAATTAAGTGATAACTGAATGAATTTCCTTGGGAAAAATGAGCAATTTTTCATGGGAGATAATGGAGTAGAAGTTAGACATATCTGAAACATTAAATTCTTTCAGAGCACAGATGGTTAGGCAACTTTAAGGTCCTTCAACAAAGTTGAAATTTATGAATCTGATACTTTTACTAATGAATGAAATATAGGTACTCCATATCAAAGGCCACAATTAAATATCTGTCTAGTCGGACCCATACACTTTTGCATCACTCCAACCTGAATGTGTTGCTAGCCCACTGTGCTTAAAAACATGAGAGAAAATAAATTTTGAGCATGGTCTACTATAAAATTTTCTTAAATGTTTTTAGCTCATCTTCTTAAAACTTGCTTTACCAATTTTAACTTTTCATTTAAAAAGACAGAGTTCTGTTTCTTAGTTTAATTTTGAGTATAAGCTTCAATAAGAGAAGACTGTGGCAGCCTAATAAATCTCTAATGATGTATAATTAATAGTATAAAGAATTACCATCTTCTACTGCTGCCAAGAGTAGAAGCAGATGGTGAATTCCAGCTATCCCTAGTTCTGGCAGTGTCCATGGCTGCCTGTAGATCTTTCAAGAAGCCAACATTCAAAGAACAGAGAGAAACTCACAAGAATCTCATGAATTTTGATGTTGTTGTTCCAAACGATCTTTTGGCACAGACACCTCTCTTGCAAATGAGCTTGTATACTTCAGATCACAGTGATTCAGTTAAAAAAAATGCCAGATGACCTTCAGAGATTAAAACAAAGTCTGTCCTTGAATACAGAAGTAAGGGGACAGGACACCCTCCCCTTTCTACCCCACTGAAGCATGAACTCCAACTGTCAAGACTGTAGGCTTTCACATAACTCAGAAATACTATGAATTACAATATTCTAGTAAGTGAAAGACACAAACCTTTTTAGTGAATACAATTTCTGCTTCATAATTGGATAGGGCAGCTGTTTAACATTTGTCTTTTTCCATAAACTTTATATCCAATTTGCTAAAATGTTGATATGTGCCAAGAGCAAAACTACATACGGAGCCAAGACAGCAGTTTCTGCAACCAAACATATGTCCAGATTTTAGTGCCCCCACTTAAATACTTACTTATAATTTATTTATACATCCAAAATATTTATAAACATAAACAGTATTACCAGTATTACCGTGCTGGAGTGATAGCACAGCGGGCAGGGCACTTGCCTTGCACGCGGCCAAACTGGGTTTGATTCTTCTGTCCCTCTCGGAGAGCCCAGCAAGCTAACGAGAGTATCCCACCTGCACAGCAGATCCTGGCAAGCTCCCTGTGGCACATTCGATATGCCAAAAACTATAGCAACAAGTCTCACAATGGAGACATTACTGGTGCCCACTCGAGCAAATCGATGAACAACGAGAGGACAGTGTGACAGTGGACTAGTATTACCACTCTGAATGGAACCCAAGAAATGATGAACTCTGGCAATGAAAATTTAAAACTTTGCTACAAAATAGATGACAAATATGTTTACAACAATCCCAGGTAGCAGTGAAAAATGCTGGAAGGTAAACTATGTGATCTCACAGTCAAATTTTCCACCCAACTCCCTCAGCCCACTATGTCAGTAAGATATTGAGAGAAATATACTGACAATAAAGAGGAGTTGCTAAGGTTATGTGTTGCATCTTGATCTTGGAAATGCAAGACTAGAAGGATGGTATTATACAAATACAGGCCTAGGGTTCTGGGGTCTTATGTGAAAGAGGTTTTGCTGGAGAGATAGTACAGGAGGCAAGAGGTTTGCCTAATATGCTGGCAGACCTAGTTCTAGGTCTTCCAAGCACCACCAGGAGTAATCCCTGAGCATAGAACCAAGAGAAAGACCTGAGCATTGCCAGTTGTCGATCACGTACAATCAAACAAAACAAAACAAACTGAACTGTAAGGTCAGTGAGATAGTACAGCTGGTAAGGCACTCACCTTGCATACAGTCTACCCAGGTTGGATTCACATACGGTTTTCTGAGCCAGAACTGATCCTTGGGCACAGAACCAGGAGCAAGCCCTGAACACAGGCAGGTTGACCCACCGTTTCCAAAATAAAAGAAGTTTCCCAAACCATTATATGAATCATTTGTAAAATGGTCACCCTGCCACATGACAAAGGTTCAAGGCAGAATTGACCTGATGAATTTTACACCGAATTTGAAATGGGAAGATTTCGTGTTCAAGTTCAGTTTCATCAACCAATCAGTGATCATTTAACTTCTCCATCCCTAGACTCTTTCCAATAAAAAAAAAAGGAACATTAATCTTGTATTTCACTTGATGTACCAATTAACTAAATGAGGACTCCTTCAATGGGTACATTATGACAGCATCACACATTTTCAATATCTAAAACTGTATTTGTTAATTATAGCCCAATAAAGCTGAAATAAAAACACACACCACTTAGTGTTGTAATAAAAGAAGAATGATATGGGAAAGTATATAGTATGTTGTAGATAAAATAACTATGCTAATAGCACAACTGTACAAATGAGAGCTTTTATTGCCATGTGCCAGAAACTATGGTTAGCACTTTTATGCATAATTTAATTCTCATAATAATTATATGAGTGTGACATACTGTTTCTATTTTATAGATGAAGAAACTTAAATTTAGGAAGCCAAGGTAATTCTGATAGGAAAATACTTATGTGGTGAGTCAGATACAATTTTATTAGCTTTATTTACAAATCCTATAACCAAATAATGCAATTACCCTTATAAGAGTGAAATATATTAATATTATTTATTTATTTATTTTGAAGGGGATACTCCCAGTGATGCACAGGACTTACTCTGGGCTCCATGCTCAGAGATCATTCTTGGTGGGGCTCAGGGAACCCTATGGGGTACTATGGATTGAACGTGGGTCAGGTATGTGCAAGACAAGCATTTCCCTGAGGTACCATCTCTCCGGGCCCAGGAGAAATATCTTATTTTAATCTGATAAGGGGTCTTGTTTAATGACTTCTGGTTAGTGTCTGTTTGTTTCTTAGTGTCTTTTATGTACCACATAATGAGAAATTTTATACACTATTGCACTTAATTCATAGACCTGTATACGCATTCATCAATGTGGTATTATTCTCATTTTAAAGATAAAAAATAAGCATTATGTTATTGCCTACACAGCACAGTTGTAAGTGATAAGTAATTCTTAATTCCAAATCCAAGCAAAACTCAGCACACAATTTTTAAAAATTTTGCATTCTCATCTTTTTTAAAATTAGTCAACTGTATGACAACAATAAAAGCAATACATTATAACAATAAAATAATAACAAGGGATACATTTCAAATAATTCCTGACTTTGAATATTTGCTTAACATGTCCAACTTCTAAGCACTGAACTCCAAATTCCATTATGAGTGTTTTATTTTCATTGATACAAACAAAATAAATATATCTCTGAAGAGAAAATTTGACAAAAAATTCAACTTACATTTAATAGCAAGTTTGTTTAAGTGATTCTGCCAACGCTAATCAGTTTGGCTCCCACTCCACACACCAACTTTCTTTACACTTTTATCTAGCCAAAATTTTTTTCTACTGACCATCATTACCCCTCTTATCCACTCTGTACCATGTCTGGCCACTCCTTACCTCACCTATCAATTTAATTTTAACTTCCAAATTCTGCTCCCCTGGCCTAGGAAACAAGATCTCTTCTTAGTTCAAATTCTATGCACTACTTAAGATGGTCTCCAAGTCATAGAGCTCCATGAACTTCCTGACTGCTCACGAGCATCTCTTTGTTAATTTTGTTCTATATTTAATAGCATCCTATTCATTTGGCATTGGTGTTCTGTCAAAGGGGCTGCATGTGTAGCCCATCTCTTTAACGGGCACTATGTCCTTGTCTTTTTCAATAAAGAAAAAGATTTTAATTCAAATTTTTTATCTGCTCTACTATAACTGAAAAAATAATTCTTGACATGATTGGTTTTCAGTCATACAATGTTCCAACACTATACCTTTTTTGACTCACCACCAATGCCCCCCCCCCCCCCCCCAGTTTCTCTCACGACACCAATCCCAGCCAGCTTCTATTGCAGACACTTTACCTCCTTTCTGCACTATGTTCTGGTCCAGAGTAATCATTTCCAACTATCATTTTGGGCCATAACCAGCTGTGATAAGGGCTTACTCCTGGCTCTATGCCTAGGAATCATTCCTGATGGTACTCGGGGGGAACATGCTTGGTGTCCAGGGTCAAACTTCCGTCAGCTGAATGCAAGACAAAAGCCTTACCCCTGTACTATCTCTCCCACCCTGAGAATATGATTTTTCAAAGAGAAGAAAACAAGAGTCTATAATGTTGTCAAAATCTCTTTTCTTAGAAGTTACATTTTAAAAAACATTAGTACACAAAGATAACCTGTTCCAACTAGGCACAGATTGCTGGCACTTTTCTAGCTTTGTAAAATAACAAAATTTAGTAGCTTAATTATGATATCTTAACAATGACATCTGATAAAAGTTGTATATATTACTAATAAAAGTCATACTGGTACCTTTGAAATTGGGTAGATGTTCATCATTCAACATATGGCCACTATGTTCATTCAACATATGTTCCGCTTGCCTGAAATAATGCTGAAGTCCTGGATATAGTGGTGTGTGTGTGTGTGTGTGTGTGTGTGTGTGTGTGTGTGTGTATGTGTGTGTAGTCTTGACCCTCAATAGATTTCTGTAAGACAAAGGGCAATCATTCAATATGGTGGTGACTCTACTCTAGGTTTCCTTTACTTTGCTTGTTTTGTTTTCTTCTGGAGCTACATTCTTCAGTACCCAGGGCTTACTCCTGGTACAATACTCAGAGATCACTCCTGGAAGGCCCAGCGGACCATATACGGAGTGGGGATTGAACTCGGGTCAGTTGAGTGGAAGTCAAATGCCCTACCCATTGAGCCATTGCTCTGTACCCTTGCCTGCTCATTTTTTATTTAGGGGCCACACCTAGTGGTGCTTGAGACTATACCCAGTTCAACAGGAGAGAGGGTGTTACTTGGTGTTACTGGGGGTTAGTCCAGGTGGTACTTGGAGAACCATGCAGTGCCAGGATTCAAGTCCCACACACTAAACATGTGTTCCACCCTTTGAGCCATCTATTTGGCTCCTACATTGTAGGTTTCTATAATAATTATACTCTTTAATAGAACAGAATATTTATTACCAGACATCCTCGATATTTAATAGTAGTTCTTCCTGGGTGTAATACCAGTTTAAGGAAGTTGTTTTTCTTTAAAAATTTATAGTCATTTTGATATAACTTGCAATAGTGAAGGGTGCTGTTGACATATTACAGGCGGCTGAAGGACGTCCAGCAATGTCCAGAAATCCTGCACAATGAAATCGTGTTTCATGTCTCACCTGAACTTCAAATGTTCCCCTTCCTTTGGGTTGAAAATGTACGTCATTTATAATGCACCAACTCTTGAATCTATTATGCATTTAAACATAAAGGTTAAATATCTTCACTTTTAAGGCTGCTGCTACTACGTAAGTTGAGGGAAGGCTGTATTTTATTGTATTATATATTAACAAGAATTGGAAATGAATTTGCAAAATCACAACATTGCAGGCATGATCATGTCTCAGACCTGCCTACGGAGACTGCATTCATGGAGGCTCTGTGACTGGGGCCCATATCTATTTCTGATGTCACTTCCTGTCAGAATGTCAAACTCCAGAAAACATTGACACTCAGAATAATTTCTTTACTGTTCATTTTTACATTGGGACAGACACATATTTAAATATGGATTTTAAGGTATGTGAATGTGAGTCCCATCTTTTCTGAATTTCGTTTCATGATAGGAGAGGACATGTGACACATGTTTGTTATATTAAGGGGAGTAAGCTGAGGATCACTAGTTCTAGACTCTTTAATCTAAAGAAAACATTTCTGGCATTAAGAGGTCAAACTCCTTCTCTGAGTTTTCCCTTTCTCTCTGCATGCTATGAAAGGCCTTTTTGCAGTCAGCAGTGCTTCTGCAACAGATCTTGTTTGCTATCTGAGTTCTTCCAAAATGAGGGTACTGTTGTGAATTTAGGGAAAGGCAGATAGACAAGACCATTTTACCAGAAGCAGCCACACTCAAGTTATTACTGTCTGAGGGGAACAAAAACTTTCAATCACAAAAATACATAGCCATTTTTACCCTCAAGACATATTGGGTGGAGGAGTTTTGGGCCGCACTCAGTGATGGCAGTGCTCAGGGTTTACTTCTGGCTCTATATATACTCAGGGATCACTGTAGACAATGCTTAGGGGATCATATACAGTGCCAGGGATTGGATTAGAGTTGGTTGCATGCAAGGCAAGTGTCTTATCTCCTATACAATTTCTCCAGCCCCTATACAGAAATACCTATTAAAAACTGGAACCCTAGAAGGCATAAATAAATTTCTCTCCTCAAGTACTTGCAACATAGCCAAATATACAAATATATGCAATTCTTTGCAAACTAGGAGTACCCTAAGAATACTTCCAATGATTTTGATATGAAGTATATACAAATTCAAGTAATTTCCAGGGTCAGACCTGTGGTGGACCATAAGGGTCATCTAGAGAAGTCATGTAGGCTGAAACTGGTGCAAGGGAAGAATGAGGCAAGCATTGTAGGAACTTAGGCAATGTAGGAAATGATTCATCTAGAGGGAAAGAAAATATAAGGGGATATATGAATCTTCACATGTAAGCAATACCTGAAGTGATTCACTTTATAAAGATATCAAAATTTAAGTTATGTTTAAATATCCCCAGTATATAACTACACCATGTATTCATTTTAGTTAGCTTATGATTTTATTTTAAAATGGATTTCCCAACAAGTACAAGCAAGAGTAACACATTCCAAGAAGAAACTCTTTGTTGTAAATGCAACATATTTACTTATTATTTTGAAGCTCCTAATTTGGGATTGGGGGCATTCATGTATGATATTTGTATATATAAGGAAATTTATAAGGAAATTTAAGCAGGAATTGAGAAATATTGAAACTAAGGGCACTTTAATAAGATCAAATAAAATCCTGGATAGTCTACAAAATATGACAAAATAATAATTTGAACAAAAATGATATTATTTGGAATAAGTGAAAAATGCTAACTAATAAAAAAGATTCATTAATCTATCTCTAGCTAAATGGACTACTCAAACCCACAGACCAATGGAATAGGGTTTAATATACTGGCACAAACCCTCAGATATATGACCATTTAGTCTTTGATAAGGGAGCAAGAAATACAAAGTGGAGCCAGGAAAGCCTCTTTAACAAGTGGTGCTAGCAAAACTGGACAGCTACATGCAAAAAAACCCAAAAAACCCTGTCTCAGACCTCTATGTAATACCATACACAAAAGTCAGATCAAAATGGGTTAAAGACCTCAACATTAGACCTGAATCCATGAGGTACATGGAAGATAAGGAGGGCAAAACCTTCCACAATATTGAAGCTAAAGGTATCTTCAAAGATGAAATGCCATTGACCAAGCAAGTGAAAGCAAAGATAAACAAATGGGACTACATTGAACTAAGAAGCTTCTGTACCTCAAAAAAAAAAAACAGTAAACAGGATATGAAGACAGTCTCCCAAATGGGAAAGAAATACCCGTTGATAAGGGATTAATATCAAAGATATACAAGGCACTGGTTGAACTCTACAAGAGAAAAAACATACAATCCCATCAGAAAATGGGGCAATGAAATGAACAGAAATTTTTCCAAAGAAGAAATTCAAATGCCAAAAGGCACATAAAAAATGCTCTTTATCACTAATTATCAGGGAGATGCAGATCAAAACAACAATAAGATACCATCTCACACCACAGAGACTGGCACATAGTCAATAGAACAAAAGCAACCAGTGATGGTGTGGATGTGGGGAGAAAGGGACTCTCCTTCACTGTTGATGGGAATGCTGACTGGTTCAGCTATTTTGGAAAACAATGTGTACATTCCTCAAAAGCTATAAATTGAGCTCCCATTTGATCCAGCAATACCACTTCTGGGAGTATACCCTGGGGGCCCAAAAGCACATAGCAGAAATACCATCTGTACTTCTATGTTCATTGCAGCACTATTCACCCTAGCCAGAATCTGGAAACAACCTGAGTGCCCAAGAACAGATGAATGGTAAAGAAACTATGGCACACCTACACAATGGAATACTATGCAGCTGCCAGGAAAAATGAAGTCATGAAATTTGCCTATATATGGATGGATACTGAGAGTATCATACTAAGTGAAATGAGTCAGAAGGAAAGGGACAGACGCAGAATGACTGCATTTATTTGTGGTATATAAAATATAAAATATAAATTTTTATATGTAAAATATATAAAAATATATAACACAAATAAATGAGATACCATGGGAACGGTATCAACATGGGAAGATGCTGTCATTGACAACACTGACAAGGAATACAATCGACTGGTTCAGCACCTCCATGAGTGTGCGAAGAACGCTGAGAGAGAGATAGCCACAAAAAGACGCCTGTCTTCGAAAACTCTCGAGCTCATTCTCCAACGTGGCTTTGTGCAAGCCTCAGGCAACCACAAGTGAACATCCAAGCTCGCAAAGCAGTGCAGAGAAGCGATAAAGGAAGACCTCAAAAAGAGAAGAGCAGAAGTGCTGGCAGATGCAGCAGAAACTGAGAAAACCATTCGCAACGTCCCCCATGTCCTTCGCCAACTACAAGACCAAGATGACTGCCCTCCGATGTCCTGATGGATCTATCACATCTTCCAAAAGGGCAATGGAGAAGATTATCCATGACTTCTACTAGAGTCTCTTTGATAGCCACGTTCACCTGCCCACATATGAAATTCTGCAGGATGGAAATGTTGTTCCTAACATTTTTCTTCCAAAATCTGACACGCCATTTCATCAGTAAAGAAGCAAACAGCACCTGGCCCAGACAAGGTTAGACCCAAACACCTGATGAACCTGCCATCAGTACTCATCAATATACTGGCTCGGCTCTTCACATGCTACCTGTCTGAATGCAAGGTTCATCCTAATGGAAAACCAGCAGTACTGTACTACTGTACAAGAAGGGAGACATCCACGACATTGGCAACTATTGTTCGATCTGCCTGTTGTCTGTCGTCTACAAGCTGTTCACTCAAGTCATCCTGAATAGGATTGGCAGAACACTAGATGAAGGACAACCATGCGAGCAAGCAGGTTTCTGAAAAGGATTCAGCACAAACGACCATATCCACATGATAACCAAGCTCACTGAGGTTTCTTGGGAGTTCAAGATGCCATTCTGTCTAATGTTCATTGATTTAAAGAAGGCCTTTGATTCTGTTGAGACGGAAGCAGTCATAGAAGCACTAGCTAAACAGGGCGTTCAAACTCAATATATCAGGATCCTCTGTGAGCTATATTGCGGATTCACTACCAGGATCTCACCATTCTACAGGGAGGTGATCATTGACGTCAAGAGAGGGGTTCTGCATTTCACCGAAACTCTTCAGTGCCACCCTCGAGAACGTCATGCAACGACTGGAATGGGAAGGAATGGGAGTGAAGATCGATGGTCAGCAACTACACCACCTCCGCTTTGCTGATGACATCATTCTAATAACACCAAACATCACCCAAGTGGCACAAATGCTGGCTAACTTTGACTATGAGTGTGGGAAGGTCAGATACAAATGAATCTCATGAAGACAATGTTTATGAGAAATGGTCTTGTTCCTGATGTTCCATTCACTCTCAACGGGACGAACATCTCCGAATGCAACAGTTATGTGTATCTAGGTCGAGAAATCAACATGACGAATGACCTGGCACCTGAGTTGCACAGAAGGAAGAGAGCAGCTCGGAACGCCTTCAAGAGTGTCGAAGAAATAGCTAAGAGGACAAATAAACTCCAGCTCTGGGCACATCTCTTCGATTACACTGTTCTGCCTGCATTAACATACGCCTCAGAGACCTGGCCCCTATGAAAACAGAATGAGAACACTATTTGGTTCTCCCAAAGAGGAATCGGAAGAGCTACACTTGGAGTATCACGCTTCACTCAAATGAGAGAAAGAATCTGGAATTCCAACCTCCATTGACAATCAAGAATCAGGGACGCTGTCTCATTTGCCAAGGCATCGAAAAACAGATTGGCTGGACATGTAATGAGATTTGGAGATGACCACTGGACTAGAGCCATTACCGACTGGATTCCATGGGATGTCAAAAGATCGTGTGGCCGCCCACCTATGAGATGGTCAGACTTCTTCGTCAAGACCCTGAATGATCCTAGTGTTCCTAGAATGAGCAGATGCCATTGGGCTAGATTAGCAAGTGACAGGGATGAATGGAGGTGTTGCTGGTGCCCACTCAAGCAAATTGATGCGTAATGGTATGTCAAGTGATCAAGTGATATAAAAATATATATAATAGTAGAATACCATCCATAGCCAGGGAAAATGGGGGTTAGAAGGACTGGTCAATGGTTGGAACTAACCACAAGTGTGTGTGGGACGGAAGCTAGGTAAGATAAGGGAAGAGACCAGTATGACAATAATAGCTGGGAATGATCGTGCTGGACAAGGTCTAAAGGTTAAATGTAGGTAAGGGATATTCTTGATAACCTTTCAGTATCAATATTGCAAACCACAATGCCCATAAGGAGGGAGGGAGGGAGGGAGGGAGGGAGGAAGGGAGGGAGGGAGGGAGGGAGAGAGAGAGAGAAGAGAGAGAGAGAGAGAGAGAGAGAGAGAGAGAGAGAGAGAGAAGGAAAATACCTACCATAGAGGCAGGCGGGGGTGGGGGGTGATGGGAGGGAACCTGAGGACACTGGTACTGGGAAATGTACAGTGGTGGAGGGGTGGGTGCTGGAAAACTGTATGACTGAAATCTAATCATGAACAGCTTTGTAAGAGTCTGTCTCATATTGATTCAATAAAAAGGTAATTTAAAAATTAAAAATAAGTTTTTTTAAAAAAATGGACTACTTGACCCTATGTGTGTACCGAGAATTGAATCAGGGTTTGCTTGTGCAAGGCCAGTACCTACACTCCTGAACCATCTCTTTTTAAATTTAGGTGATCCATTCTGATTACCATTTTTCATTTTTACTTCATAGATTTTTTTATTTTCCTAAGAATGAGACCATCCTGGCCAGATGTCCACTTCTGAAATGACACTTGATTCCTCCTTTCATTACCAGGTGGAGCCACTGGTGATCTGAACCTAGGCAACCAGGCCACTGTGTCCTGGCCTGGCCATGACACTCAGGCATTTGATGTGATTTACTGCATTCCTAAAGTGTTCTTACAACTCAACCATGTAGCTCACATTCTGTGATATTCTAGGATAAAAAAATGATATTTTCCCTGGCCTCTACTCTTAAAAGAATTTATTGTTCACAATTAAGAACTTATCTGTTCTGTGCTCAAATATGAGGTCATCTGAGAGTGTCAGCACAGTATTGGGAGTAGAGATATCAATTAATTGCTGTTTCAGAGAAAAAAAAGGAAAATCTCTAGAATGGCAAGTCAGTGGTGTGCTTCCCCACCACTTTTCAGAAGAAACACAAACCTTGGAAAATATGTTAGGAAGAAAAATATAGAAAGATTCTAAAAGCAATTATCACAAAGTATCGTGGCAATTTCAAGGAAAAATATAATTTAAGTTTCATCTATTTGTGAAAGATGAATTGCAAGAGATAATTACAATTACAATAACCTCTGGTTGAAAGAATACATTACAGTTGAATGAGCACATGAATATATATTATCTTGTCTGAGATTTATAACCCTGAGATGTTTCAAGAGAGAAAAAATTAAATAAATTTAAAAAATATTAGGAAACTGAGTTTTGAAATGAGTGGAAGAATATAGACAGGACTGCATGCATTTGAAGGGCCAATTAGATTGCTAACCTGTCCTGTTACACTGTCCTTGAGGGGACACTGCACTCCAATTATAGACTAAAGTGAACACACGCTTTCCTTTTTGTATATTTTGAGCCACACTCACATTGAGAGATCATGTGGTACTGAGTGATCAAACCTGGGACTCCTGCATGCAATGAATGTGCTAACCTCTAGGAAACTCTCTCTGGCCTGAGCACATTTTCTTAAACTGTGGCACTGCGATACGATGTCTCAGAGACTGGTATTCGGTCACCATGGTAGAAGTCCTATTCTGGCATATGGTTGTTCTGGGTTTGGGGGCCACACTCAGCGGTGTCCAGTGGTTATTTCTGGCTCTGGGCTCAGGAGTGACTCCACCAGAGGGAACAGGGTTGGCCTTGTGCAAGGCAAGGGCTACCTTTCCTTCTGTCCTATCACTTTGGCTCTGACGGAGCTTCTGAATCCCCTCCTCCCCTTGTGCTACCATTTTCTGTAACAATAATAATATCTCATAGGATTATTACAAAGATAATGTTTATACACTGTAAAAATCTCAAAAATGGCATAAATCACTATTATTCCTTTAGCAAGTCCGTGAAAGCTGTCTCCTGACCAAATTTCCTATTCTGAAAAAGCTCCCAACACTGAACTGTTACACAGAGCCAAAACAAGGCTCTCTGGGCATAGGTTGTGATTGGTAATGATGTTTATAAAAGGAATGGGCACCTGCACACATCAGTTCTATATCACTGCATGAACTGACAGTCTAGGCTAAGCCAAGACTCACTGGCACAGAGCAATAGATCCTCCCCCAGGCAGGATGGGTCCTGACCTGAGCATTACATTGGTGGGGCAGCACTTGGGTTCCTGGTATAGCCTCCCTTAAACCTGCACATCTCTGTCTCCCCTGAAACTCTTAACCATTTGATTCTGCTATTGCATTATCAATTTAGGTGGATTTGGGGAGGGGGGTGGGGAATAGGGCCTATTTGTTTCTCTGCAATTTCTTCATTATTCTACTGCCCTTTTGAGAAGGTCATAAAAGACTGTAGCCTCCAGCTTTTGAGTCATTCAAAATTCAAAAGTAATTCAAGAATAAGTTACTCATGATACATGGCAAAAAAAAATCACTGCACTTATGATTCACCTTTAATTTTTTTCTGTATTTTTTGAAATGCTAGAACAGAGACCAGAGTGAGAACTTCAAAGACTGGAGGGCCTGTTTTGCAGATAAGAGGTAGAGGTCCAAACCTCAGCATTTATGGCTTTGGGGCATAGCCAGGAGCCATACCCAAACACTAAGCTGGGAGCAAACACTGAGCAAGGTCAAGTGTGGCCCCCAAACAAGAACAAAACCAAACACTGAAACACAACCTACCATTAAAGTGCTAAAACTTCGGTGATCTGTGTGGAGATTATAACAATGAATAAAATACTCTTTCAAACTAGTGAAACTAATTAGTCCTCCATGGTATGGGTTTGTACACATTCATGCTATTTCCAGAGAAGTTTGATGGTTCAAGTCCAGTGCTAAAAAGTAAAAAGTATGTGTGAATATGCTTTCCCCAGGCTGTGTACCTCATTTCACCACCACAGGTACAAAGTAGAAACGACAAGATCATGTGAGTTCTTTCTGAATCCACTTTCTGTATCTTACTAGGAAGAAGTCTTCATGGGAAGCCCTTTCTTTCGTCAGTCACTTGTATTTTGTGAGGTCTTTGCTCAACTCTTCTACCCTCGGCTGACTTGGAAGAAACCTAAGGGCTCTTGTGTTCACTTATTCACCCCAGTGAAGAGCAACAGTAAAGGTGCTCTTCAAAAGGAGAGAGAGAACAAGGGGGAATGCCCTGCCACAGAGGTAGGGTGGGATGGGGGATGGGGGGGTGGGAGGGATACTGGGATCAGTGGTGGTGGGAAATGGGCACTGGTGGAGGGATGGGCACTCGATCATTGTATAACCGAAACCCAAGCACAAAAATTTGTAAGTCTACAACTGTACGTCATGGTGTTTCACTAATAAAAATTTTTTAAAAAGGTGCTCTGAGTCCTCAAGAATTGAGCTGACAAGGACTTTGTAAGCAAAGTATTCTATCACGACAGCTAGGACCCCCACAGTTTAGTCCATATTATATGCTCTCAGCAGTGACAAATCACACTTTTGAGGCTGCAGGGTAAGAAAACACTTTTCTTCCTTGCCAAGCCAAGTGAACAAGGCTGGAAGGTGTTGGTGAAGAAAGCAGAAAGAGAGACAAGGCCTCACAGGCCCTGTCCTCCCCACCCTTGGGAACACTGGTAAGAAGGAACACTTCCAGAGATCTGAATTCTTTAAGACTGCTTCTGGCTTCTGAATCCATGGGGATCCAGATCCCAGTCCAGATCAGGCCACTGGCCATGGAGGAAGTAGCAGGGATAAGCCATTCTTCTGTTGTTTATGAGACACTTAGTGGCAGAAAGTCATAAAAATAACCCCAAGGTGGGCTGGAGCAAAGTACAGCAGGTAGAGTGTTTGCCTTGCATGTAGCTGACCTGGATTTGATCCCCGGCATTCCACATGGCCCCCCAAGCACCATCAGGAATGATTCCTGAGAACAGAGAAGGAAGTAAACTCTGAACACTGCCAGCTGTGCCACCACTTTCCCCCGAACCTGGCAAAATGTGCCCCCCCCAAAAAAAAACAAACAAGGAGAGATGTTTATAGGAGGCCATCATTCTTTGTAATCTCATTATGCAGTTTGAGTAGAGAGGTGGACTTTATAGTTTCTATTGGGTGGGGGAGGGAGCTGGATTAATAGTGTAGTGGGTAGGGCACTTGCCTTGCACGTGGCTGACCCAGGTTTGATCGCCAATGTCCATATGATACCTCAAGTCCTTCCCAGAATGATCACTGAGCACAGAGCCTGAGTACCACCAGGTGTGCCCTCCCCCAAATAAACCGCACAAAGTATCCACCTGTAAATCTGTGAACATTCTCACCCTATGTCTGTAAGATAAATCATTCCTCAGGGCTTCACATTTATGATACATTAGATTTGGTGCCTAATATATCTCTAAAATAATCCTGCAGGTGATAAGGATCTCACATGAAAATAATATTTTCATGAGAAAATCTCTTAACTCAATCTTGATCCTTTCCAACAGATAATATCATAGGGAGTTTCTATAATCAAACCCCAAAGCTGTCCCCAAATCCATATACATTTAATGGGCCATGTTATATAGCTTATATTAGATGGCAGAAAGATGGGAAAATTTTCAGGCAGGACTGATTTAATCACATTCACCCTTCAAAGCAGAGAGTGGGGATTGGAGAGATAGTACATTGGCTAAGTTATTGGCCTTGCATGCAGCTGACATGCGTTTGATTCCCGGCATCCCAAAAAGTCCCCTGAGTACCACCAGGGGTAATTCCTGAGAACAGAGCTTGGAGTAACCCCTGAGCATCACTGGGTGTGGCCTAAAAACAAAACCAAAGATAGAGAGTGAGCTTAGGCTAGTGGCAGTAGAAAAGAGCAGAAAGACTCAAAGCATGTTGGGGGAGCTTCCATGTTACCCCCAAATTAAAGAGGGAAAGGGTTATGTGTGATGGGTACAAGCAGCGTGAGGAGGGAGGACAGTCTGTGATGATGGACAACTGGGTACAAGACTTTAGTTCTATAACTGCAAGGACCTGATTCCTGCCTACAACCTGAAAATGCCAGGAAAGGGATCAGTCCCCGAGTATCTAAGCTCAAAGGCTCTGCTCTGCCATGACTTTGAGGCTGAACTTAGTGACCTTGAGCAAAAGTTCATGCTTCACTTCATGCCTGGCTTTGTATGCCAGGGAACTGTGAGATAAGAAGCGGGTGGAGGGCTGGAGCGATAGTACTGCAGGGAAGGCATTTACCTTGTCTGACCTGGGTTCGAACCCTGGCACCCCATATGGTTCCCAGAGCACTGCCAGGAGTGAATCCCAAGTGCAGAGTCAGGAGTAACCCTTGAGCATTGCTGGGCATGGCCCCCAAACAAAAAAAAATACACCAAAAAAGTGTGTAGTTTTATTTAAAAAATTTTATTTTTATTTATGTAGCATGACTTTATAACATTCTCATAATCAAGTGAGTAAATTATCAAATTTTTAAATTATCTTAAAGTAAAAGACCAGAAATGAGGACTCTATCCTTTCTCACCACACACACACACACACACACACACACACACACACACACACCATGTTGTTCTCGTGTTAAATTCTATTCTGAACTATTTATCCTATTTCTAGGATAAATAATGAGAAATAAAAATTTCTCATATTGCCTATGAGTAATTTCCTCCCTTTTGTTTCATTCTCTCCCCACCAACCCCACCTCCCCCACAACCCAAGTGTCTTTTCCACTCCCCTCCTGCCACCCCTCTCCAGGTGAGCTAGCTTCTGTACACCAATTCTCAGGTTCTGTTTCCTTTGTCCATTTGTTGTTTCCTTACTGCTCTATTTCTTGATATTCCACATATACGCTCATTATTTATTTTTATTCTTATTTATTTGTGTTTTGGGCTACACGTGGCTGTGCTCAGGGCTTACTCCTGGCTCTGTGCTCAGGAAGTGCTACTGGCAGTGCTTGAGGGACTGAAGTGCTGCGGATGAAACTAGTCAGCAGCATGCAAGACCAGGACCTTAATCCCTGTTCTATCTTTCTGGCCTATCTACCTGGATTTTCTCATTTGGCTTCCCTGGCTGGTGGTTTTCACCACTTTCTCTCACTCTATTTAGATTCTGTTTCAAAATTCCAAATGCTATTTTATACAATAATACAAAATGGAATAAAATTCTTACCAGTTCACAGTATTAATAATGATAACACTAATGGTAATAGCAATGATAATAGAATGTAGTGAGAATTTCTTTATAATGCTATTTTTTAATGGAATTGTTTGAGGAATCTTTATAACTTTTTTGTAAGATATTCCTTTCTAGGAAATAATGCCTATAAGTGGAGGAGTGGAGATGCAACACGTTATAAATTCTTCCACATTTCAAAGGTTCTTCCCTTGACACCATGACTTAGCAGCTCTTTGCATTGACGGGAGGAGTCAACTTCACTGCATAAATCTTGGTTTGCCCATGTGACTTTCTCTAGGCCAGCACTTGTCTACTTTAGCTCGTTCTTTCTGCTGAGAATCCTTTGTCCATCAGATGAACAACCCTTGCCTGGCCTCCTGGATTAGAGGTCAAGTAAGGAAAGACGTCACCTGCTTTAGCTGCCCAAGCTAAGGCCCAGGCATGTGAATGAGAACATCATCAAGCAGGCCCAGACAAGAAGAACCTAGAGAAGCATGACAAATAACAAACGCGTGCATATTCAGTGACTTTTTTATGCAACAGACTGAAACAACAGCAGGAAGTAAATTTCAAAAATTTTTTTTAAAATTCTTATGTGAAGAAATAAAAATAGTGAATAAATTTCTTTTGAGTAATCATAATTTTGCTTGTTTGGTGGAAACAATGGTGTTCAGGAACTATTTCTAACTTCATGCTCAGCAGCATTTAAACTTGGATCAGCTGCATGCAAGGCAAGCAACTGACATCCTATACTCTCTCTATCATCTAAATTTTGTTTTTTTAATGTTTCACTGGTCCAAAACAGTAAAAGCAAAAATCTTGGAATTCATTGCTTTAAGCCACAGCTCCAAATATGTCGCAGTTTTATTCAAATGGTTGTGAAAACTGCTCCACAGAGAAAGACTTAGATGCCTATTTATAGAGGGAGATTTTTCTGTTTGATAAATGATCATAAGCGAGGGACATGGAGCAGAGGAGGAGCGGTGGGCTGAAGAGCCAGAGCTGTAGTAGATAGGGGTGAAAGTCATGGGGAACAGGAACACTGACGAGAGGTTGTTCCGTCAAGGACGTAGGGAGCTGTCAAAAAGCTGAATGAATTCAGATCTACTTTTCTTGTTGCTTTCTGAGAACATCTGCTAGCAGATTTCGCTCTTTTCTTTGTGAATTTCTTCCCCAGTATAATGCTGCAGCTGTATTCCATTGAGTCCGCTCAGCCCCTGAATCCACTCATCCCTACCCAACCCTTCCCTGCCACTGTCCATCTATTCTTTTAGTATAGACAACACTTAACCCTACTCTTAGCTGTTCTGGTCACAATCAAGCCAGAGAGCTGAGCACCCTATATGCCTTTAAGAGTGACGTTGGCTTGAATAATGTGCGTTGTGTGGGCATAGCCTGAAGAGGACCCAAGTGAGGGCAGAGCAAGGACCACATTAGGCTACTATCTTGACCAGCAATTGCCAGATAGCGATGGTAAATTCACTTAGGCTCACAGATCACCTCTTCAAAAAGGAATAAGAAGTTGATTATGAAATCACACTTTCCTTATTTTTAAAGGATTTCTTCCACACCCCCCTCCCTTGCCCCAGAAGCTGTCAGTTTCTCTAAGAGGAAACTGGTAAAAATATGCAGAGGTACTTCTGCTTCTAGTTATTAAGATTAAAAGATAGGTGGGCTGATCAATCCTACTTATTAGAAACAACTGAAACTTTCTGGATAGACTGAGATTTTAGGTGCAACCATAGAGTGAGTAATTGTTGGGCGGATTATCTGAGTAAAGAAACTCAAAATTAAATGGAGAAGCAATTGGCTTCTTCTCTGAGAGTACTGGTTAAACCACATGAACTTTATTTTTTTATTTTTATTTTTTAAAAATGTTAATTGTTGATTAACAACTGAATTCATTTTATTTATTTAGTTTGCTTTTAGGGTCATAACCGGCAATGCACAGGGGTTACTCCTGGCTCATGCACTCAGGAATTACTCCTGGAGGTGCTTGGGGGACCATATGGGATGCTGGAAATTGAACCCGGGTCAGCCACGTGCAAGGCAAACACCCTACCCACTGTGCTATCTCTCCAGCCTCAACCACATGAACTTTAGTCTTAATTTTCAGAACCTCAGTCTAAGTGAAAAATTCTAGAAATGACTCTCAAGTTAAGGTAGTCTAATGAAAGTTCTTCTCCAGCAAGATGTTGAAACTTCACATGGTGGTTCTCTCTGGATAAGCAAATGAAAAAAATATCACACCCACACTGAGACCCTGGGGGAATGCAAAAAATCATCACTTTCAAAAAGAACAGAAGAAGAGACTCCCAGAAGTTGTGCAATCGATCCTCAGGTTAATTGGGAGTTCAAATGCACCAGTTACAGGTCAGAGTGATACTACAGTAGGTAGGGTGCTTACCTTGCATGCAGCCAACCCAGGTTAAATACCTGACATCCCATATGTTTCCCCCCACACCCCATTCCTGCCAGCAGAGATCATTGAGCACAGAAGAAAGAGTAAGCCATGAGCACCAATGGGTGTCACCCCTCCGTCCTCCCCCCCCCCCCCCCCCCGCGTAAACACACACACCACCACCACCACTACCACAAGCAAAACAAAAAAACACCCCTTCGCTATAGTTAGGTCATTCAAAAAACTTCAGGACAAAACAAAACGTTCAAAACAAAAGATTCTGAACAATTCTTGACTCTAGTGCCCCCACAAATGTCCTGCTCTAAACAAATATCAAATCTCTATCAAGGACAGTACATTTTTTCTAGGCTTAAAGAACTGTATGTCACCTATAAAATTCCTGGGAAAATTAGTAGTTCGTAGTAAAAAAAAAAATAAGTGGCTTTCACCAGGTGTATAAACCAACTAACTATCTGGAGTAAAGCAGATAACATAACACATAGTTAACAGGAGCAACAGAGAGCAGAATAAGCCCTTGGGGATTTCGGGTAATGTAATTAGTACACAGACTCCAAATTACTAGTATTTATTATGCCTAAAGAAAAAACATATTTGAAAATTTTACCATATGTTAGGATTTGTTCAGATAAATATTAAAGGATATACCAAAAGTTTAGGCAGATAAACTTCTAGAAATAAAAAATAACAATTGAATTTAGAAATGGACAAATGTAATGATATGGTCACTATAGCTGAAAGAAAAAAACTGGTGAGCTGGAAAAATAGAACTGAAGAAATTATATGGCACATGTAGTGCAGAGACAGAAAATATGAAAGAGGGAAAGAATCTAAGATGAGAGGGGCTGGAACAGCTCAAAGGGCTGGAGCTCATGCTTGGTATGTACCACTGGGCTTAAACACATGGCAGGCCTCACAATGAACCACCAGGCCAGCCCTGTCAGGACATATGCCACTGGGGGTCCCGTGTGGTGTGTGCCCCAAGCACTCCCATTGTGGGATGACCTCCAACTAAAACATTTTAAAAAGATGGAATACAGAATATGAAATGGTAAATCAAATGAGAATTAAAAAAACTATATTTAGTTCTAGAAAAGTATGACTGACATTTTAAAGTTATTACTTGAGGACATCCCAACTTGAAACTATCAATTAAACTGAATTATAAGCAGGATAAAACTAGGCTGTGAAAGCAACAGAAAAGGGAAGCACTGATTCTTATTGTGGAATAAGTGGAATTACAAGATTACCTGTAGACATTATAGAAGAAAAACTGAACATAAATACGGTATCTGGGGTAGGAAGTTCACAAGTGGTTAGATAATATAAAGAATACAAGTGGTGAGAGAAATATGAAAAGAGGTTGAAAAGTGCCAGACAGATGTTCTTAAATCTAATCATTTAAAGAGTTAAAAATCTCATGTAAACTATCAAAATGTTTCTGTAAAACTGATAAAAATCAGGGGCAGGAACAATGGCACAACAGGTAGGGCATTTGCCTTACTCGTGACTGTCCTGGGTTCAATCTTTGGCATCTCCTGAGCACCACCAGGAGTAATTTCTGAGTTGTAACCATGAGTAACTCCTGCCAGGTATGGCCCCAAATTCCCATCCTCCTCCCCACAAACAAAAACCCTTTAAAAAACACAAACCTAATTGACAAACCAATAAAAATAACAAATATTACTGGATGGTTACTGCATATTGAACAAGTTTGATTTTAGGAATCCTAAGAAGGATTCATCATATGGATGTCATAATCTCAAGATATTAGGCTTTGGGAGGTTAATATGTACTTTGTTTGGGCTGTGTATTTAGTAACTGGTAGCTCTGGAATTCGAACTCCATCTCCTGATTGCTGTATCATGTCAGAGAGTGGTAGAAAAACTGATAATTTTTAAGGCAACATAGCCAATGCTGGATTTGGAGTTAAAATAATTTATTTTGAACTCAACTCTGCTCTTGTATGTGCATTACTAAGTAAACTATAAGAAATCTCAGAGTTTTTAACTTGAGAATTGAGAATTAGCAGTAATATCTGATTCTGAAACTTCATTTGAAAATTAAAAAAGACAATGGACATGAATGTGTGTTCTACTACAGAAAAAGATCCTATTTCTACTACATTGGTCCATAAATTATACACATTTCGCCATAATAGTAAATGAATGGTAGATCAATGATACTCCAACTATTTTAAAAGTAATGATGGGTATATTAGTACCTAAACCATAACTCAGTTAAAGAAAATTCAGATAAAACATTTAAACAATATAGTATGGAAAAATTTTGTTTGGAACTAGGTGTGATATTAAAACATTCTTATCCACCAACTCTAGGGACTGTGAAAATCAGTATAAATAGGTGATAGGTCACAAACAGTACCACGAGAAAAGGGTAATTTACATTCCAGAATGTGCTTTACTGTGTCAGGTAAGTTTCCACATCATCTACTTACCATTGTCCAGGTAATGAACCTAAAAGAAAGTATTTTCTTCTCGTGACAAGCATATTAAACATGTTATAGGAAAAAGCAAAACTTGAAGGCAATGCATTGAAATCACATCATAGAAATCACAGAATTTAAATGGACACTTTTTGTGCTATTTTTTAAAATAAGTGCTCTACTAAAACACTCTAGAAAACAGCAGATTATCCATTTTTGACAACTGAAAGTCATTTAATAGGATGTCTCTGTTCTTTGGAAAATACCATCACCTCTGCCCAACCAGATTTTCTGTTTTAGGGTAATCAAATTTCTTTATCTCATAGAGTTTTTCATTGTACCTGGAAACAGTCCAGTGTATTGTCTTCTCTCCACTGGCACCTACTTTTGAAGAAAAGATCATGTTCACATGCCTACAAGTTAAGACCTATCTATGGTGTTTAATGTCCTATTTTGTCCAAATAATCTCTCCCATGACACGATGTTCCAAACTTTGCATGCTTCATAATCAAAGATGCAACGAACTGGAAAAGAGAGCTTTGAGGGATCCTGCTTCAGAATATTGGCCTTGGCGCTATTTATTGTACTTACTTGCAGGCATAAGAAACCACAATGGCTGACAATTTTCTTTCAATTGTTCAATGTTTTAAGCAAAGATTGGAACAATGAGTAAAGTCCCCTGTTGCCAAACTCAGCCACTCTGCTGTCTAGAGTCTCTTCCATGTGGAAATCAAATCCTATTTGCTTCCCTGTCTGCCTGGAATGGTGGAGCATTTTGGCCTGACATTTGCCTGGGAACTACAGTTCCTTTCCTTGAGCCTACTCTCTGTTTCCCCTTGCTCAGATTCCCAAGTACAAGGTCCTCATGCCCTTCTTTCAGGGAAAGTCTGAGTTGTTGCCTCCTAGGACAGCCCCAACCGCACTGGGGTGTCCTCTTTCCTCTGAGCCTGCAGTTTTCTTTCCAGTTTGTGGAGATGAAGACAATGTGTTTATTTTCAACCCAGCTTCTCTCCAAATGAAAAAATTCATTCTAATTCTTGCTTATAGCTCATCAGGGAGAAGGTCCAGTTTGGAAACCCTCAACCCCTTAAAAACACACTACCTTCTTAGTTCTTAGAAAGAGCAGTCAATTGTTTCTGGATAAATGTAATTCTTCCTCCTGGGTTAAATGATCCTCCAGAGCCTATGAAAAGGACAGGAAACAAGACTCCTTGCGGTGTTAGCGAGAGACATGGATACACAGAGGCCTCAACTGCAGTTCTTGATGAAGCACTGTGCTCTGTGAGTCTTGTTTCAGACTTGGGGGATTTTTTTCTTGGGGGATTTTTTTTGGTAGGGGTTGAACATGGAGAACACAGATATCAGCATGCAGGAATGGGAGTTTCATGAAGGAAGAAAATGCAGTGGTTAAAATGGTTCACTTCAGCCTGCTGAGTAGTTGGTACTGAGTGTTCTTTGAAACTGATAGGTCAGTTATTCTGAACACTGAGTATGCTTCAATGCTGGGGGTGAAAAATAGGAGTTGAAGCACTAGGAATATTTTATATACTCTGTAAATATAAAATAATATCACTTGGAAAGGCAAAAGTGCCCTCAGTGGGTTATTCGTGGATGTTACACCAATCATCTCTTTTTAACATTTCTGATTAGAAGTTTAAGAGAAAACTGAGAACTGAAATGAGGTGCTCAATTTCTTATTTCACAGATGGGATCTCGCGCCATATCTTCTAATTCACTTTCAATTTGCATTCTCCCCCAGGAACCATCAGCCTGAATTGCAAGGAGACTGTCAGTTTCTTAGTCATGGACGTGTGGAAAGATCTGTGAAATCTTTGCTTCAGTGAGAGGCAATTAGGACACTTTGGGGTGGATGTTGGATTCATTTCACCATTAAAAATTCCTGGCTTAATAAAATTATTTTTAATAGCAATGAACCAATTATACCTGTAGAAAGAGAAAAAAAACCCAAACAAACAGAGTTGGATCTTTCAAGAGGCACTGCACGCAGCCAAGGAGAAAATGTTCCAAGAGGGATACATTAGCAGATACCCGGCAGGGCAGGTAACTTTGGAGTCTGCCCTGGGAACAGAGCCCAGAAAAGGCTTACAGGCATTCTCTCCATTCAATACCTGTTTGTTCAGCTGCCCTCTTTTACCACGTGCATCCCACCTGGCCTTAATGATCTTTTCTAGCAGCTGAAAGAACAACAAATCAGTCCTTTGTCTTCTCTAGGTAGCCACAGTACCTGGTTCTCCCTCCCCAGGATGTTTTCTTTTTTTTTTAATCCTCCAGCATCCCCCCCCACCCCCCGCAGTACTAGAATGTTTCAAATGAAGTCAAAGATAGAGAAAAAATTTCACATTTAAAGAACCTCTTGCATAGATGGACAAAGACACAGGATATGATCTCTTACTTTCCCTTCCTTCTTCTCCATTCTACTACTCAAGTTTAATTTTAAAAACAATTATGACCTTTGTCTCTACGCTGCATCACAACCCTTTAATAAGCAGGTCTCAATGTCAATACAATAATTTATTTGCGCACCTTGCAATGTGATATTTCTTCTGTTAATCTATTACCATGGCCTATAAATATTATATGTCACGGTCCTCCCGTTGTTCATCAATTTGCTCGAGCGGGCCCAGTAACGTCTCCATCGTGAGACTTGTTGTTACTGTGTTTGGCATATCGAATACGTCACGGGTAGCTTGCCAGGCTCTGCATGCGGACGAGATAGTCTCTGTAGCTTGCCAGGCTCTCTGAGAGGGGCGAGGAGGAATCGGACTCGGGTCGGCCATGTTGACGGCTTGTAAGGCAAACGCCCTACCACTGCGCTATCGCTCCAGTTGTATAGTTATATCAACTATGTACAAAATGTTCTTAATTTTTACAAAGGACAGGCAGATACCAAGACCTTATTTGAACATAAATTAATAAACACATTTTAGTATATCTGATAACTCAGAAGTTCTAACTTTGATAAGACAATGTAACTTTAAAAAAATTCCCTTTTTAAAGAAGAGAAGCTTCTCTTTTTTAAGCTTACCTATTTTAATATTGAAGCTCTGTTATATAATCAATTTCAACTCTAGAATTGTATCAATGGTTGTGGCTTTTGTTTACATTAAAAATTAATTAATTAGAAAAAAATTGCCAAAAAAATCCCTTCTCTTAATTAAAGAAAGACTGACTTTTGGATGTCAGAAAACTAAACACTCTTTCTTTCACTTTGTGTTTCTGCTACAGCACTCCTAACTCTCTAGAAATAAACAGGCATTTTGCAGAATAAAAATACATTTGGACATAGGAAAGTGCATAGTGGTAAAACATTCTAATAAATATATTTTTTATATATGCATGGTTAAATGCTGATTGTTTCCTTCCACTGTGCTTCCACATTTGCAGAAGATCAACTACATTCCAGGCATTGAGCTTTGTACCAGGGATTCATGGTTAGTGTCCTCTTTGGGAGAGAATCTATCCTTGTGCAAACCAGTATGGACAACAACTGCTAATCCCATGTGTCTATTTGGTACTTGAACTGCACTGTGTAAAACATTCATCAGATTCCACAGTTACCACCAAAAGAGAATGGAAGATATATCCATTTAAATAACATCGACAACATATTAAAACGACAACATGCTGCAGTCATTGCATTAAATAAAAAATACTAAAACAAACATGTATATTTTCTTTTCATTTTAATTGTGGTTATCAACATTTTCATAATCATTTTTTTGTGGTTTGAGTGATGTGGAATGGGAAGGAATAAAGGTAACCACAGGGAAACACACCAGAGTAGAAGCATTCCTATAGCTACTTGTATGGCGAAGAAAGACGGTATTGCTGATATTAACATGTACTTTCTAAAGAAAACCAATGAGTTTAGACTAGAAGAATGAATAGGAAATAGCTATGTGAAGAAATAAGAAGAAAAGACATTGCAGTCATGGAAATGCAGGAAACCTATAGTTTGGTGCTTGGCAGGTAATGCATGTTTAATATATAGAAACATTCATAAACACTGAGAGGTAATGTGGTCTGGAGGGCAAAAGGAAATAAAAAGAATTAGAATCCAACTAAAAGACTCCCTCCCCAATCTCAGGTAGACCAGAAGACCAAATCTTTAAGGGGATAAGAAAGAAGTGACAGATATAGGCACCAGATTTCTAAAAAACATTAGTTATAAATCTTGTTTACAATATGCTTAATACTTAAGTTGTACAATAATTCTGGGATTGAGGTTATGGGAAAATATATACATCCAATCAAAGGTAGTATGGCGACTTGCATATAAATACATGAAATTAACTGTACTTTCAGAAATTTATTCTATAGATATACTGACTCATATCTGGAATTAAATATATATACATATATATAGTGATTTGCTACAGTGCTATTATAACAAAATCTTAGAACAAAATAAAAGCCGGCATCTAGAACACAGCTTGTACTCATCAACTATCCACTGAAAAAAGAGGGATTAATTTAGGACTGCGATCAGAGTACTGAATTCCTCTCAAGTATTTTCTGTCTTTTTTTCCAATCAGTGAAACTTATTTTTAAATAGCAATAAACATGAGTTAAAGAGAAAAAAGTATGGGAAATAGTTAGAGAACACCCACTGAACTTCGAGTACCATTTTTCACACCTAAATAAATCATACAGGAGCCTCCTGAAAACTATGTAGCTGTAATCATGAAATTGCTATTACTCATGTTGGAGAAACGGAAACAAAAGGAAAAGTGCTAAATTCCAAAGAAAATTAAATTCTATAGAAATTGTCAAACTATAATATGGATTTGCTTTTGTGTTCAAATTCAAGAGAAAATCAGCACTGTAGCACTGATCTCCCGTTGTTCATCAATTTACTCGAGCGGGCAGCAATAACATCTCACAACAAATTGTGAGACTTGTTGTTACTGTTTTTGGCATATCGAATACGTCACGGGTAGCTTGCCAGGCTTTGCTGTACAGGCGAGATACTCTCAGTTAGCTAGCCAGTGTCTCCGAGAGGGGTGGAGGAATCGAACCTGGGTAGTCCATGTGCAAGGCATATGCCCTACCCACTGTGCTATTGCTCCAGCCCAAGAGAAAATTATGAAATAAAAATGTTCGAACATTTGGGAAAAGATTAGTAATCATCAAGATCTGATAGTTATTTACTATGTTAATCTCTTCTCATATTAACAAAGAAAAGATCAAGAAAATATTACAAGGAAGTTCACAAAGTCTTACAATTCTTTTCTTTAGGTGATGGGACAAACCTGGCAGTGCTCAGGGCTTACTACTGACTCTGTGCTCAGGGTTCACTCTTGGGAATGCTGAGGGGTTCGTATGCGATGCTGGGGCCAAACCCAGTTCAAATGCATGCACAACAGGCACCCAACTTGTACTCTCTCTGTGGCCTCAAAATTTTACATTCTTTATCTAGAAAAATGAAGACCTGACAATAAACTTAGATAGATTCAGAATCATACAAATAAATGTCCATTTTTCTCCCTCACATAGAACATTGATTAAAAGAATGTATGAATGATTAGCCTTTACTAATCAATCACCCACTCCCTAACAATTCATTCCCTTTCCTTTGTTCCCACAGCACTGAGCTTATAAACATATCAGACAGTATGTAACATTTCCCCCCTCCCGCCCTGCCCCATATCTGTCATTTCCATTAGAACAGCAAAAAATTCTCCAACCAGAATGTTATTCATCTTTTGCTCCCACGGCCCAATACTATGCTAGAAACAGCACAGTGTTCAATTAGTCCTTGTAAATTAAACAAACAAAACCCAAAACAGACTAGATACACCGAAAACTTAGAATGTTTGGAAATTAAAGTATTAAATTATCCTTATAAACAATTACATGATAGGATCATCATTCTGAAGGAAATACAATCTTGAGTTGCATCGTAGAGAAGGTCCATCTGTCATTTTGGCAGTACTAGACTACATCTGGAGGTGTTAATGCTGTATTTTAAAAGAGATTTCAACAAAGCCCAGGATACTGCGAAGGATGGAAACAAGATCATCTGAAGAATGATTTAAAAACTAGGAGATGTTTGGGTTGAGAAGAAAATTAGGCAGGGCCATCACCACTCTCTTCAAGCATCATTTTTTACAAATCGCCTGATTTTCAAGGCACAGAACCAGATAGGTGGTACAACTAGGGGTATTTGATTATACTATGACAAACAGGTTCTGGTAATCAGATTTGATCACTAATGGAATGGGCTGATTTTCAAAGTAGAAAGTTCCTTTTTTATTATTATTATTTTTTATTATTATTTTTTATTATTATTTTATTATTGAAAACTTCTAGAAGGTGTCAAAGAGCCTAATATTCTTTTAATTGTCCTCCCGTTGTTCATTGATTTGCTCGAGCAGGCCCAGTAACATCTCCATTTTGAGACTTGTTGTTACTGTGTTTGGCATATCTAATACATCACGGGTAGCTTGCCAGGCTCTGCCGTGCAGGCGAGATACTCTCGGTAGCTTGCTGGGCTCTCTGAGAGGGGCGGAGGAATCGAACTCGGGTCGGCCATGTTGGCTGCGAGCAAGGCAAACGCCCTACCGCTGTGCTATCGCTCCCGCCCTATTCTTATAATATATGACTTTTAATGCATTATTTCTTCTAATGCATGATTCTATTATTGTCTCCAATTATATACTTCACATTCCCACATAATTTTTATTACATGCACTTCATATGTTTAAATAGTTTAAGTTTAGTTGAGTTTAGGTACTTATAATAGCATTAAAATTTATGGTATCAAAATATAAAGTTGTTACACACAGACACCACCAAAGTGCCCATGATCTACTGCATGGGTGTATTAGTCGCAATTTTCTCCCTTTCATATTTAGTTGCAATTGTTCCCTTTCAACAGTAGGATTTGATTTATTTAAATTTAAGTGCTCCCATCCATTTATAGTTAAATTATGTAAATAAGAGGTTTGAATCTTCAGAAAAATATGATGTTTTGATGTCATATTTCAATAGAATTCTTTCCATAATTTTGGGGGGGGGGTGGTTTCAGGGATCACCCCTGACAGGTTTGGGGGACATATGGGATGTGGGGGTCAGATCTGGGTCGGCCACGTGCAAAGCAAACACCCTACCCAATGTACTTTCACTCCAGCTATGTTTCCGTGTTTTTCTATCTATGCTTTTTGGTGTGTAGTTCTGGAAGTGGAATTCAAGAAATAAGCTATCTGTGAATTTTTGTTTATTTTGACTAAAAGTCCATTATATACCCTAAGTTTACTGTGGCCTTTACAAAACGGTGATTGTTATATTATAGCAAAGCACTAGAGACACTGAAAAACCTAATCCATGACAGATTTTCCAAAAGGGAAAAAGACTCCCTTGGAACAGAACGTTTCAGGTGAAATTTAACTCAAATGGGATTTCTAGTTTTACCCTTCCAGTCAGGATTTAGCTCCTCCAGCCAACAAAGTATGTTACCTACAATTAAAAACTTGGCAATGGTCTGGATTAAGAATGAATAAATGCTGAAGAAGCTGTGTTAAGAAAGAAATACAGAACACCTATTATTAAGGAAAAGAATGAAAACTTTGGAGGTAATTTGCTAAAAACAACACTTAGAAAACTAATTTTACTTCATGATCCAACATGTCATTTCAGGAAAATACTTATGGTTGTTTGGAGGAAAGAGTCTTATAAGAATACATGAAAGTTGTATAAATAAATTACCATGAAATATTTTATGTGAATAGTATGTGAACATTTAATCAATATTTTTGTAATAACTTTTCTCAAGTCCTAATAACTGTCTTCTTGTGTTACCTTGAGAAAGTAACAAAGGGAACGGAGGCAAAGGTGATTTAATTCTTTACAAAAGAGTCACAGCAGCACCTACAGAAGACATGGTACAGTTCTACAAAACATCAGTACAGGACAGAGATGATAATAAGAAAAATGACTTCAAAAATAAAGTTAGAACTTCTAGTGCCTGCAGTGTTGTGGAGAACATAACCTGGAAAAAAATTCCTACTGAAATCATTCAGCTATTCTACTGAAATATTGTACACATTTTCTAACATGCTAAATTTGGAGCAAAAAGAGAGGTTGTGGGGCTTCCTGAAGTGCCAAGTTAAAAGTCAGCGAGACGAGATGAACAGGGGTGTAGACCATTAGCTGAGCCTGGATCCCAAGGATTTTGAGCTCAAATGCAGAAAATGAAGTCTTAAGATTAGAGCTAGGTATACTTTTGTTGGTATGCATATACATTAAAAAAGAAAAGAAGAATGTGTATTCAGCTTTTTGTGGATGAAGTGTCCTGTATATATCTACTAAGTCCCTTTCTTCCATTGTTGCCCTCAGATGAAGTATGTCCTTGCTAAGCTTGAGTCTGGTTGATCTATCAAGAGGTAACAAAGCAGTGTTGAAGTCTCCCACTAGTATTGTGTTGCTATTGATGTCTCTTTCCAAATCTATGAGTAGTTGTTTTAAGTACTTTGCTGGTCTCTCATTAGGTGCATATACATTTAATATTGTAAGTTCTTCCCTTTGTACAGATCCTTTGATCAATAAGAAATGGCCTTCACTGTCTCTTATGACGTTCCTCACTCTGAAATCGATGTGGTCTGATATTAGGATGGCTACCCCAGCTTTTTTCTGGGAGCTGTTTGCCTGTAGGATTGTTTTCCAGCCTTTGACTCTGAGTCTGTGTTTGCTTTGACTATTGAGATGTGTTTCTTGCAGGCAGCAGAATGTTGGGTTCAATTTTCTAATCCATCCTGCCACTCTATGTCTTTTAATTGGTGCGTTTAGCCCATTGACATTGAGAGAGATTATTGTTATGGGATTTTGTCCCATTGTTCTGTTGAAATTTGGTGTATTTGAGGGGCCTTTCTTGCCTTAAAGTAGCCCATTTAGTTGTTCTTGTAACCACGGTTTTGAGTCTATGAAGTTCCCGAGCTGTTGTTTGTCTGTGAAACTGTGTGTTGTTCCTTCTATTCTGAATGAGAGTCTCGCTGGGTAAAGTATTTTTGGGGAGGCATTTATTTCATTGAGTTTTTTCACTATGTCGCACCACTGTTTTCGGGCCATGAGGGTTTCATCAGAAAAATCAGCTGTGAATTTTAAGGATGTTCCTTTGTAAGAGATTTCTTTCTTCGATCTTGCTGCTTTCAGAATTTTGTCTCTGTCTAAGGTTTTGGCCATTTTGATCAGAATGTGTCTTGGGGTGTTTTTATTCGGATTTCTTCTAGCTGGTACCCTTCGGGCCTCCTGAATATGGTCACAAGTTTTCTTCAGCCTGGAAACGTTGTAGCAATGATGTCTTTGATAGTTTCTTCTTCATCAAGGTTTTCTTCCTGTACCTCTGGGACTCCAATAATTCTTATGTTACCCCTCTTGGCTTCATCACGATCTTCTCTTGCCATCTGTTCCCGAATTGTGAGTCTCTTTTCCATTTTCTGCTCTTTTCTGGAGAGTCTCTGAACTTCATCTTCAAGCTCACTGATTCTGTTCTCAGCAGCTGTTACTCTGCTGCTGAGGCCTTCCACTGAGTTTTTCAATTCGCCTACGAGATTTTTCAGGTCTGACATTTCCGATTGCATTTTCCTCATTTCTGCCTTCAAATCCTCTTGTCTTCTATTGGCATTGCTTTCCATTGTTTCTTTTAGTTCCCTAAGCATCCTAAGTAGCTCCCTTCTGAATTCCTTGTCAGAGAGGTTGTCTAACACTACTGTACTGTTGACAGTACAGTACTGTCATCTGGGCTAGACTATTCAATAAGAAACTTTGGTGGGCTTTTGCGTTGCTTTACCATTGTGAGAAGTGTGCTTTAGTCCTTCACGTTCACTGTTACTATTCTGCTTGATATGCAGTGTGAGTTAAGATAGGCTTATGAGTTATTGGCTACTGTGTTTCTAGTGACTGAGCTAAACTAGAGAAGTTTCCATCTAAGAAGGTAGCTTATGGTTCCTATGGCATATAAAGGTAAAAAGGTAAAGGCCCTCCCGTTGATCGTCGATTTGCTCGAGCAGGCCCAGTAACATCTCCATTGGAGACTTTGTTGTTACTGTGTCTGGCATATTGAATACTCTCGGTAGCTTGCCGGGCTCTCCGAGAGGGGCGGAGGAATCGAACTCAGGTCGGCCATGTTGGCCGCTTGTAAGGCGAATGCCCTACCCACTGTGCTATCGCTCCTATGGCATATGTAGTGAGAAAATATTTCGCGGCCGCTAATGCGGCTGCGGCTCCAGAAAGAGTCCCTGGCACTAATATAAAATACTGGTTAAACTCCACAAGAAGAAAACATCCAACCCCATCCAAAAATGGGGCAATGAAATGAACAGAAACTTTCTCAAAGAAGAAATCCGAATGGCAAAAAAGCACATGAGAAAATGCTCTACATCATTAATCATCAGGGAGATGCAGATCAAAACCACAATGAGATACCATCTCACACCTCAGAGACTGGCCCACATTCAAAAGAACAAAAGCAACCTGTGCTGGCACGGATGTGGTGAGAAAGGGGCACTCCTTCACTGTTGGTGGGAATGTCGACTGGTTCAGCCCTTCTGGAAAACAGTATGGACGATTCTCAAAAAATTAGAAATTGAGCTCCCATTTGACCCAGCAATACCACTCCTGGGAATATATCCCAGAGAGGCAAAAATGTATAGTCGAAGTGACATCTGCACTTGTTTGTTCATTGCAGCACTCTTTACAATAGCCAGAAACTGGAAGAAACCTGAATGCCCAAGAACAGATGACTGGTTAAAGAAACTTTGGTACATCTACACAACGGAGTACTAAGTAGCTGTTAGAAAAGATTAAGTCATGAAATTTACATACACGTGGTACAACATGGAAAGTATCATGTTAAGCGAAATGAGTCAGAAAGAGAGGGATAGACATAGAAAGATTGCATTCTTCTGGGGGATATAAAGTAACAAAATATGAGATTAATACTCAAGAATAGCTGAGATCAGCACCAGGAGGATTACTCCATAGCTTAGTGGCCAGTCGAGCATTCTAGAGGAAAGGGCAGCTCAGATAGAGAAGGGAACACCAAATAAAGGGTGTTTGGAGGATCCTCCCAGGAGGGGAGATGCATGTCAAAAGTAGACTATGGACTGAACATGTTTGCCACTCAATGCCTCTTTTGCAGACCACAACACCCCAAAGGAGAGAGAAAACACAGGGGATTGCCCTGCCACAGAGGCAGGGGGGATGAGGAGATGGGGGTAGGGGGGATATTATTCATGGTGGTGGAAAATGGGCACTGGTGGAGGGATGGGTATCTGATCATTGTATAATCAAACCCAAGCACAAAAAATTGTAAATCTACTACTGTACCTCATGGTGTTTCACTAATAAAAAAATTAAAATTAAAAAAAAAACATTTTCTAGGAATGAAGACCACCCATGTCAGTAGCCAATGATATTTCTTGAGAGGAGGAAGGAGAGGATCTGAGTGCACAAACTAGGGATTTGATTTCTCAAAGCATTAAAATCCATTGCATTTCAAGGATGGGTGGATAAGTGTTGGTTAGAGTACTTTATATTCTTGAAGAAGTTCATGACTATTTAAAAAATTAAATATTTCTTGCTCTGTCTCTCCCTCCCCTAACCTCCCCAACCCCTAAAGTTGGACAAAACTCCAAAGTTATAGAAACCACTAATTAAAAAATTAAGGGGGGGGGAACATATGAATTAAAGGAAAAGGCACATCTTTTCTTTTTTAAAAAATTTTTTTATTAGTGAAAAACCATGAGGTACAGTTGCAGACTTACAAGTTGTTGTGCTTGGGTTTCAGTTATACAATGATCAAGTACCCATCCCTCCACCAGTGCCCATTCTCCACCCCAACCAATCCCAGCATCCCTCCCACCCTCCCATTCCCCATCCCACATTGCATCTGTGGCAGGGCACTCCCTTTTGTTCTATCTCTCCTTTTGGGTGTTGTCGTCAGCAGAAGAGACATTGGGTGGCAATCATGTTCTGTCTATAGACTACTTTCAGCATTCATCTCTCATCCTGGGGAGATTTTCCCAGCACCCTTTATTTGGTGCTCCCTTCTCTGTATGAGCTGCCTTTGCCCCTACAGTTTGAGGCTGGTTTCTCAGCCATGGAGAGAACAACCTGGTATTTATCACAGCTGCTCTTGGGCTTTAGTCTCTTATTTTGTTAGTTTATGTTATCCAGACGAATGCAATCTTTCTATGTCTGTCCCTCTCTTTCTGACTCATTTCGCTTAGCATGATATTTTCCATGTAGTACCACTTGTATGTAAATTTTATGACTTCATTTTTTTCTAATTGCTACATAGTACTCCATTGAGTAGATGTACCAAAGTTTCTTTAACCAGTTATCTGTTCTCGGGCACTCAGGTTTTTTTCCATATTATAGCTATTGTAAACAGTGCTGCAATGAACAAACAAGTGCAGATCTCATTTCGACTATACTTTTTTGCCTCTCTGGGGTATATTCCCAGGAGTGGTATTGCTGGGTCAAATGGGAGCTCAATTTCTAATTTTTTGAGAATCGTCCATACTGTTTTCCAAAAGGGTTGAACCAGTCGGCATTCCCACCAGCAGTGAAGGAGGGTCCCTTTCTCGCCACATCCGTGCCAGCACAGGTTGCTTTTGTTCTTGTGCATGTGGGCCAGTCTCTGTGGTGTGAAATGATATCTCATTGTTGTTTTGATCTGCATCTCCCTGATGATTAATGATGTAGAGCATTTTCTCATGTGCCTTTTAGCCATTCGGATTTCTTCTTTGAGAAAATCTCTGTTCATTTCGTTGCCCCACTTTTTTATGGGGTTGGATGTTTTCTTCTTGTGGAGTTCAACCAGTACTTTGTATATCCTTGATATCAACCCCTTGTCGGATGTGTATTTGGAGAATATCCTTTCCCATTCTGTAGACTGTCTTTGTAATTTGGTCACTGTTTCTTTGGAGGTGCAGAAGCTTCTTAGTTTAAGATAGTCCCATTTGTCCATCTCTGTTTTCACTTGCTTGGCCAGTGGCGTGACATCTTTGAAGATACCATTAGCTTCGATGTCATGGAGGGTTTTGCCAACTTTGTCTTCAATGTACCTTATGGATTCCGGTCTGAGGCACATCTATTCTTGGGCCAATTATTCGGTGTCCTGATCTGATGATGAAGCACTAAGAAGGACCCATGGTAGTTGATAGTTTTGTTTTCAATGCTCAGAACATATAATCCAGGTTCTTTCAGACAATCTAATCAAACATGACTTGATTTGCGAGACTATTTAATTGATAGAAGCCTGCTGGGAAAATCAAAATAAACTCTTGGGAGTGGGGGCGGTGATACTTGAGACTGGGACAGTGGCTCCCAAGCAATGCTCAAGGGGCAACTCTTTTTATTATTATTATTATTTTTGGCTTTTTGGGTCACATCCAGCAATGCTCAGGATTTCCTCCTGGCTCTGTGCTCAGGAATTATTCCTGGCAGTGCTCAGGGGACCATATAGGATGCTGGGAATCTAATTCAGGCCAGCCAAGTGCAAGGCAAACGCCATACCCACTGTGCTATTGCTCCAGTCTCAAGGGGTCACTCTTGGAGACATGTGAGTAATCAGTCTTGAGATTTCTGTGCTTCAGGCCAGTGATGTGCTGTTTGGTTTGGCAGTTCTGGGGGCTACTGGGGCTACCTGGTAGTGTTCCAGGGCCATAGGTATCTGGGGAGAAAACCAGAGATCTTGCACAAGTGTCACAAACCCTGAGCCATCATCTTCCAAGATATGTCAGCAATTCTTAAGTATGAATTTGCAGGAGGAGAAGAAGGAGGCTTCAAGCAGATCAGCACATATAGAGTCAACAGTATTATTGCTGCTATTGTTTCAGCAGTTTTTAAATGAGTCCTGCCCAGTAGTTGCAAGATACAATAGTATTTTACTAAATTATGTGTAGACAATCAAATCAAGTACTGATCTCTAAAAGCAAAGAATACAGTAGAATTCCAGAATTTCTATTCAATTTTCTATTTCAATTTCTATTTTACACACAATTTACAAAGGGCTGGGGAGACAGAATATATAGGAGGTAAAGTGCTTGTCTTGCATGCAGCTGACCCTGGTTCAAATCCAGGTAGTGCATATGGTCTCCAGAGAACTTTCACGAGTCACTCCAGAGCAATGAGCCAGGAATACCCCCCTGAGCCCCACAGTGTGAGGTTCAAGGCCCCTTCCCACCCTATTCCCCCAAAAATGTCCTGAAATAAATTTGGAAATCAAATGAGGGCATAAAATAAATTTTACATGTTCTAAAATGTGACAGAACTTCAAAATTTCTTTTAAAAAATCTGTTATTTATGGGAGTTATAATTATAACACTTATAGGAACCAAAAAAGAAAAAGAAAGATTAAAAATGAAATTACTTAAAGAAGAAAATAGATGTCAACATTATGGGAAATAACTACATGGTTATTTAGTATTTAGGGGGATTATAAGTGTTGATTCTTTTGGTGCCAGAGCAATAGTACAGAGGGCAGGGCATTTGACTCGTACCTGGCCAAGCTGGGTGTGATTCCCCAGCATCCCATCTGGTCCCCAAAGCCTTGCCAGGAGTGATTCCTGAGCACAGAGCAGGAGTAAGTCCTGAGCACCACTGGGTTTGACCCAAAAAGCCAAAAAGAAAAGTTGATTATTTCAGTTTCTATTATATTTCCAACATTTCCCCTGTTATATATTATTTTTATTTATTCCTGCAGCTATTTTGCCTTAGAGATATGCTTCCTAGACACTTCTTTCCCAACTTAACTTCTGAAGTTCTCTTATCCAAGATATGAGCTGCCATGGAAATCTTTGAGTTCTCCAGGGTCAGAGAGATAGTATGATGGATAGGGTCCTTGCCTTGCAGGCAGCTGACCCAGTTTCTATTCCAGGCATCCTATATTGTCCCCTGAGTATCACCAAGAATGATTTATGAGTGTAGAGTCAGGAGTAACCCCTGAGAATTGCCATGTGTAGCCCCCAAAACAAACAAAACTTTTTGGATTATTCCCGGAGACTATCTCCTATTATATTTTGCATATGAGCAATGGATACATCTTCTGGCAGGGGTTGGCCTCCTTCCAAATGAAGAAATACAGGATTATCTGATCTCTCCTTATCTGTGGCATATAGAATACCGGATGAGGAAATGTATTGTAGTAAAACGGGGAGGCCTAGATCACCCTAGACCCCAGTGTTTAGAGAGAGGGACAGAGAAGGAAAGAAATAAAGGAGGGAAGAAGAGAACATAAAGTAATGAATGAACAGGCATCAGGGTTTCAGTTATACCAGTAAAAGGAGCGAGGGGGTATAACCATAGATCCAAAACACAGACAATAGAACTGAAAACATCAGATCTAAGTTGCAACCACTGACACTTTGTAATGTGCCTATCAAGGTGACAGGCAGGAGTGGGTTGGGGGTTGGGGTGGGGAGGGAATATGGGAACACTGGTAGCGGAAGTTAACACTGGTGGAGGGATTGGTGACAAAATATTATATGCCTAAAATACAAGTCTAAATAACTGAAAACCATAGTTTTTAAATAAAAAGTAAAAAATTCAAAAATAAAACACACACAAACACATGCCTCCAAAATGAAGAAAGTGAAGCCCTGAGAGGAAAGGTCACTAGTCCAAGGACAGCAAGCTATTGAATGAGAGATGAGAGTTTCAAACAGAGATCTTTCTGCTTCCAGAGCATATGTTCTCTGCCCCACACATGCCTTTACTGAACAAATATTTAGTTAACACTACGTGCCGAGTACTGAGCCAAGCCTCTGGCTTATATATAATGCTGAAGATAGCACTGCACTGTAGCACTGTCCTCCTGCTGTTCATCGATTTGCTCGAGAGGGTTCAGTAAGGTTTCCATTGTGAGGCTTGTTACTGTTTGGCATGTCGAATATGTCACGGGGAGAACTTGCCAGACTCTGCCGTGCGGGCGAGATACTCTCGGTAGCTTACCAGGCTCTCTGAGAGGGGCAGAGGAATCAAACCTGGCTCAGCCAGTCTGGCTGCGCACAAGGCAAACGCCCTACCGCTATGCTATCGCTCCAGCCCATGTTGAACATAAACCACAAAAATAGGAATGATCCCTATAGAGGCAACAATCTCCTTTCTGAATGTTTCAAGAAACATTGAACATTGGCCAACCCCTGCTCCCCCCCCCCACTTCTTAATTTAAATTTTTGAGTTTTGACTATAAAGTCTCCAAGAACCACCAAAACCATGCAGGTAAGTCCTGGGCTTCTCCCTTTCTTCTTCCTGGACTCTCCCTCATTTTTATCTAGATTAAACCATATTATGTCAATTTTAGGTAGACAACATGATTCAATATTTCTATATGTAGAGATATCATTATGATAGGTGTAGTTAATATCCATCACCATAGTTGCACATTTCTTTTCTTGTGATGAAAACTTTTAAACTATACTCTCCAGCTGGACAAATAATACAAATTTAAGGTATTTGTGTAGCATGCAAATACCATATGTGGCACCCTAGTTCAGACATCAAGCAAAAGTTCCATGTATGGTTCCATGACTACCTCCAGGTATGGCTCCTGAGCAATGCCCCGTAGTCCCCTTCACTCCTGAAATCCCCCAAAACAACAAAATCACTCTCTTAGCAACTTTCAAATATACAGCGGTGTTATTAACTATAATAACAGCGGTATCCATTACATCCTCACAATTTAATTTATAATTGAAAGTTTAGCCTTGTTCATCCATTTCTCCCATTTTGCCTTCCCTTGAAGCCCCTCCTCAACCCTGGTAATCATGAGTTTGTTGTCTGTATTAAGGAACTCAGATTGCTTAGTCTTCAGATTCCTCGTATAAGTGAGATCGTATGGAATAAGTCTTTCTCTTTCTGACTTTGCTTATCATAATATCAAACTCCACCTATGTTGTTGCAAATGGCGGATTTAGTTTCTATGTCTGTGATAGGTTTTGTTATATTTAATACAAACACTTTTTTATTAATGCACTTATGAATGCCTATGTTACTTCTATTGAACAAACAATTATAATTATAAGCAGTCTTGCAGTGAACATGGATGGGGATTCTTACAGCTTTTCAAGCTAGAACTTTCATTTTCTTTAGCTCAACAGTCACAAATAGAATCAATAGACCACATGCAAGATCATTTTTGGAAGTCACATTGTGGGTTTTTTTTTCTTTTTGGGTCACACCTGGTGATGCATAGGGGTTACTCTGGGCTCTGCACTCAGGAACTACTCCTGGCACTGCTCTGTGGACCAGTTGGGATTCTGGGGATCAAACCCCGGTCAGCTGTGTGCAAGGCAAACACCCTATCCGCTGTACTATATAGCTCCAGCCCCGTCACATTGTTTTCAATGGCACCAATTTGCATTATCACCAATGGTTACAACAATAACTGCTTACAATTTTCTCCATGTTCTTGTCAACACTTGTTATTTTCTTTTTAAATAATATATCTTATTATATAATAATATAAAATAATATTTTGATAATATTAAAAATTAATAGATAATATAAAATTATTTAAAATATTTAATTTTTTAATAAGGCATAAAGTTATACCTCATTATGCTTTCTTCGGAGGAGGACTTACTTGGGAGAGGTGCTTGGGGTCTATTCCTAGGTGTTTGCTGAGTGAACCCTGTTATGCTCCAAGGGCCATATGCAGTTACCAGGGATTTGAACTAGTATTAGCAGGTGCAAGGTATGTGCCTTAACCCCTGTATTATCTCTCCATTAAGGTTTTAAATAGCACTTCCCTGATTATTAGTGATAGAAATTCTAGCTTCTTAACATATTGATGCTGGCAGTGCAATTTGTGTTCATTAAGCTACATTCATGTGCTACCAGTGGTACACACCAGCATCAACGTATTATATTATGGGTCACAACCCCACAAGGCAGACAGGTAATAAATGTGGGTTGGGGTCATGAAAATTTGCTTTAAGTAGATACATGATTTACTAACAGAAAATGTTTGAGTTCAAAACTTTTATATTTCGGGGTTGTATAGACATTTCTTGGGTTGCAAGTAGAAAGAGCACTTTTGTTCAGCAACTGATGGTGTATATGTCTTTTGGAAAATATCTATTCATATTCTATGCTCACATGTCATTTTTTTGCTATTTAATTGTCCATACAGCTCCTTTTTGAGAATTACTCCATGTCCTTCATTTCTATCTAAATGGATGCCAGTTTTCATGAGATTTTATTCTTTATTACAAGGTTATAAGGAATCTATGTTCTTTCTTAGACTGATTTCTGAACCTCAGGCATAGAAACCTTTTTCCACAGGGCAGACCACCAGTAAATGGTTGTCAATTCAATAGCTACATCTTAAATAACTAGCCTTGGATCCTACATTTGGGGCCCTTAGAAACCACAAAAACAGTGCCATATGCCTGAGCTCCTCAACTCTTTTACTGTTAAAATAATTTTGTGCAACTTTCATTCTAAAATTCCATTTCTTAAGAGCTAAGGAAAATAAACTTAAGATTCCCCCAAATACACAAATCTGGGGCTGGAGAGATAGCACAGAAGGGAGGACATTTTGCTGATACATGGCTGACTTAGATTTGATCGCCTAAAATTCTTTACACTTGCTAATATTTCATTTACAGACCAGGGTGAAATCATCCATTTATTTGTTCATTTACTCATTCAGTACATGTTTATTGTCTCCTGACTAAGGGCCAGGCAGTTTTCTAGGTATTTCAATGAAAAGACAACATTAGATGATTTTTATTCTCTAGGAGCTTACTAGCCAATGAGGAAAGAAGCAAATGGCTATGATGTTCTAGCCTATGTTGACTTGAGAGCTCTTGGCAGGCAGCTTTTTTTTTCTTTTTGGGTCCCACCTGGCGATGCTCAGAGGCTACTCCTGGCTCATGCACTCAAGAATTACTCCTGGCGGTGCTCTGGGGAACATATGGGATGCTGGGAGTTGAACCCAGGTCAGCTAACACCCTACCTGCTGTGCTATTGTTCCAGCCCCTTGGTTGGTAGGTCTTAAGAAGGATTCAATTCCCTTTTTAAGGGATGTGAAGGATGGCAAGGCAGCTTCTGAGAAGGGCTCATGTCTAAAGCAAGTTCTGAAGGAAACAAAACTGAAGGACGAAAAGGGCATCAGTGTAACATAGCACTGCTCTGTAGCACTGCACTGTCCTCTCGTTGTTCACTGATTTGCTCGAGCAGGCAAACAGTGACATTTCACAACAAATTGTGAGACTTGTTGCTACTGTCTCTGGCATATTGAATACATCATGGGTATTCAATATGCCAGGCTTTGCCTTGCGGGTGAGATACTCAGAGTTAGCTTGCCAGGTTCTCTGAGAGGGGCGAAGGAATTGAGCCTGGGTTGGCTGTGTGCAAAGCAAATGCCTTATCCACTGTGCTATTGCTACAGTCCATCAGTGGAACATAGAGGGAAGAAATCTATTTTAGCTAATAGGGATGGCATGAAGGTGAGAAAAGGTGATGGAGGGCTCCACAGAGAGTAGGATAAGCAACAGCACAGTGTGTTGGTTTCAGTAACTGAGTAAGCCCAAGGACAGAAATGAGTCTGATTAAGTCAGCAGTTACCTAGATGGGCACTTGACTCAATTACATGAATGTCACCTCAATTACATCATTTGTTGAGGTAACCTTATCATCTGAGCCAGGCCTTTCAAGAGTAAAGTCTTCACAAATCAGAACTGTTATCTACATTAGTGTTGTGCAAATGTAATCTCTGAGATATGCAGCCCAAAGAACTCAGTCAAACCACATGTGTTAAAATAGATATAGACATCACTAATGTGAACAATGAAATCTTTCCAGCTTCCAGGACTTTGGTAAAGAAAAACAACCCTCCAGATGCAGCAATGAGTTAAAAATAAGAGTTCCAAACACGTTGCATCATTTTCAGTATTAAAAAGAGATGCTACTTTCTGTCTGGGAGGTGACACTTTAGTGTTAAAGCTGTATGTGTCACAAAATAAGAAATGAGATCTTGAAAGTGTATCACAGCAAGAGGATAAGGAGAAAAAAGATGCTTCTACTTAATTTTTAATAGCTTTTGTTTTTATCCACAATAACTTGTATAATATAATTAATCAAAAGCAGGAGTGTGGGAAAATTCCAGGTCTCTCTCTCTCCTCACACCCATTTCTTCCTTTCCCTTGTAACTGTGGTGATGATCAGGGTTACAAACATTTGGTTGCAGTGCTTGCATCCTTTGTTGTGGTACATGCCACGTGGTCCACATTTAGTGGCAGTGCTTGCACACTTTAGTTGTGGTATGCCAGAGACTGCACCCTTTGTTGTGGCACAGAGGCATTCGGCATGTGGGACAGTGTTGGTGATAGAAATCCTGGCTGCCTGCCTGCAAGCCAGGTGCTCTACCCCTGGGCAATATCAGACCCTCAAAAATTCTCAGAACCCTCCAAATTTTATTTCTTGATGGTGTGAGAAAGGGAGTATGACTTATTGTTACATGAGAGACCCCAGGGGTACAGTAGCAATAACTGCTTATATCACCACCCAAGTTGGGGTCTTGATCACACCTGCTTTTTAGCTCTTGCATTGTACTAGACAGGTATATTCTTCTTTTCAGAATTAAACATCTGTGGGCTGGAGGACAGTACAGTAGAGAGACAGTACAGAGCTAGGAGTTAGCAATGAGGGCGTCCAGATGTGGTCCAAACAAACAAAAAATCAAAAGACTCCAAACAAAACTAAAATAGAATGAATTGTCTGAAAACATAATTATTTTAAAAAATCTGATCCCTAGACCCTAACCATGACAATACTTATCGAAGTTAAATAAATTATACTAATAATTCTAAAATAGCTCAAGAAGAGGTCTTAAAATTGTTCTTTGGCATCCTTTAATCTACTACATTATGACAGATTTATAGCTCTTATGAAATAGCAGTTGCTCTAAAATTTCCATTGTTTAGTATAGATAGCAATTTGAATCTTGGCCTGCAAAAACATAATTTTATACAAGGGTGAGTGCTTTAAGGAGTAAAAATACTAGTTAAAGTTACTTTTTCTATTTTCATTTCATGATCTTTAAACATAACATTTAAACTGTCATCATGAAGGCACACAAATATGTATGTGACTATAAATCTGTCACCTTAGGACCATTTGGAGAAGACTCTCACAGAAAGTTTTAAAAGCCTCAGAGTTGATAACAAAGCATTGGCTCAGGAGCCAGAGATTATTTCTGTGATTTTTCTCCAAGTTCACTGAACAATCTGGAACCAAACAGGGTACTAAGAGAGAACTTACTTTCTGCCTAATTTGGGAGGAATAATCTCAGAATCAAATATCAAGAACACCAACAAGCTATTCTTTTATAGAGCCTAAGTAATGTGTAAAATAGGCCCCAGGAATTTAAAAGTGGGATTACACTTTCCTATTCTATATCAGTCATTATAATTCAGTATTTTCCTATTCCATCATTAGTCATCACGTCACGGTCATGGTCCTCCCATTATTCATCGATTTGCTCGAGCAGGCCCACTAACATCTCCATCGTGAGACTTGTTGCTACTGTGTTTGGTGTATCGAATACGTCACGGGTAGCTTGTCAGGCTTTGCCATGCAGGCAAGATACTCTCGGTAGCTTGCCGGGCTCTCTGAGAGGGGTGGAGGAATCGAACCCGGCTCGGCCAGGCTGGCTGCACACTAGGCAAACGCCCTATCGCTGTGCTATCGCTCCAGCCCCATTAGTCATCATACTTCAATATTTTCCTAGTCTATATTAGTATTATCATACACTAAGCTGCATAACTAGCAATACTGGTAGGGATTGAGTGCTAGGAAAGCAAGAAACTAACTTATTAACAAGTACTAGGCATTGATTAGTACTATCTCTTTTAATTATAACTGTACTATATTATAGATAAGAAAATGAAACCGGAAAGCTGAAGAATACTGACAATCACAGAGTCATTTGAATAAATTTGCGTGTTGATTGATTCCATATCTCCTTCATCTTTATTTCCCTGGTCGATGATTCCAATAGACTAATGAGTCTTAGAACTGTACCTATGAAATTTCTCTTGAATCTATGTTTCTACTTTAGTTTAGGCACTAACCATTTCTCACCTAGTCCAAACACTTATTTTTTCTAATGATTTCCCTGGTCCTGAAGTTTATTTATTTTCTTGTTCAGAAAGTTTAATATTAAGGAATATTTTCTTCAAAAGAAGAAAAACGTTAACATCTTTGTGTATCTTTCTTCCTCCCAGGGTGCTAAAATGCTTGAGTATGCTAAAGACTTTCCTGTGAAAATACTAAACAAATGACAACATATGGCCAGAGTGGCTTTGTGAAAATTCTTCAAACATGTCCAGAAGTTGCAGCAACCATCTGAATGTCTAACCAAGATAAAGCCACACTTAAAACAAAGGGACTTTTTTTTTTTGCTTGACCTTAGCCACCCCACCCTCCTTTTTATTTATTTATTTATTTATTTATTTATTTATTTTTTGCTTTTTGGGTCACATCCGGCGATGCACAGGGGTTACCCCTGGCTCTGCGCTCAGGAATTACCCCTGGCAGTGCTCAGGGGACCATATGGGATGCTGGGAATCGAACCCGGGTAGGCCGCATGCAAGGCAAATGCCATACCTGCTGTGCTATTGCTCCAGCCCTGCCCCCACCCTCTTTTTCACATGGCAGTGAGGTTAGGATAATGCCATCCAAGTTTTGACTTTTCCCTTAGGACAGAAGAAAAGGTGAAAGTAGCTTGAAACATTCTAGAAAAAATGGTCTCTATTGACCCGACTTCTAGATTTGATGGGAATCACGAGCTTGTTCTCATGGTTAATATGCTCTCAGCCTGTGAGGGCTTCAGGGGCTCACAAGCCCACAGCCATCTGAAGACAAAACATCACGGGCAAAGGCAAACACTAGAACTGCTAAGGGCCTAAAAAAGAATTTAAAAAAAATTTAAAAGTCTTAAATCAAGGCAAATAGGAGAAAATACAGACCTGTACATGGGCATAGAGAAGTATTCCTAGGAAAAGTCTGGGAAGCTCCTGAGCATCCCTGTAGGCTGAATGGTGAAGCCCTTCCTCTGCAGAACTGGGTGAGGAAATGACCTTCCCAAACTCTCAATGTCAACTAAAGATCACAAGGAAAGAGTATCTTGCAAAAACACAAGGAAAGAGATAAATAAGGACCATTCATAGGAACAAACTATATACCTCGAAGACAAACTTTTAGAGACACACGTCTTGGTTAGGAATGCAACTCAGTGACAGAATACTTGCCTTGCATGTGTAAAGCCCTGAGTTTGACCCCTGGCACAACAAAATTTTTTTAAAAAAGGAAAAGAAACACAGATCTTGGGCAGACTTAATAAAAAGTTTTGGACAAACAAAAAGAGACTCACACTGAACACACGGTACAATCAAATTACAGAACTTTAGAGAGAAATTTTAAAGCAGTAAGAGACAAATGATCCATTACGTACAAGAACTCTTCAATTACATTATAAGTGGTAGAGTCACAGCGAAATATTGTAGGCTAGAAAGAAATAAAATGACACATTTTGAGTGCTGAAAGAACAAACTGCAAACTGAGAATCCCATATCCTGCAATATCCTACAAAAGTATTCTTCCAGAATGAGAAATCAGACATCCTTAAATAAATATAAATGAATCTAGTTAACACGAATTCCTGTCCTATAAGAATTGCTAAAGGGAGTCTTGCAGTTGAAACATATGGAGGCCAGACAGTAACTTGAAGTCACATAAATATATAAATCTTCTGGTAAAGACCAACATATGGAAAAATACTAAAACTTGAATTGCTATAATTTTGGTTTATAACTACACCACTCATTATATTACAGCATTAAAGGAAAACACAAAATAAATTATAACATCTATGTTGAAAGGACACAATATATAAAAAGGTAATTTGTGACATAAATAATGTAAATGGGGGCACAGATGTGAGCACAGATTTTGTATGCTATTGATGCTGAGTCATTAAAAGTCTGAAACAGATTTTTAAAACTTCAGGATGTTTTATGTGGCTCCCATGGTAACTACAAAGTAAATATCTATAAAAATACACCAAAGAAAGTGAGAAAGGAAATCAAAACATGTCACTGCAAAAAGTCAACTGAAAACAAAGGGATGCAGTAAGGAAGAAAATCAGGTATAAAAGTTTTAAGACTTAGAAAACAAAAGCAAAAGTCAATCATAAATTTTTCCCTATCAATAGCTGACTTACATGTAAACAGACTAAGTTCCCAATTAGAAGAAATAAATAGGCATAACGAATATTTAAAAATTAAGGTCCATCTTTACAACATACAGCTGCAGAGAAGGGCCACATGGAGGGCTGGCTCCACAGCTCCTGGAGAAGACACCAGGTTCCAAAAAGAGCCGAGATCACCGGGAAGTCCCAGATGGGGTAGGTGCTGCATCCCGCCTCCCCAAGATGGAACCCCGGTGACCAGAAGCCTCTACAAGCATAGCTCGAGTATGCGGGAACTAGGACTTTTCCTCCAAACCGCCGGGACCACCCCGGCTCCCGGGAAACCTCAGATTCTGGAAGTCATGCCCACGGCACGCCCCCCAGCGCCATCTTTACAGCATACAGCCGCAGAGAAGGGCCACATGGAGGGCTGGCTCCACAGCTCCCAGAGAAGACACCAGGTTCCAAAAAGAGCCGAGATCACCAGGTAGGGTAGGTGCCAGATGGGGTAGGTGCCGCATCCCGCCTCCCCCAGATGGAACCCCAGTGACCAGAAGCCTCTACAAGCATAGCTCGAGTATGCGGGAACTAGGACTTCTTCTCCAAACCACGCGGCCGCTTATGTGGCCGCATGACATCTCTGTAAATACAAAGTGATCAATGGCAAGTAAATCACCCAACGTTTCTCCCTGAAAATCAGAGCTAAGGTTGGAGCACAGTCACAGCCCCAGAAGCACAAGGACTTAATGCAGAACCCAGCAGCTTGGAGCAGAAAAGTGAATGGACTATGCGTTAATCCAGGTCATCATGTCTGTCCGGAGGGGGAAGGGTGTTGCCCATTCGCCCTCTCCTCTCTGGAAAGAAGATGGCGGCCACATGGGTGCCTTGTGGAGAGCAGGTGTGAGCCGGGGGTGTGGGGGCGACTAAAACCTCATGGGAAGGGGGGCGTTCCAGTCCGTCCTTCATGCCCTACCGAGGCCGCCAGTTGCCCCCCACGAGCGGCTCCCCAGCACGGCCATGGCTCCAGAAGCACAAGGACTTAATGCAGAACCCAGCAGCTTGGAGCAGAAAAGTGAACGGACTATGCATTAATCCAGGCCATCATGTCTGCCCGGAGGGGAAAGGGTGTTGCTCCCTTCCGCCCTCCTCCCTCTGGAAAGAAAGATGGCAGCTGCATCGGAGCCTTGTGGAGAGCAGGTATGAGCCGGGGGTGTGGGGGCGACTAAAACCTCATGGGAAGGGGGGCGTTCCGGTCCGTCCTTCACGCCCTACCGAGGTCACCAGTTGCCCCCCACGAGCAGCTCTCCGGCACGGCCACGGCCCCAGAAGCACAAGGACTTAATGCAGAACCCAGCAGCTTGGAGCAGAAAAGTGAATGGACTATGCGTTAAATCAGGCCATCATGTCTGCCCGGAGGGGAAAGGGTGTTGCCCCATTCGCCCTCTCCTCTCTGGAAAGAAAGATGGCGGCCGCATGGGAGCCTTGTGGACAGCAGGTATGAGCCGGGGGTCTGGGGGCGACGAAAACCTCATGGGAAGGGGGGCGTTCCAGCCCGTCCTTCACGCCCCACTGAGGTCACCAGTTGCCCCCCACGAGCGGCTCTCCAGCACGGCCACGACTCCAGAGCACAGAAACCAATCTCTTAATTATCTGACTCTCAGTAGAAATACTTTCAGGGTTAATAAGTAAAATAGCGGAAATCCAAAACCAACATTTAATTCTTGAACCCAGCTGTAGAAAGCAAATCACTTCACAATGCTTTTTCAGCATGTCTGATTGGGGGGGGGTAAACTCTAAAAAATAGTGGTGCATCTTTTATTGAAACAATGAATCTAATCAAAGCAGATAGAGTGTTAACTAGAATTCATCTGCCTCGCAGGCACTGGGAGGGGTGGGGGTGGGGTTTTATTGGGGTTCTTCGGGGTAAAAAATAAGTATTGGTAAAGGGAAATGTGTTTGATATTTGCATGACTGAGACCTACACCTGAAAGCTTTGTAACTTTTCCCACAGTGATCCAATAAATAAATTATTAAAAAAAATTAAGGTCCAATATGTATATGCTATCTAGGACAGACTGTTTTGTTCCCCTAGACTTTTTTATTTAAAGGGTTTTTTCTTTCCATTTTGCTTTGTTTTCATTTTTTCTGAGACATATTTTTGATCTACATATTCTAATAGTTGAAAATTGAAGGATGGAGACAGACACTCTAGCCAAATAGTAACGTAAAGATAATAGGAATGACATTACTAAAATCAGACAATATAAATGTGAATCAAAAGTGGAGACAAAAAGGGCATTATATAGTGATAAAAGACTAAGTTAATCAAGAAAACATAACAGTTGTAATGTATATGCACCCAACATCATAGATGCTAAAATACAAAACAAATATTCATAGAAGGAAGAAACAAGACAACTCTATATAATAATTTTAGGAGAATAATTTAATGCCGAGGAGCAAGTTTCTAATTCAGTGACTGGCATGCAAAGGTTTCCAAAAACCATTTGCAGGATGCGTGAACTATCTGCTGTATGAATGAATCACAGCTACTGGGGAGCAAGGAGACGGGAGAAAGTGATCATAGCTATAAAGATCAAGAGATTTAGTAATATAGAAATAAAGGCCAGTTTAAGCAGTGGAGACCAATAAATAATGGCAGAGTCAAAAAATCAGTACTGTAGCCCACCAGGAGTGATCCCTGAACACAAAGCCAGGAGTAAGCCTTTAACACCACTGGGTGTTGCCTAAAGAACCCCTCCCCCGAAAAAAAGATAGAAAGAAAAAATTAAAAAAGAACTGAAAAGACCAAAACCAAAGAAAAAAAGCTGTCTATCATATGTTTGTACGTATATTACACACTGATATATAATAATACTTTAATAATACTTTAAACATATAAGTAACCTAGGTGTAAAGCATTATAACAGGGAAGAAGCATACTAGCTACTATTAGGTATTAAAGTTAGGTAACTCTGGGTATGGAGGGGGTGTAAGGGAAAAAATAGGAAAAAAAAGTTAGGTAACTGAAGATTTAGTAGAACCGGAGTTTCTGAGTCCCTGAAAAAAAACCTAATAGGGGTTCACTTCCGTGGGTGATTATGTAATTTCATGAAAGTGAAATGTCCCAGGTATTAATATGAGTCAAAGAACTTCTCCAGCTCACCTGAGTCACCATGGAAATGACTGTGCACAAACAAAACTTCTGCAGACTGAAAATTTCCAAATAGGAAGAAGATGCACTGCACTGTCCTCCCATAGTGCATAGATTTGCTCGAGCAGGCCCAGTAACATTTCCATTTTGAGACTTTGTTATTACTGTGTTTGGCATATTGAATACTTCACGGGTAGCTTGCCAGGCTACCATGTGAGATACACTCGGTAGCTTGCCGGGCTCTCCGAGAGGGGCAGAGGAATCAAACCTGGGTTGGCCCGGGCAGACAAATGCCCTACAGCTGTGCTATCGCTCTAGCCCAGGAGAAGAAGATAAGGTAAGTAAAAGTACAAAGCTTTGTAGAGTTTATGGGCCCTAACATCTTTCACTTTTGGTGGATAAACTTGGGCCTCTTGAAGAAGCTGTTATAGAAAAAACTAAATCCTTCTGTAAAATGTTTAGTATTGCTACAACAGATATCATTTTGCATAAGCAAAAATGATGATCACTGAAAGTGACCATAAATAAAGAAATTGTACCAAAACCCACAAGAGTAGATGGGCCAGAAAGTATGAGCGGACAAGGAAAAAGTTTCTCCCACTACCAGAAATCCCAAAGCACCAGACTGTAGGAGCTTCTTTATATAAGACATTTTCCAATATAAACCTTAAAAGAAACTTTATGTCATATCTTGTTTCTATTCTCTGGAAAACAGGAAGATAATATTCCCATTTTACTGATTAAGAAACATAAATAGTAGACTTGGTCTCCTACAGCCAGAAAGTGATTGTGTTCTTTCAGGTCACTTTAAATTTAGCTTTGTTTTCATTTTTCTGGGCTTTGGTTTGGGGACTACACCCAATGGTACTCGGGGCTTACTCCTGGCTCTGTATTCAGGGATCAATCCTGGTGATCCTTGGGGAACCATATGGGGTACTAAGGATTGAACCCAGGTTGGCCATGTGCAAGGCAAACACCTTACCTATTGTACTATCATTTCAACCCTACGTTAAGTACTTTTTAAAAAAACAACATAAATTTGTAGAATTAAACAGGTTATTCCATAAGTATATGCTTTGGGATTTCAGTCTATTGCTATAATAACACTTGTTTTCTAGTTTTTGTTTATTTTTTTGGTTTGGGCCCACAACCAGTGCTGCTTAAGGCTCACCCCTGATTCTGAGCTCAGGGATCATTTCTACCTGGTTAAGAAGACTATATAGGGTGCCAGGGGATAGAATTCACATCAGTCACATGCAAGACAAGTATCCTTCCTGCTGTACTGTCTCTCCAGTCCTCTATAACTCTTTTTAAAAATATATTAGGTAGAATATTTGGTAAATTCCTCTCGAATAAAAAATAAGAAAAATGTTAAATTTGGGGGGGGGGCATCTGGGATGTGACTACAGTTCTCAGGCCTTGCTCCTAGCTCTGTGCTCAGGGATCACTTTGGCCCAAGATTCAATGTTTAAGTAGCACCTTTCGAAATGTGATCACTATAAAAGACAGACATTAAATTAATTAATTCTTTTAAAAAAATGTAGCTCTGTCCTTCTGTTCATCGATTTGCTCGAGCGGGCCCAGTAAAGTCTCCATTGTGAGACTTTGTTGTTACTGTGTTTGGCATCTTGAATACGTCATGGGTAGCTTGCCAGGCTTTGCTGTGCAGGCGAGATACTCTCGGTAGTTTGCCAGGCTCTCTGAGAGGGGCGGAGGAATCGAACTCGGGTCAGCCAGGTCGGCTGCATGCACACCTAGAAACAATCCACTAGAACCTTACGAATGAAAGCAATAAACAATAATCACAATTATCCAAGGGGGGTTGTTTTTGAAATGAGCAAACTGATTTCCAGAGAGAGTGGGCTGCCTGGAGTTATACTGGGAGTTATAATCTGAATAATGAAGCACAATTCTTTGTGTAATTTTCCCTAAAATAATTACTTTACCTTTTGGAGAAAAGATAGTTAACTTTGCAAGTCATTGCTCTCACTTTCTCAAAATATATATTGCTGCTTGGTATTCATAGTTAATTAGCTATATTTCAGTCACTTGGAGCACACACCCCAAATCTGGAGACAATGGAACAATTCCAGAGAAGGCTGCCTGAAAGTGGCACCACACCTCAAATGATTAGTGTGGAAATACATATTTGATTAGGGACATGACAAGTCAGGAAGGCAAGACTTGCCAGGAATAGGTGTGGGAGGAACTGTTATTAAATATTTATACAGAACTGATGTACAATAAGCATAATTGTGCCAAACATATAAAGTTATTGCCTTAAGGGGTTTGCTGTCAGTTGTAAAGCTGGTTATTCCTGACATATCTGTTATGTTGCTTCTTCAGATAAACAATCCATTCAACACATCAAAGAACCATCATTCCAATAAATGTTTACAGGAAGAAGAACTTACACCTGATTATTGAATGCAAATGCTGCATGGACTTGTTACTATGTGAGTAATTTTAGGAAATTTATTTTTATTCTCTGCCACGTTTATGGTTATCTTTTTGTCAAATCTTTTTATCGCCTTACGCAACGCTTCCATATTGTTGCACAAAGTGCAACTGTAATGGCACCTGTTTATTCATGGACGCATTAGAAAGTTTTGATTTGGTAAATCTATGGTAGCTGAAAATAAACTGCTAGGTAATTGGAGTCAATTATGTGTGTAGAAGCAAAAGTAAATTTCTAAACACTACTGAATGAAAAAGAAAAACCTTGATGAACTCATGAAGAGCTGACATTAGCTCTATCCAGGATATAGTTAGTGGGGAAAGGTAAGTGGAAAATGTGAGGTTGCCTTTGTTGGGAAAAGATGATGAACAGAGGATATATTACATTCATCTCTTACTGAAATCTGTAAAGGATTTAAGTAGCTAATAATATAAGCAAAATATAATGTCAAATTTGGATAGTTTAGAGAAAAAAACTGGTAGGGGATGGTGGGAAAATAAAAAAAATAGCATGATCCAAAGAAAGCTGGAATTTGATGAGATGGGAAAGAATGCTTTCATAAACAACAACCACCACCACAACAACAAAAACCAAAACCAGCTAATGGTGGGTGGAGTACAGTGTTTAGGTGCCTGCCTTGCACACAGCTGATTGCTATTCAATCCCTGATACCACATAAGGACTCTGAGTATCACCAGGAGTGATCCCTGAGCACAGAGTCAGGAATAAGCCCAGAACACCACTGGGAATGGTGCCCAAAAGAAAAACAAGCAAATAAAAAAAACTAATACTAAGGAAGGATTTCACTTTTTAGGCAATAATTTAGTTCTGTGCACATTACATATGGTTAAGACAAACCAGGCATTCACATGTTCATTCATTCATTCACACATGGGGAAAAAAAGCTTCTGTGCTCAAAAAAGCCTCAGAGTCTTGGTAGAGAGGATGATAATAGCAACACACGAATGCAGATTTCAAATACCATCATGGCAAAATGTGCAAAGATGTTTATAGCAAAAGGTGACATATATCTAAAATATCTGGGAGTAAAAGCACAGTTTGAAAGATAAGGCAACTTTTGAGCTCAACCTTCAAATCGTTCATGACAGAGAGTAGCAAGGTGGACAGATAGGGATGCGTGCAAAGCTTCACACCAAAGGAAAGCCAGCAGGTCAGACAGCAGTCAGTGCTTTGGTGTGGCTCAAGTACTGTGCTACAGGCAGTGGCAAGGTTTTTTTTCTCTGCGCATGCAGTGTGGAGGCTTGATTCTGAAAATAAAGGGGCTTATACACAAGAGGCACTATCAAAAAGAATTTACAAGGTGCCACAGACTATTTCAGTGCTCAATCTCAGAAAATATACTAATGGATAAGAGAGTTGCAATGAGTTATAGAACCTAGAGGGGCCCATCATACAGTTTGGGCCCCTTGGAATCAGATACTACTTCTATCATACTTTATAGGAATTATTCCAGGGTTTGCATTCCTTATATAAATCACACAGTTAGAGAAGAGAGAGGAAGACAGATCTGGGAGGGACAAAGTATTTTTTTAGCACTCCTATCTGCAGATCATTGGATATAAGCTTCAAGGAAGTTAAAATACAGAGATATCTAGGTTGGAGAGATAGTCCAGTGGGTAGGGCTTGTCTTGCTCGTGGTTAACCTGTGTTCAATCCCTGGCAGCCCATACAATCCCCCATGCAGCGCCAGAAATAACTCTTGAGTGCAGAACCAGGAATAATTCCTGAGCATTTCTGGGTGTGGAGCCAAACTAAAAAAGGGAATATATTATATATATTCAAATAGAAATGATATTCAAATAGGAAAAAATCAGTATATAACTATATATTTCTAAAATGTAGAAAGCTTCAAAGAGCTAAGAATTAAGATAATAAGATGACAGAAATATGACAAAAGATAGTAAATTTATTAGGACAAATGGTATGGATATGTTATTCTTATACAACAGGGTTGATAACTTCCTAGGAAGGATGTGCCACATATTTATATGTAAAGCACATTGCATTAAATGCATTATTTGAGAGATTAATAATAACATAACTCCAAATTATCCAGCTATCCCACTCTTGGAATTTCTTTCCCAGATACAAAAATCAATATTTTCAGTAGATCTGTCAGCTTACATGTTTATTTCAACATTATTTACAATAGCCAAAAGCTGGAAACAACTTAAGTATTCACTAAGAGACTAACAGGGGCTGAAGAGATAGTATAGCAGGTAGGACACTTGCCTTGCACCTGGTCAGCATGGGTTCAATTCTGGCATCCCATATGGTCCCCCAAGCACCTCCAAAGGTAACTCCTGAGCACAGAGCCAGGAGTAACTCCTGAGCATCACCATCAGGATAAATATATGCATGTATGTACACAAAATCTGTCATTTTCAGCCAACATGGATGTACCTAAAGAGTAGCATGCTTAATAAATAATCTTTGATGGAGAAAGATACTGTACAATTTTACTTAATGTGTAATATATAGAAAAGAAAAAACAATAAACCAACTAAACTACATAAACTACATAAAACAAAAATCAAGCACCCTTCCTGCTGTACCATATCTCCAACCCAAAGTTTTTAATATTTCTGCTTACTTGATTATAAGATCATTTTAAATTATAAGACCATTATAGATCACAAAGAAGGCCAGGGAGAAAGGTAATGGAAAAATGAAGTAAAAGGGGACAATTGTGTAAGGAAGGATGGATTGGACATTTTTAGTGTGAACTTAACATGGACAGAGAGATTCTGATTTTTAATGATGCAACCTGAAACATAGACTGTTATAATGAAATGTACTTCAATATAAAGAAGAATTTATGTATTCATCATATGAATAATTTATGGTCTTTTAAATAACCTTGTGATTAGTTTCTTATTATTACAATTCATTTATATTTTAAAAGGGATATGATTGTACTAAGCACTGAGTTTAAAATAAAGTTATTTTCATTGGATAACATTTCCCAAATTAAAGTGCACTTAATCAAACCACTCTGGGTGTTAAAAATATAAATCATTTGGAATTCTGTTAATTTAAAATGGTCTTATTTACTGATCCTTTGAGACTATCTACAGTAATAGACCATTTGAAAGGTGGTGAGCAAAGTACCCTGGGTACTTTCAGTCCCAGAGCAAGCTTTTTCAATTTTGTGACTTAGTTACATGGGTCAATAAACCTGTTCAAGCAATCACAGCATGTTTCTGAGAAGAGAAATCCTCTTAAGACAGGAAACATGAGTCTTATCCTCAATGAGTCAAAGTTGTAACTGAGAGAGCTGCTAATGAGAGCAATCTCTGGTTTATCCCATAAGTCGGTGTGAGCAACTGAATGATAGGAGATGTTTAACTACAATTACAGGGTGCTCCTTCTAGGGATATATTTAATAAATTTTATCATGTATGTAAAGAGAAAAGGGATGATATATAGCCTACAATGAACTCTTCTAGAGAATGAATCTTGTTAGACTACAGTTTCTTCAAAAAGTGAGCTGAAGATTACTCAAATCATGATTTCTTGGGGAATGATTTTTGGGGCACACTCAGTGGTGCTCAGGCCTACTCCTGACTCCATCCTCAGAGCCCTGGCGGTGCTTGGGGGACCTATATGTAGAACTAGGGATCCAACTGAGGTCAGCCATTGCACCACATGAGGTGGGCCGACACTGAAGGGCCCGGGCAGTACCACATCTTGGGACCTTGGCACTGATATACTGACCATTTGGTTTGAATTTCTAGGGAGATCCCAGAACCTCCTCAGCACCACTTGTGAGGATCCTTCCAATGGGTCAAAAAAAAAAAAGGACAAAAAATTAAAAAAAAATGCCCTGACCTAATTTCATGCTTTCTATAAACACTATTAACACTAGAGATATCTTTGGATGAACTTCCTACCCTAAAAGTGATTTGTTTGTTCTTCTTTGCTATTTCTGCATTTTTTCTTTGTCTTCTTGTCTCTGGAATGTGGATTCAGAAGTGAAGTTCAACCACTTTTTTAAAAATTTTTATTAGTGAAACACCATGAGGTACAGTCGTGGACATTACAAGTTTTCATGCTTGGGTTTCAGTTATACCCATCCCTCCACCAGTGCCCATTCTCCACCCCCAATGATCCCAATATCCCTCCCTCCCCCCACCCACCATCCCATCCTGCCTCTCTCTCTCCTTTTGAAACCACTTTTCTTGACTGCCAGAAACAGGAACCCAAAGATTGTGTTGCATCTGCATGGGGCCAGGAAGGTGATTCCATGAGCTGGACTGCAGGTCAGACATATGGGAGGCCACTAGTTTATTCCTGGCACTGACACCCCCTCCCTCACCCCTGGCACAACCTGGTATGACACTTATGCCCCCAAGACTGAGTGGCACAGCAAGTTTGCCCCAGCACCAAAACCACCAAACCCACAGCATCTAACTGAGTTAATATTAGGGAAGTGACCCCAGGACCCCGAGCAGATGCCTTGGAGACAGTCATCAACCCAATACCGACTTTTAGTCATAATTTGAGGGTCTGAAAAATAGTCTGGAAGGTAAAAGAGGCCTCCAGGGATGTACCCAGTGATTCTTGGAGGACTATGTGGCACCAGGGATTAAATTCACATAGACCTAGCATGAGCCCTACACTGCTGGCCTACATCTCCTGGCCCCAGGGCCTGAAACTTGTATCTACAAGTATCCGTATGAAAATTTGAATAAGCTTTATTTACATTTTAAGAGAAAATTGCTCAATGCTTGTATTTGGGTTATATGAGGTTATACCACTGCCTTCATACATGACTTTAAAACCAATGCAAGAAGATGAAAATAGTCTCTGTATTTTCAAACTCGTGTGCTTGGCAGAAATATGCTGTAAAAAAATTAACATTTGACCTCTTTTAGAGTCTTTGTCCTAAGCAACAATTAGTAGTATATAATACCTTTAGTTTTGTAGAATTTTCTGTGACACAACTTAACAAAATTCTTTTACTTATTATTTTTGTTTGTTTTGAGTCACATTTGGAATTGCTGAAGGTTTACTCCTGGCTCTGTGCTCAGGGATCATTCCTGGCAGGGTCGGGGGATAATATGTGGTTCTGGGGATGCAATCAGGATTGTCACCTGCATAGCAAGTACCTTAATCTCTCCAGCCCCCAAACTGAGACCCAAACAAAATCATTTTAAGGACTAAGTTGAGTCCTGACAATAAAGAAAAGGCATGGCATACATTTTTCACAAATGAACCAAGCATTTACTTTCGTTGACAGGTACAAGCACACGTGTCCCCCGCCCCAACCAACATAGGCCAGGTCAGCTCTCTACCTACACTGTTCCTTTAATCAGGAGGTTTAGTGACTCATTTTTAATTAGGCTATAGCCTGTGTGGGAAAAAAGATTTTTTTTTGTTCAATTAGTAAAATATATAGATGCAAAGTTATTTGTTTTCTCTGCGGGGAGATGCGGGTTCAGGGGTGTGGCAGCTTAGTAGTGCTCAGGGGGTGAGGAGAAGTTCCCAGTGATTCCTGGACAAGCAGCTTAGCAGTTCAGTGTGAGGCTTGAGGAAGCTGCTCAGGCCCTGTGCTGCCAGTGACCACCTGGCAGTATTTGGGGGCTGCAGAGATACACCTGGTGGTGTTTTTAGGTCTCTAGAAGTACACCTGGCAGAACTGGAGTCCCTAATGCACCTGGCAGTATTTGGGGTCTAGAGAAATACCAGGGGGAGTTTGGGGGTCCCCAGAGATACACCTAGTGGTGTGGGGGGGCTTCAGGGCTGCATCTGGCAGCTTGGAGATCACACGGTGCCAGAGATTGAACTGCAGTTTGATGCACGCAAAGCATGCATCTGCTATTCTACCTCCACTCGCAGCTTCTGAATATCTGAACAGAATAAACGTCAGAGAATCTTTGGTGAAACGGAAATTTGAAATTGAGAAGTTGCAAAATTCTCTTCCGTGTCAAATTTACTCTCTCAACATTGAACCAAGTATTTCCTCACAGGCCTGGGCTTCTTCAGAGTGACAGGAAGTGTAATGAGCCTTACTGTCTTAAGACTAATGACAGCCGAGTCGGCCTTTGCCTTTCCAGTGGAGCAAATGCCCAGATCTACACCCACCAAAAGGAATCATGTCTATGGGGTCCTGAGAAAGATGGCTGAGAAGAATGTTTCGTATGCATTTCCTTAAACTAAAATTCCCTCTATCTCTCTGCTGTTTTTGTCACCATTTTTTTTTCTCTTCCTTAAGGAGAAAATGAAACAGCTGAGACTTACCTGCAGCAGAGCAGGCTCAGCCTCGACTGGCTATCTTACCTACTGAGGCTTGGCAGGTGATTTTGATTTTTTAATTATGTTTATTTTGATTCAAGGGGGACAAACTCCAGTCATGCTCAGGGCTTACTCCTGGCTGTGTACTCAGGGATCACTTCTGATAGTGCTGAGGGTGGAGGGACCACATGGGGTAATGGGGATTGAACTCAGGGTTTGCTGTGCACAAAGCAAGCACCCGACTAGCTTTACTGTCACTCTGGCCCCTACAGGTGGTTTGTAAAGCTGCCAGCATCCAGGTACCCATTCCCCTGGCACAACGATGTCCACGCAGAATGGCACAGATTTGGAAGCTGGATAAACAGGTTCGTGTATAAGTAAGTTGCTCACTTCTAGTGATCCACTCATTCCTGCTGTCCGAGAAGCGATGTTGCTATTCTCTCACTCTCTGGATTACACAAAAATGGCCCCCCAAAACTCAGTTTCTGTACTGATCTCATAAAGATTCGATGAGGAAGCAGGAAACTAGCAATGCAAGCTTCCTGTATGGCTCTCTGCCTTCATCTGTAAAATGAGTGTATTAAATTGGGCACTCTGAGGATTTCTTGAAAATCTGTAGTTCAGTAAGTTTCCCAATTTCTAGTGTACTCACTACCAAGTTAATTGGGTTTTGCTTTTGTTTTCTGTTATTTGGTTTTGGTCTTGGTTCTTCAACAGCACATACTCACTAAGCAGTGTGAGCTCTGAGAAAACAACAACAACAAAAACATTGCCAAGGCCTCAAGGACACAGCTATGAGACTAGGAGGGAATTAAGAATGAATGAAACTTCTGAGGATATGAGAGACTTTCTTTCTTTCTTTTTCTTTCTTTCTTTTGTTGTTGTTGTTTTTGCATTTTGGGTCACTCCCAGCGATGCTCAGGGCTCATGCTCAGCGATGCTCTGGCTCATGCACTCAGGAATTACTCCTGGCGGTGCTCGGGGGACCATATGGGATGCTGGGAATTGAACCCAGGTTGACCGCGTGCAAGGCAAATGCCCTACCTGCTGTGCTATTGCTCCAGCCCCAGTGAGAGACAGTTTCTGAAAATGCTCTACTGTTGGCTAGAATGATGATGATGATGACAAAGTGAGGTAACTCATCAGTGTCCACTCTGACAAGATCCATAATTGGAGAATGCATATAACCAAAAAAAGTGTCACTTCCACCTATTTGCCTCCAAATAAAATGAAAATGTCTTGAAAGTGGAATGTACATGCACCTAATATTTGTTCAAATCTGATAGGAGAAATATTGCACTTTAGATGAAATGCATAGCGTTTCAAATTTTATAACTTTTACTTTAATTGTAAACTATGCATCATCTCCATTTTCATCTCCATTTTGGCTGACTAAAGCAGATGGTAGCTATCACTCAACTCAGTAAGCAAGAGCAGACATCAAGGAGTAAGCAGGAGCAGTACATCAAGATTATAACTGGAGAGTGAGGGAGATTAGTGACTAACACACTCTGCTCCAGCATAGGGTAGAATTTCAGTCAGTTGACTAATCTGCTTCCTGTGCACAACTTTGACTTATTGATCTGTTTTGTAGTGCTTATTAATCCCAAAGGTGTACATTTAAGAGAGTCAAAATCATAAGCATACTAGTATACTATTGTTCCTAAAGAACTGTGTTAGAATTTTGAGCAGAGTATTTATGTCTGTCTTTCTTTCTTTCTTTCTTTCTTTCTTTCTTTCTTTCTTTCTTTCTTTCTTTCTTTCTCTCTCTTTTTCTCTCCCTCCCACCCTTCCTCCTTTCCTTTCCTTTCCTTTCCTTTCCTTTCCTTTCCTTTCCTTTCCTTTCCTTTCCTTTCCTTTCCTTTCCTTTCCTTTCCTTTCCTTTGTGTTTTAGGCCACACCTGGTGATACTCAAGGGTTACTCCTTGCTCTGCACTCAGGAATTACTCTAGGTGGTGTTTGGGGATGATATGGAATGCTTAGAATCAAACTCAGTCAGCCAGGTGTAAGGCAAACACCTTTCCTGCAATACTTATCTCTCCGATCCCAAGAATTTTCATATCTTTTCACATTATCTATTATGAAACATGATGGAAGCAGTGTGCAATGCTAGGCTTCTTTCTGAACACCAAAGTCTCATAAGGTATTCATTTCTACTTTTTTTTGCCCAAATACAATTGAATTAGCTCCTGACATTATTACATTTGTTTTATCCTATTTTACTTTGGTTTTAGAGCCAAGGCTAGTGGCACTTGCAGGCTTTTCTTGTCTTGATGCTGTAGAGTTGCTCTCATCGGTGCCCAGAGACCACATATAGCCAAGGATCAAATTAGGCCTCCTTAATGCAAAGCATCTCTCTGTTTTCTGAGTCACATCTTCATCCTTCTATCATTATTTTAAATTAATAATGCATTGACTAAACAAGAAAACTTTTCAAGGGGGAGTGTGGCAAGGAGAAGCCAGTGGACACAAGGGGACGCTCATTCATTTTCTTGACACCCTACCCCACAAACTGTTCCACCTTCCTGTAAATCCCCGAGAAACACAAGAGAGGAATATAAATCCACCACTGTTCTGAGGGAAAGGGATGAAACAGAAACCTACTATTACCTTTTTTTTTTTTTTTACTTTTTGGGTCACACCCTGGCAATGCATAAGGGTTACCCCTGACTCAAGCACTCAGGAATTACTCCTGACAGTGTTCAGGGGGCCATATAGTATGCTGGGAATAGAACCCGGGTTAGCCTCATGCAAGTAAATGCCCTACCCACTGTGCTATTGCTCCAGCCCCAACCTAATACTATTCTTATCTCATTTTATTTAACTCTATATAAACTCGCCATTATTTTCAAAGTTTGAAAAGCTTAAAAGAATATTTCAGGGGGTATGGTGCCACCAGCAGGTCAATCTGTACCTGTAAGGTGAGTGCATCAGCAGCCTGATGGCAACTTCAGACTTCCAGATACCCCAAAATTGCTGCTGGGCCTTTGGCCAGACCTCAAAAACTTGGGACAAAGTTTACCAAGAAAGTAAACGGCCGAAAGTTAGGTATGTGGGAGACATACCCACAAACCATCTCCGGCTCAGCTATATAATTGGAGGCATGGTCTCTCTGGTTCCTAATCGAACTGCTTAATGGCCATGATCCCAGAAACTCAGAAACGAATCTCGGAACCCAAAGGCTTTTGGCAGAAATGCGTCCTGTTCCTGCAGTAGGTTACTGGGGCTGGGTCACTCCAGGTGGGAATAGGTTTCGTGCTTTGGCCTGTTCCCCTTGGCAGTCCGGTGATCGTGATCCTTCAGAGGCCACTGGACAGTCAGGTTTGGGCCTGCAGTAATGAGACACATGGGGCCTCACCAGATGGAGATGGAACCGGCCCTTTCCTCCCCATCCCAGCGAGACCGAGTCGCCGCCTACAAACAGCCTCTCTGGCTCCTGATCAAGCTGATGAATGGCCATGATCCCAGAGACTCAGAAACAAATCTCGAAACCCAGCGGCTATTGGCAGAAATGCATCTGGACCGCATACACAACCCTGGCTCCAAAGGCAAAAGGACTTAATCCAGAGCCCAGCAGCTTGCACCAGAAAAATGAATGGACCATGCATTAAACTATGGCACCATGCCTCCCTGGGAGGGAAAGGCTGTTGCTCCCTCCCCTTCCCCCTCCCCCTCCCCGGCAGCAAGGTGGTCAGAGCTTATAGGAAAGCCAGGTGACAGGGCAACTGCAGTCTCATGGGAAGGGGGCCGGTACCGGCTTATCCTTCACGCCCTACAGAGGTCATGAGTTGCCCCCCATAAGCGGCTCTCTGGCATGGCCATGGCTTCAGAGGCAAAAGGACTTAATCCAGAGCCCGGCAGCTTGTGGCAGAAAAGTGAATGGACCATGTGTTAAACTACAGCGCCAGGCCTCCCTGGGAGGGAAAGGGTGTTGCTCCCTTCCGCCTTTCCCCCTCCTCCCTGGCAGCAAGTTGGCCGCTGCCTCCGAGCTTATAGGAAATCCAGGCATGAGCTGGCGGTGATGGGGCAACTTCAGTCTCATGGGAAGGGGGGCGTTACCAGCTCATCCTTCACGCCCTATCGAGGTCCTGAGTTGCCCCCCACAAGCGGCTCTCCAGCACAGCCATAACACCAGACGCACAGAAACCAATCTTGTAATTATCTGGCTCTTCGCAGAAATTCAAAATTGCATGGCCACAATAGCGGCTGCGCAACATTATATTATTCTCATAACCAGCTATAGAAAACAAAGTATTTCACAATGCCTTTTCAGCAAATCTGATTGTTGGGGGGGAAATTCTAAACAATAGTGGTGCATCTTTGGTCTAAATAATGAATGTAATGTAGAGAAGAGTTAAGTGAAAATTATCTGCCTCACAGGCATTGAGAGGGGTGGGAGGGGGTTATATTTGGGTTCTTAGTGGGGAAAAATGAGTATTGGTAAGGGAGAGGTGTTTGATCATTGTATGACCAAGACTTAAACCTGAAAGCTTAGTAACTTCTCCCACAGTGATTCAATAAATAAATATAAGACGAAAAATTTAAAAAAGAGAGAATATTTTAAAGAGGAAACTCTTATGTGTTACATAAACAATGGTTCTACTCCTACTGCCCTCCCTCTTAACTATCAGGTGAAAGTTTAAGGAACCTCTCACTTTCTACTGGGAAGTACCAAACCCAGTCTCCCTTCTGCAAGTTGTCCTGCCCTGTCCAAAAGAGTAAATAATCACTCTCTCATATAGTGCCTGCTGAGTAAGATGAGGAAGGAGGTGTCTGTCACATTGCTTTCTTTTTAAGTTTCCTCTGATCCTGTCAGACAAGTCTCTACCAGCTTTTCTCTGTGCCTTCTTCTGCCTTACCCCCACCCAATTGAAGCACAGCATGGGTTTTCATTGTAGGTTGTATAAAAGGATATCTTTCTTGAATACTTCTCTTCCTGGTCATCCACATTTGTGCAAATTTGATGTTGGAATCAGAAGCTGATTCCAATATAATGACTACTCTCATTGTGAATATTAATTAATCACTTAATCACTTAACTTCCCGTTAGTCGTCGATTTGCTCGAGCAGGCGCCAGTAATGTCTCCATTTGTCCCTGTCGCGTGCTAGTGTAGCCCAATGGCATCTCTTCGCTCCGGGAACATGGAGGGCTTCAAACCGATCGTTCATGATCTTGACAAAGAAGTCTGACCATCTGGTAGGTGGGCGGCCACGCGGTCTCTTGACATCCCGTGGAATCCAATCAGTAACAGCTCTAGTTCAACGGTCGTCTTTAAATCTCATTACGTGACCAGCCCATCTGATTTTCGACACCTTGGCAAAAGAGACAGCGTCCCTGATCCTTGATCGTCGACGGATGTCAGAACTCCGGATTCGTTCTCTCATTTGAGTGAAACGTGATATTCCAAGCATAGCTCTTTCTATTCTTCTTTGGGAGACCTGAATGGCGTTCTCATCTTGTTTGCGTAGGGCCCAGGTCTCTGAGGCATATGTTAATGCAGGAAGAACAGTGGAATCAAAGAGATGTGCCCGGAGCCGGAGGTTCTTCGTCCTCTTAGCTATTTCTTCGACGTTCTTGAAGGCGTTCCAAGCCGCTCTCTTCCTCCTGCGCAGCTCGGGTGCCAGGTCATTTGTCATGTTGACCTCTCGACCTAGGTACACATAGCTGTTGCATTCGGAGATGGTCGTTCCATTGAGAGCGAATGGGGCGTCAGGAACAAGGCTGTTTCTCATAAACATTGTCTTCGTAAGATTCAGCTGTAGTCCTACCTTTCCACACTCACGGTCAAAGTCGGCCAGCATTTGTGCCGCTTGGCTGATGTTTGGTGTTATTAAAACAATGTCATCAGCAAAGCGGAGGTGGTGTAGTTGCGGACCATCTATCTTCACTCCCATTCCTTCCCATTCCAGTCGTCGCATGATGTTCTCGAGGGTGGCACTGAAGAGTTTTGGTGAAATGGTATCACCCTGCCGCACCCCTCTCTTGACATCAACGATCACTTCTTTGTAGAATGGTGAGATCCTGGTAGTGAATCCGCAATACAGCTCACGGAGGATCCTGATGTATTGGGCTTGAATGCCCTGATTGGCTAGGGCTTCAATGACCGCTTCCGTCTCAACAGAATCAAAGGCCTTCTTTAAATCAATGAACGTTAAGCAGAGCGGCATCTTGAACTCCCGAGAAACCTCAATGAGCTTGGTTATCGTGTGGATATGGTCGATGGTGCTGAATCCTTTGCGGAACCCTGCTTGCTCACATGGTTGTCCTTCATCTAGTGTTCTGCCAATCCTATTCAGGATGACTCGAGTGAACAACTTGTAGATGACAGACAATAGGCAGATCGGGCGATAGTTGCCAATGTCATGGATGTCTCCCTTCTTGAACAGTAGTACGGTCCTGCTGGTTTTCCACTGGGACGGAACCTTGCATTCAGACAGGTAGCGAGTGAAGAGCCGAGCCAGTGTATTGATGAGTACTGACGGCAGGTTCTTCAGGTGTTCAGGTCTGACCTTGTCTGGGCTGGGTGCTGTTTGCTTCTTTACTGACGAAATGGTGTGTCGGATTTCGGAAGGGAGAACGTTGGGAACGACATACCCATCCTGTGGAATTTGGTATGTCGGCAAGTGGACATGGCTATCGAAGAGATTTGAGTAGAAGTCATGGATAATCTTCTCCATTGCCGTTCTGGAGGATGTGATGGATCCATCAGGACGTCGGAGGGCAGTCATCTTGGTCTTATAGTTGGCGAAGGACAGGCGGGCCTTACGAATACTTTTCCCGGCTTCTGCCGCATCTACCAGTACTTCTGCTCTTCTCTCTTTGAGGTCTTCCTTGATCGCATCTCTGCACTGCTTTGCGAGCTCGGACGTTAGCTTGCGGTTGCCTGAGGCATGCGCCAAACCACGCTGGCGAATTAGCTCAAGAGTTTTCGAAGATAGGCGACTTTTTATGGCTATCTCTCTCTTGGCATTCCTCGCACATTCATGGAGGTGCTGAACCAGTCGATCGTATTCCTCGTCAATGTTGTCAACAATGGCATCTTCCCATGTTGCCGCAATAGTACCAAAGAGTTCCCAGTTGGTGGTCGTTCTGGGAGTTCTCTTTTTGAACTTTGCAGCCCTTTCTCCCCGCTCTGTGAAGTAGAATTTTGCACGAAGGAGACGGTGGTCCGATCCCGTTCGAAATTTTGGGACAACAGCGACATTAGTCAGGCAAAACTGAATATTAATTAAGCTGAAACAAATAGCCTTTATTCACCCCTTTTGTTGAAGAATGACTGAAGCCCATGAATCTATCTGAAACAACAACATTATTTATAATGTGCAGAAATCAAGGCAGAGACTTTGGTATATTTCTAAGCTTTCAAATGTGCACTTCCTTCTATAAATGGTTATGCAATAACTGTGGCATCTTTCTTGAACATAATTGCATTTTGCACAGTGTTTTGAGAAGTTACTTAACTGACGTATATTTTGGATTATTCAGTAACCAAAGAAAAGTAGCATAGGTCATCTATTTCTAAAAGGATTGTTTCTGTCTAGCACTGTCGTGTGTGGGCTGGAGCGATAGCACAGCGGGTAGGGCGTTCGCCTTACAAGCGGCCAACATGGCCGACCCGAGTTCGATTCCTCCGCCCCTCTCGGAGAGCCCGGCAAGCTACCGAGAGTATTCGATATGCCAGACACAGTAACAACAAAGTCTCCAATGGACACGTTACTGGGCCCGCTCGAGCAAATCGACGATCAATGGGAGGGCCTTTACCTTTTACTGTCGTGTGTACTAGTCACTAACTTTTACTCATTGAACATTTTTTAATATTTTAATTATTATTCATATTGCTTAAGAAATTTTTTTAAGGACTTTCTCCCATTGATTTTATTTATTCTCATTAACTGCCTCTAGCAAACTTTGTGGCTTTTAGTCAGTTTAGGCTACTATAATAATCTGGTATAAAATGACTAGTTTAGAGAACAACTATGTCTCATAGTTCTGGAGGCTGAGAAGTATATAAATGAAGGGTCTGATTGACTCAATATCTATGGAAGACCTTAGTTTCCTCACTAGTCTTCATCATCAATAGTTTTTTCCTGGTTTTCAGATGGTTAAATGTGTTCTCACATAGCAGGTCCTCTCTTCCATCTCTTCATAAAGACACTCACCCTATGAAGGAGGGCCATCTCATTTCCTCCCAAAGGCCCACCTCCAGATACCATCCATTAGGATGATGGCTTCAAGGTATAAACTGAAGGCACAAACATTCAGTCCATCATACTTTCTTACATTTTCAAAACGGATCCATTGGGCAGCAGTATGAAACCTTGAGTTTTAACTCATGAGTCTGCATGAGATTACAGAGACCTGGAGAAATATATTCTAGACCCCTGCACTATGCCAGGTGCCTTAAGAGGGAATTGGACTTGGATGGAGACTAAATAGCTAAAATTCAGGCACAGATAGGTGAGAAAACAGATTTTTCTGTGTAACAACACACTTTCACATGAGGGTGTGGTGTCTGGGGTGTGTGTGAGTAGAGACGGGATGAAGGGAGCTTGGACCAGGATCTGGGGTGAAATACTGTCACCTGCTTCCTACATGGAATAGTTTAAGAAAAAACTCAGATCTTTGAGGATCTTTTCCATTTTGTTTATGTCAGTAGTTCTTGATCAGTGAAAGGGAAAATGTCACATGCTGTAGGGTAAACATTTCTAATGCAATTAGTAGCCTGACCCCAGCCTAGACTGTTAAATAAAACATTTCTTCAGGGTCTGAGGATTCTGGGGGGGAAAAAAACTCAAAAAATTTTTGGATATGCAGTTACTTAAAAAAATAATACCCCAACTTAATAAGATAAAGTTCCCTCATCAGTGAACAATATTACTTTAGTTAAGAAGACTTTAAACATACCACAAATTGCTAACTCTCCTGAGTTGAACCTTGGGGAAAAGACGTTAAGCTGAATACCCTTTCCCACTTAGCTGTTCTCAGAAAGTACATAAAAAGCACAAATTACACAAAGAAAGCAAATCCTTAGCAAAGAAGTTCTGATGAGGACAAAGACCTCTGAGACTTTTCTGTAGGAAGACCACGCATTGCCAATTGAGAAGGACTTGATATCTCATGAGATAAGGTGACAGTATTGCTGTTCAATGGTGCAACAGAAAGGCTTAAATATTGGTTGGCAGAGAAGTATGAATTTTTACATTTAGTCAATTTTGGTTTTTTAGGTTTATGTCTTTTTGTTTGTTTTGGGCACAACAGCTGGTGATTCTCAGGGGTTCTGTTGACTCTGCACTCAGGAATCATTCCTGGCAGTGCTCAGAAGAACATATAGGATGACAGAGGTCGAATCTGGGTCAGCCACATGCAAGATAAATGCCCTACTCCTATGTCTCTGCCCCCTGGCCTTTGCGTACTGGGAACATGTATATCCTTTGATTAAAATCATGCATATTATAAATAGTTTAGTATCAGGATCTTTTCTTTAAAAGTAAATGAATTAGGGGCCGGAGCAAAAGCACAGCAAAATAAGAATGGGTACACATACCACAGAATTGGGTTTGATCCCTGGAATCCAATATGGTCCCCTTAGTCTGCCAGGAGTGATTCCTGAGTGCAGAGCCAGAGGTAAACCCTGTCCATCAGGTGTGGGTCCCAAACAAAACAAAAAAAAGGTAACTGAATTATTGTTAATATCCTAATTAATGCCTTTAATTTGATTTTCTTTTCTCTTAGAAAATAAAGCAAGCCAAGGATAAAAACTTGTGTCTGGAGTAAATCTGTCAGATAAATGCCTCTAAATAAGTAAGATACTTTGCTTTTTGTTGCCTCAGTATTTTTGAGTAATAAATGTCATAAAAATTCTAAATCAAAGTGTTAAATGCTAATTTTTAGATATTGCTTTTATGTGGTTCCAGGGATCAAATCTGGAGTGGTTATAGGCAAGGCAGGTGCCTTACCTTCTGTAAGGCACTATCTCTCTGACTCCTACAAACAAAATTATAAGAAACATAGGCAACGTTATTTCTAATAATGAACATATTTGAGAAATCTGACATGACAATACTTGCAAGTTAAATAATTCCTGTTAAGGAAGCACAGGAGTATTTCTATAATAAATTAAGGAGTCCTTATTTTATCCTCTTTTATGAGAAAATTAAAATTAGTGGGTCTTTCAGTGGTGTCTCATTAAGCAGAATTCACATTAGCCAAAGATCTGATTAGCAACTCTGGCTCACTTTCAAACCATGAAGATTTACAAAAGCATTAGAATTATACCTACCATCCAGCCACAGAAAAGAAAAGCACTAATTATGAGAAACAAAACCTTATATCCCAACCAAGAGTAAAAGAACATAGTCAATTCTATCATTTCATAGACATGCATGATGTCATTTGAGTTGAACACAAATCTATGGAACTGCTGAGAACAACAGTTCTGATCTCACAGATAAATAGGTTCTTCATGATAAAGTTATTTTTCTCGAGTTACACAGATATTAAAGAGAAGGATCATAAGTGGAAAGTTGTGACGTATTTACTTTGAGAAATTCTTTGGCTGAAATCCTTTGGTGAATTCTTTGGTGGAATCCTTTAGACCTGGGAAGTTTAAACTTGCTTTTGGCATTGTTTTTCTCTGGCTTCTGAGCATAGCCTGCTCTGACTGGCTATTGGAGGAAATTACAGGACCAGATGGGCAGGGGTGTGGCGTCTGTCTGGAGTGGTCCTGACACATTTTTTTCTTGCAAGTCTCTCACCTTGCCTGACTATTTCACCACCTCTCTACTACTAACCATGTGTAAAAAGCCCAGTGAGTGGGTGTTGAGATAACACCAATGTGAGTGAAACATGATCCCTGCCATCACAAAAGGGAACCATCAAACCCACTCACAGCCAACACAATTCCAGGAAGCACTGGCTTTACAGCTTGTCTTTAAGGAGGTTCTGACAGAGCCTGTCATGTTCCTGTTAGCCCTGCATCTGCACTGGACACATCAGTGTCATCAAATGTCACCAAATACACTATTTAGCAGGGTTCTGCAGTGAATGGATTCCAACAGAGAACATAATATTTGGGGAGGCAGGCTCAATCTCAGGGACATTCACTGTACCTGTGGAGAGTAGTAGAAAGGAACCAGGACCAAACTATCCCCCACCCCCATAATCCTATTCTAGTTGCCCCAGAGCAGATTGGAAAACATCCAACATCCTTTATTCTGATTACAACCTCGTGTTTCCAACATAAATAACCAAGATGTGGCAAGGGGGAAGTGCAATTTTACTTTATAAATGTGCAAAATCCAGCGTCACAGAGATTGTGCATGAACGAAGACCTTGCATGTAGTCAAGGTGGCTATGAATACCCAGCACCACAGATAGTTCCCTGAGAATCCCAGCAGTCACTTTTTAAAAAAAATTTTATTAGTGAAACACCATGAGGTACAGTTGTAGACTTACAAATTTTTGTGCTTGGGTTTCAATTATACAACGATCAAGAGACTCCACACACGTCTGGATATGGACCCTAGTAAAATTTACTTAATTATAAAACAACATAATTTTGAAATGACTTTTTAAAAAAGATTTGTCTTGAAAAAGCAATGCCTTTGCGACAGCATTGACTTAAAAATGGGACTGATGTTAATCTACATGCTGCCATGTAAGTTCTGGCCAGAGCCCTCTGCTCCTCCTGGCTGTGAAAAGTCCACATCATGCTCGTCCTCTGACTAAGCAAGAAGGAAGTATGTGGAGTTGCCTGTTTCCTCCAAGCAGATGGCTCACCGATTTTCACAACAGATGATTGTAAAATCAGTCGGATATTTTAAGAACTAGATGATTTAACACACCCATATGTTTGCTTAAGAGTACTGAATGAACAACCCATATATACCTGGCATCTCGGTTCTACTTTCTTTCCAGTGCAAGATGAGATGCTCATTTGGATCTGACAAGCTTCTGAGCATGGTGTGTCTTAGGATCACTTCTCTCTTCCCTTGTTTCCTTAATCGAACTGAACTCAGTGCTATGGGCATCTGGAATTCTTTAAGAAAGTTGGGGAACTAGACTGGCTGCTTGCTGGAAACCTTTTTCTCAATATCTGACCAATAAGACCCTGGACAGCAGAGCTTCAACTACACAAATGAAACCAACATTCTGCTTTTGATGCTTCTTTAGAAGTATAAGAATGGTTAGTTTCTGCTATTTTATTATAAATTTAATTGTAAAATGCATTAATCATAGTTAATGAAATAAGCATTTATTGAATGCATTCCATGGGCCAGCTATTGTGAGAGGTACTAGGGCTACAGTGGTTAATAAGATGAATATAGTGCCTGGCTTACTGGGTAACAAGAAATAGTCAAGTAACAAGACATAATATAACGTGCTAAGAGCTGTATTAGGGAGAGGACCAGGTGTTATGAAAAGAACTTAGAAGTGATTCAACCCATGTGTGAGGACCAGGAAAACTTCTTTGAAGAAGAGATGTCAAGCTGACACCTGAATCCTAGTATTAGGTTAAACTCTGCAGGCATATACAACACCCACCCTAATAAGCATGGTGGATAATGGGATATAAAGCTGGTGGAATTTATTTGAATGCAAAGGAAACAACTAGCAGATGATGATGGGGAAATGGAATCACTGACGGGAATATGCATTCTTTTCTACTTCACATTAGGAGTTTGGACTTCATCCTAAGTGCAATGTAACCTCGAAGAAGTATAAACAAGGAAAAAAGGAAGATTTGTGTTTGAGATAAATAACAACAGTATAAGGTGGACCTGAAAGGTAAAATGGGCAAAGGGTAACTAGATTTTTGAAGGTCTACCCCTAGTGTAGCGTCAGAATTTAGTGAAGAGTTCCTGAATGAATCCAATGAATCATCTAACACAGGACTGAAAATAAGAAAATTGAGGGGTGAGATAGAGCTGTGCATATGTAAAGATGGGAGTGAACTCATATTGGAGTACTGACATGTCTTCCATCCTTGGATCTTGTTGAACAAATGATTAACTGTTAGCATTTGAGTGCAGAATTATAGAGTGGAAACTGTTATATCAATACTGTAGTCAAAAGTCTCATATATTGGTTCTAGTTAGCAACTTTTTGACACTAACTTGTGCCTGATATTCTATGTCCTTCAGAATCCATGTAAAATGTATCTTATCATTAAGTGCAGTCACTGAGCTGTATAATACATTTCTATTTTCAGGTGTTGGAAACTGTGGTGGGGTGCTCTATGGTATTCTAAGTGATTCCGTTGTAAAAATTCAATGAAATGATGCTGTATTTAAAATGAACTTAGAAATCAAGTAGTCAGGCCTGAAATAGGATCAGAGTGTATGCTTTGTACTCAGGAGGTCTGAACTTGTTCTTTGATACCTCATAGTCCTCTGAGCACCTCTGAGAGACACCCCTGAGCACAGAGTCAGGAGTAATCCTCAACTCAAGCACTTGTCCAAAATAACAAGAAATATCAATCAATAGCCAGTATTGTTCAAACTTTGGGCAAACAATTCTCTAACTTGCCAATTAGTCTACCAGAGATAGGGCAACAGTTGGGAAGGCTCTTTGTCCTGTTGCTGTCCCCAAGGAAGAAAATGGGATTGAAAAAGCTAAAACAAATAATGTACTTGAAGGCTTAAGGTGTTAAGTGAAATGACTTGGCAAACACACACAGTCATTTAAGTGGCATGGGCTAATGGTGAACACAGTTCTCCTAATTCAAAGCATTTCCTACAATTCTGCTCTGCCAAATGAATCATGACAACCCAAGATCTTAGGAAGTATAACTTGCATGAGGTCCATGCTGATACAGAGGTATTTTCACAATGCAGCAGCCACAGTTAACAGTCCAAAGCTGGATGACTTTTGGGAAAAATAGGCTAACATGGGAATAATGACTGGAGGCAGTGAGATGTCCTGGCATCCGATTCTTTTACAAGGAGAAACTTTCATGGTTTATGAGGGCGGAGCTGTGCTGGTGGAGGTAGCAAAAAGAATGACTCAGTACATAGTTCCAGGTGTTAACCCAAAGAATTAAGGAAGACATGACTGAAAGGAAAGAACAGATCTGCAAGAACATTCCCAAAGAAGAGGTAGCAAACTCAATCCTGAGACAGTGTTTCAGTCTTTGAGTTTCAGGAACACAAGATAGATTTCTTTGTTATCTTTAGATCAAAGACAAGATACAGAGAGTGACCATGTCTTCTAGATACTTCATACCCACAGTGCTCTGACTACTCTTCTCTTCTCCCTACACTCTTACACTTAACACCTCTGGCCCATTATAAATCAGGCTTCGTTTTCTTTTTTTTTTCTGCTGAAGTGTTCAATGTCTGGGCAGCATTAGGGGTAAAATAATGGGTGGTAGTGATACCCTCCTCAAGAAAGATGATTTTTAATTCAAGTTTCCATATTTCCAGATCATCATCTAGATCATTTATCTCCTACAGAAGGACAAAGATTTGGTTGTTAGAGAGCTAATATCACTTTTTAAACATTGAATCAGTGTGCGATACAGAGTTACAAAGTTGTTCACTATTGGGTTTCAGTCATACAGTGTTCCAACACCGTCCCTCCACCAATGCACATTTCCCACCATCAGTATCCCCCAGATTCCCCGCTGCCACCTCTCCCCCACCCAGGCTCCCTCCCTCCCACCATCTCTATCTGTCTGTTTCTGTCTCTGTCTCTGTCACTCTCTCTCTGTCTCTCTCTCTTTCTCTTTCTCTCTATCTGCCCCTGCCCCCGCCCAACCCCTTTTGGGCATGAAGGTTTGTAATACAGATACTGTTTGATTCTTTACCTACTTTTAGTGCCTCCCCACAAGCTAAGTTTATTCTGGTCTGCCTATAAACGAATTAAATACAATGAAAGGGTTACTTTCAATTTCTTAAGGAAATTCCACAACACATTGTATCAAAATTAAATTGACAAGATAATTCTTCCTTCAGTTAGGGTTCACTGTCACCAGCACATTAGAACATCTACACATACACATCTATAATATCCAGGCATGGACATCTAAAACAGACAGCAGAATCCCTGGATCAAGAGAGAAATCCACAAGCCTTCTGTAGTAAAAATAAAGTTCACCAACCACATTATTTAATTGGAGCCCTTTACTCCAAATTGTTTTAAGCTCTGAAGCAAGACAGGAATGTGAAGCATGCATTTGAGTATTTAATAGCGTTAATTTCTGGCACCCACAAACATCAGCTTCACTCAACAACCCAATAATCTTCCAAAATAAAGAACATTCAAGAGAGAGTCCCATGCAGCCAGGCATTCTTCAGAATTGCCAGCAAAACAATTCCTGGGTCCTGCTACTGCTGGGAAGTCGTAAAAGAACAGCCTACTTACAGCCTGTGAAAGACGTTACAACAAATAAAGAAAGCTAAAAGAGAGGCTGGCGTGCTTTTAGATGACACATCATTCTGATTTTCACATTCAAACATGCTTATTAAGCTCTCAGATAAGTCTGGAGTGGACTTAAGAGGGAACCATCTAATATTAACCAAGAAATAATAGTCCTCATTTGTTTTATTTTCTTTTTTCTTTTTAAGCTGACAAGCAAACATGCAAACAATTCCTACCTGGAAAGATGGACGGTCTCTTTTTCGGGCGCCTCAGGTGAACAGGGTCCAAGTTTTTAATGTGCCTTTGAAGTCTTCCTTTAATGTCATTGCCTAGGAGTAGTTCCGGTGGCAGACTACTTCGCCGTGATGATTTATAATCATTTTGAGATGAGTTGAGCTTGTTCTTCGTTCTGGAATATAAATTGCTGTCATCAACGGCCATTCTAGGAGATACATTAGAGACTCTTTAAAGAAAAAATATCTAAAGAGCCAAACTCAGCGCCAGCCACCCTGGTCACCGCCCCAGATTCAGATGTTCTCATGGTTTACACTGCACTTGTTTGGGAAGCTTAGCAAGTTGAAAGGCGTGGATTTCAACAGGTGTAGAATTACTAAGTGGCTCCTCCTCTCAACAGTTCATAGCACAGGGAAGGAGAGATCCAAAAAAAAATCATTAGGTGCAGGAAACTGTGTCTTCAGAACAGATGTGGCACATGGGTCTGTGTGCTCAAAGACAATAAGCATATATAAGGTGTGCCACGGAAGTTTGTTCTATTGGTCCTGTGCATTAAGCAAATGCAACTTACCCTTCAAGAATAAATATCTATGCAACTTGGCAGGTCTCACGTTCAAATTATTTCTCACTCATTTCAGCTTTTTCAAGGTTTTCAGAAAACAGTTTTCATGTTCCCTAGTACACCCTGGTTTCAGACGACACAAACAACACAAACATGCATCTTTATGAAAGACCTCGCCTGGCAGACAGCCAACTGGAAATTGACTGGAAGAGGGGGGATGAGAGATGGCTGGTGATGATCAGGAAGGAACTCACTGTGGGTGTGTATCAAGCAGTAGTGCTGGGAACCCAGCCCTGCTCCCCAACCCACCCCTTCCATCCTGTGCTCTGCCTGGCACGTGGCTCCTGATGAAGTTCAGCTGTCTCGCAGCAAAGTCACAGGTCTTGAAAACAAGCTGTGACCACAGAAGCCATGATGCCTCCACTCTGCAAAGGGAAAGCAAATGTTCTTGCAGGGATTCTGCCTGGCTTTCAATTGCAGTTGTCAACTGGTTTGATGATCTGAGAAAAGCCAGCATGTACTAGATTCCTGCTTGACCTGTTACATATTTTCTCCCCCCCCACCCCGCCTTTTTTTTGGGATTTTGCATCTTTGTGTCCTTTGTTCCCTTCCCCCTTTCTCTATTTATGTGGCAATGTTCTGTGTTCTTTAACTGAATGTGTAGAAATTATAACTTTTTATAGTCTCTGGTCATATCACAGGGCTGTGTCCCCTTCCCCCTTCCCCCCGTTTCTGTCTCTCTCTCTCTACCCTACACACACACACACACACACACACACACACACCTCGACTGATCATGTTCTCTCTGCAGTGTGAGTCAGAAGTTAAAGAAGATAACGTCTGCTTTTTTCTTTCCAGGGTCTAGAATCAGTTCATTATTAAGGACTTAGAGCTGTTTCAGAAATCACTGTTAACTTGGGTTTCCTGAATGCCATGTAGATCTAATTATTTAGGAATCTATTTCTATTCTGTTTATACTCTTATAGCGACAGGTTTTCAAACTACAAGATTATTTTTAAAAATGTTTTTCGTATGTAGGTCCAGGTTAGGGTTTCCATTATAGTTTGCAAATTATAAGTCAGTGACTATATTTATATAAGTTGTTTTTTGCCAATTCTTAAGAAACACCTACAGCATTTCCCCTACAAGACGTAAAGAATTATAGTATTTTTTGACAAGTTGAAATGCACTATAACATTCACAATAATAAGAAGCAGTGAACCAAATTAATTTTAAAAGCCAGAGACTGCTTGAAGCGCCCTTAGCTTAATGAAAACACATTTCTTTCTAGTAAATAAACAAAAGAACAACATTTTTAAAAGTTTGAGATAATGGGGGACCAGAGAAACATTACAGGGGTGAAGGCACCTTGCATGCTGTGCTGCTTACTCTGAATCTCGGTACTGTATATGATTCCCTGAGCACAGACACAAGAGTAAACTCTCAGCACATCAGGAAATGCCCCCAAGCGCCCCCACCTCAAATTTGAGATAATAAGAGCCAAAAAATTCATTTTCATAACCCAAATTTCAAGAAATTTGTTTAATTTTCAGATGTATCACAGGATAGATCCTAAGGCACAGAATATTCTAATAGGGAAATATACAGTTATAGATCATCTGGTCATGCTATATAGAGGTTGTTTCTTTTCCAATTCACAATATCAATGTGGACCAAAAAAAGAGGATATATGAAATGAAATGAAATAGGAATCTCTGATGAAAGGTCTTATTATCACACAGAATATAACTGGTACAACTGCAAAAGGTTCACACACAAATTTATATTTGTTTTTAGAACCTGGCTGGAAGCACAGTTAAGCAGATATATATCTGGAAAACATTATAATGCTTGTTATTTTAACATGGTCAGAATTGTCTCAGGATGGAGTGATAGCACAGTGGTAGGGTGTTTGCCTTGCATGTGGCTGGCCCGGCCGACCCAGGTTTGATTCCTCCGCCCCTCTCAGAGAGTCTGGCAAGCTACCGAGAGTATTTAGCCTGCATGGCAAAGCCTAGCAAGCTACCTGTGACATATTCGATATGCCAAACACAGTAAAAACAAGTGTCACAATGGAGACATTACTGGGCTCACTCAAGCAAATCCATGAACAACAGGAGGACATTGTTACAGTGCTACAGTGCAGAATTGTCTCATAAATGCTGCAAAATTTTAAACAAAATTTAGACTTATTCCAGACTACTGGGGCCAGGATTGGATAATATCTATGGTTTTCAGGACCCATTCCTGGCTCTGAGCTCAGGAGTGACTGCTGGCAGTGCTCAGGGACAATATGCGGATTTTGGGGATTGAGTTGGGTAAGGTGTATTTGTATTGGCATACAAAGAAAGTACCTTACTCTACGTACTATTTCTCTGGCTCCAATTAAAGATTCTTGACTGAAGTAACATCACTCAAGACACAGAGAAGGCTTCAGACTGGGAACAGAGGTTGAGATTCTTTCCAGAAGATTAAGTACCCAAGGAGCCACAGGCTCCAACATATAAGAAAATGAAGGCATGGAAATGGCTATGGGAAATAAGTCTTGATCACATGTAATAAGCACTCATATAGCACCAGGCACAATGAGAATCAGAGGATTCATCTACATTGGTGGATGAAAATAAAAGCCCAGAAAGAACTTCAAGCATATGAGAATTTTCAAAACCTATTAGGAAGCCTCTCAAGAAACAATCATTCTTGAAACATACCAATGCTTATTTAAATGAGAAAATGGAAGAGAACTTTAACAAGGAAAAAGAAAACATGGAAGAAAAGGTATGAGAAAAGTCCAAACAAAAGTCACTGAGCAAATGAGAACACTAATTGAACTTAACAACACCAAATTAGATCTCAACAGTAGAAGAAAGAAGCTAAATATCAACTGATTTTGAGAAAGAAGAAGAAAGAATAAAAAAAACTTTAAAAATTAAAAAGGCCGAAAAGATTTATAGTTCAATCAAGAGGAATAATGTTTGCATTATAGAGGTTCAAGAAGAAAAGGAAAGAGTGAAAGGAGAAAAACTATTGGTTGAAGAAATAATAGTTGAGAATTTCTCCAATCTGAAGAAGGAGGCATAAATCCAAATACAGGAGGCTCAGAGTTGTCTGTTTCTTCAAACAAAATAAACCCAAATAGAATACTGAAACATAATTATAATTAAAATGAGAAAAATCAGAGAGTGAGAGAATCCTAAAAGCAGCAAGAGAAAGCAAAAGACTCACATATTCATAAATGAGAATCCTTCTTCCTCAAGTCACAGCAGATTTCTCAAGTGAAACATTATAGGCCAGAAGGGAACAGTATGACATATCCAAATGAATGAAAATGACCTACAGCCAAGAATCCTTTTATCAGCTAAGTTTTCACTTGGATTCGAAGGAGCAATAAAAGATTTTCAGACAAATATCAGCTAAAGGAATTTATGGCCACTAAACTGGTTCTGTGAGAAAAAATAAATGGTCATTTATTTAAGGCAAAGAAACCCCAGTTGGAAATACTATGATACAAGAAAAGAAATTGAAAAGAAGTAATAATAGAGTCTTCTTAAATAAACTTGAGATTTGCTTTAAGTGATTAGCTTTGTAATTTCATGGTGACTAACTTAAGAAAAAGTGTAAAATAGTACATAAGCTTAAAACTTACGATGTAAACAAGTGAAACAATTATCAGACAAAATCAGGGAATGTCCAAAAGGCATATAAATCACAATATTCCCCAAGTCGATATAAAATAGCAAAAATTTCTTTATATAAACAATTTATTTAAATTTCAATGGATTGAGATCATGGATCAAAAGCACAGGGTAGATGAATGGATCAGGAAACAAAATTCAATCTTCTGCTGATTACAGGAAATCCACCAAAACTTCAAGGATAAATATAGGCTCAATGTAAAAGGTAAATAATACCTTTACAAAGGCATGAACAGCTGTACTCAGACAAAATAGAGTTCAAACTGAAAAAGATGATATGGGTATGGACATTATATATTAAGGGATTAATGCATAAAGAGAACCCAACTCTAATTAACATAAATGTACCAAATCAAGGGATGTGGAGATTTTGAAGCAAGTAATAATAAACATAAGACTAGACATTTACAGTAACATAACAATGGTAAGAAACTGACATCCCACTCTCACCATTGGACTGATGAATCAGACAGAAAATATGTAAAACAATAAAAGCCCTACAGGAGGAGCTGGAGGAGCGAGGCTTCACAGACATTTCACATGCTTTCCAGCCCTCAAAAGCTCAGTGTGCAGTTTTTCTTCTGTAATATAAAACAGTTTCTAGGACAGACCACATATTGGGACACAAAGCAAGTGTCAATAGAGTCACGAGGAGTGAAGGTAAAGGTAAGGTAAAGGCCCTCCCGTTGATCGTCGATTTGCTCGAGCGGGCCCAGTAACGTCTCCATTGGAGACTTTGTTGTTACTGTGTCTGGCATATCGAATACTCTCGGTAGCTTGCCGGGCTCTCCGAGAGGGGTGGAGGAATCGAACTCGGGTCGGCCATGTTGGCCGCTTGTAAGGCGAATGCCCTACCCACTGTGCTATCGCTCCACCCAACAAAAGTCTCCAATGGAGACGTTACTGGGCCCGCTTGAGCAACGAGGAGTGAAATCACATCAATATCTTTTCAGATTTTGCTATGAGTTAAAAATTAGCCACTTAAACAAAAAAAATAGCTGAGGAAAAACTCTACTACCTAGAGACTACACAGCATACTACTAAACAACCATTCGGTCAAAGAAGAAATTAGAGAAATAGAAGGATTCTTGGAAATAAACAAGAATTAAGACACAGGCTATCAGAACGGAGGAACACAGGGAAGCAGGACAAAGAAAGAAATTCACAGTAAGACAAACTTACATCAGGAAGCAAGAAAATACTCAAATAAACAATCCAACCCCATATCTTAGGGAACTAGAGAAAGAAAAATAAAATCCAAAGAAAGTAGAGGAAAAAATGTTAAAAATTAGGATGGAAAGAAAGGATACAAAAATAGAAGAGATCAATGAAACCAAGATTTGATTCTTTGAAAGGATGAACAAGTTTGACAAACCCTTAGCTAGCCTCATGAAGAAAAACAGGAAAAAAATCCTTTAAAAAAACTACATCAAAATAAAGGGATTTATATTTACAATACATATACAAAATATTAATAAAAGATCACTATGAGCAACTGTATCTCACTAAGTTGGAAATCATCGAAGAAATGGATAAGTTTTTAGAATCATAAAACCCCCAAGACTGAATTAAGATGAAATAGAAACCTGAAAAGAACAATGACAAGCAAGAAAATTGAAACAATAATCAAGTGTCTCAATAAAAGCCCAAGTTAAGATGTTTTTACAAATAAATCCTTCAAAACTTAACATTATCCTCACGTTCTTTCAGAAAATTAGAGATACAAGAATTCTATGAAACTGTTCTATGGGACCTAACATTACCCTGATAGCAAAAGCTGACAGAGACTTACTAAAAGAATTACAGACCAATATCCCTAATGAATATAGATTAAATTTTTTCGCAAGAAAAGATCTTAGTATACTAAATTCAATAATATATTAAAAGGATCATACATCATGATCATGCAGAATTTATTCCAGAGATTAAAAGATGGATCAGTATATACGAATAAATGAATGTAATATATCTGATATTGTTTTAATGTGTATCTCCTCAACAATCCTATTCTATTGCTATGCTACTGGTTTGAGTCAATACGTGAAACTTGTCACCTAAAGGTCAAAGGTAGGGGGCCACTTAAAGGTCAAAGAAAGGAGGCTGGAGAAATAGACGTGGGGAGTTTGCTTTGCACACAGCAAATGCAGGTTCAGTCCCAGGTGACCCATACTGTCCCCAAATCCCACCTAAAGCACTACCGGCTGTGGCCCAAAATTAAAAAATAAAGGTCGAACATAGCACAGCGGGTAGGGCGTTCGCCTTACAAGCGGCCAACATGGCCGACCCGAGTTCGATTCCTCTGCCCCTCTCGGAGAGCCCGGCAAGCTACCAAGAGTATTCGATATGCCAAACACAGTAACAACAAAGTCTCCAATGGAGACGTTACTGGGCCCGCTCGAGCAAATCAATGATCAACGGGAGGGCCTTTACCTTTACCTTTAGCAGCATTGAGATCTGAGCTTTATATTATACTGACAGTCCTTTGTGTTGTTGGTTTGAAGTGTTACAGTGTGATTATGACTTAGGAAAATTTTTCTTGACGTTTGAAAACAATGAAAATTTTAAGTACTTGTCTCATTGGTTCTTGATAGCAATGAACACTATGACTAACCTTTTCATTTAAAAATTCTCTGCTCCCTCTGCCTCTAAGACCCTTGTATATCTCTGAGATTTCCCCTGTTTGGGGCACAGGCTCTTCAGGAGCGCTTTAAGAGTCCTCTCTCCCTATATAGTGAGCAGTTACCATATTTCAGGCACCATGTCAAGCCTAAGGTTTCTGCTCTCAAGAATCTCTTCATCTAGGAAAGGAGCAGACACATAACAAACACGCTTTGCAATATGAAGTCACCACTTTGTGCAGAAGTGACACACGAAGAAGTTACTGGGTTAATTCTTGCTGATGAAGGAAAGAGTGGTCAGGGAACATTTAGCGAGGAAGGAAAAAGGCCATAAAATGACCTTTCACCTTTGTAAAACACTAAGCTATAACCTAATACTAAATGCTCACATAATAGCAATAAAAGCAATCCACATATTATATGCAAAGTTGACCTTGTGAAAATAAGACTGGACAATCCTAGAAGACACGGGACTGAAAGAGAAAACAAGTTAACAATATTGTATATTTTTTAACTACCACCACTAATTAGACATATGGAAACCACTTTAAGAAAGCTGTGTTCAAACTGACTTCAACTGGTTTGAATAATTTGTAATTCAGAGAGAAATATAAAATTACACTTAAAAATCTGCTTTAGACACTTTCTTTGCCCTTGATAATCATTACTATTCCAGAACCTATGAAACAGGGGTTTGCTGAAGCAGACTCTTACACAAGGTCTTCATGTCAGAGAGCAACTATCCTGTTTTAATAGAAGTTTGGAACTGGTTCTTACTGGCCTGAAATCAACTTCATTTACACATGCATAAAATGAAACAGGGAAGCTGTTTAATTTTACAAGTCTCAGCAAAATGCCAGTGTTACTGCTTGGCCTTTTCTTAAATTAAGGTAGTGCTTAAGAGTCCAATTTTCTCAGCTTGTGGTGGAGTTGTTTGGTAAGAAGGCTAGAACATAAATCTCCCTCTTTAACTGTTCCCTGATACACCTGTCCATAAAGACTATAAGAGGAAAGACTGATAAGCTTTTTTTTTCTTATTTGTTTGTTCAGGAATTGAACTACAAGTTGGTTTCATAAAAGAATGAAAAGTTTTGAGGATTTTTGTCCAAAACTTAAGACAGTGTAACCTCAGAACTGGGTTGTTAAAACAAGATTGGCAAGTGACTACAGTGAGACAGCAAGAATATTATCAATGCTCCTCAGTCATTTTCATCTGTGATTCCAATTTACATCTGTTTACTGATAAGTCTAGTTGGAGCCCCTTCTAACGCTCTCTGTTCTAGATCTATATGACTGTATACCAAACCTGATCTGGTGGGAGTTCAGCATATAGAAAACAATATAAGCCACCTGATTTTTTTTCTCACCAAAATGCTATCAATTTTATTCAGTAATACCAGCTATAAACTTTGGAAGAAATATTACTTATTTTTACGCCTATTTTATTTTTCATCTGTCTTCTTTTAGGGGGTTGGAGGGTTTGGGCTACATCTGCGGTGCTCAGTCCTTACTTAGTCTTGGCTCTGCACTCAGGGATCACTCCTGGCAGTGCTGGGATGCTGGGGATTGAACCCGGTTGATTGTGTGCAAGACAAACATAGTACCCACTGTACTATGGCTTCGGTCCCAAGAGTCGTGTCTTCTTCCCCTGTGCTGTCTCTGTGCCACTACCCAGAGGTTAAGTTCATTACCTCATTCTTGAGCTGATGCTTCAGTCCCATTAGGTCTGATCGCTGCTAGTCTCAGTTGCATAAGCTGTCATTACCTTTGACATGACATCTTGTGATTTCTTATAGTTTTGCAAATTAGCTATAGTTTCCCTTTTATTCTTTAAAATGCTGCCATGTATTGGACAGAATGCTTCTGATGTCCTCCTCAAAGAATCAGAAGGAGTGTTATAACCTTGATACATAAATTAATATATGTATGTTTTGTTTGTTTGTAATACACACAAAAGGCACAGTAACAGCATGTTGAGGAAATCACGTACATTCACATAACTACTAAGTAGGTGTCATTACTCAGATAAAACAATTATTTTCTTAGAATCTCATTTTTTATAATAAAATTAATCTGCCAGGAGTGACCTCTGAGCACAGAGCCAGGAGTAAGTCCTGAGCACAGCGGGGTGCTGCTCCAACTTTCTCGCCCCCAACAAAATAAAATAAATCTGATTATAGGGTGATATTTCTAGTAAAGACATCCAACAAAGAAGACACTAATAAAGGACAATGGTAAAAATAAAGATAATACTGTACTTAATGATGAAAGAATGAATGTTTTCTCTCTAGGCAGAAGAATAGGAAAAAAAGGTTTGTTTGTACCCATTTAAGTTTAGCATTGTAACTACACACATTCTTTCATTGAAATAGGGCAAGAAAGAGAAACAGGTATGCAAACTGGAAAAGAAAATAAAAAATTATAACTACATATAGTATGATCATCTGTGAGAAAATCTGGATTAGATCTATAAAAAGTTACCAAGATTAATAAATTCATCAAGATGAAGGATACACGATGAATTCATAGAATAAATTGTATTTCTGTTAACAATAAAACTTGAACAATAAAAATTGTTTAAGGAATATTTTGGGATAATAAATATCTGACCAACTATATGAAATACATGCACACACTGGAATGAAAAACATATTACTAGAGAATATATTAGGTTTAAACTAAAGCTAGATAAGTGGAGAGATAGTGTCATTCATAAATCAGAAGAATCACTGAGATATTAATTCTTTGTAAGTCAATTTTTAAATGGATTGTAGTCCTAATTTAAACAACAGCCTTTTTTTAAATGGAGGTCAACAGATTGATAGTAAAACAGATACCGTAATACAAAGGATCAAGAATAGTAAAAAAAACTGAAAAGGGTAAAAATTTAAAAAATTAATACTAATTTCAAGACTTTAAAATTTTTACATTAAACTATAAAAATTAAGACAGTGTGGTACTGGGATAAAGAGAGAAAAAGATAAATGGAAGAGAACAAGGATGGCAGAAATGTGCTCACACAGAAATGGACAACTGATTTTTGACAAGGATGCACAAACAATTTGTGGAGAAAACATTTACTTTTTTCCAACAAACAGTGACATGACAATTATATATCTGGTATGCAAAAAAAAACCACTTTGATCTATGCTCACACCACCTGCAGAAACTGACTCAAAATGGCCCACAAACATAGATGCAAATTCTAAACGACATATTTTTTATTTGTATGAGAAAACCTTGGATCCATTAAAAAATGATTAAACTGGATTTAGTTAAAATGAAATCAATTTTAAAGAGAAGAGGATGAAGCTGTCACAGATTGGGAGAAAATATTTGCAAGACATATATTTTGGTATATTTGGTAAAGAACTTGGGTTTAAAATATGTGAGAAAATATCAATACACAAAAGAAAACAAGCAGTTTAATTAAGAGTAGGCAAAATATCTGAAAACACTGAAAGAAAATATCGGAATATATCTGAATTCAACAAATACATCTCTAAATTCACCAAAATACAGATGGCAAGAAAATGTGGGGATATGCTATACCAAAAAGTGTGCATACTGTGATTTCATTTATGTAAGAGTCTAGAATAATATGAATATATTTATATAAAATCAGTGGGGAGAAAGGGAAAAGGATGGAGGAAAGGGACAAAGGGACTTTTTTGCTTCTGTTTCTGAGCCATACCCAACTATACTCAGACTGGAAGGAACCATACTTAGTGCCGGATCAAACCTGGGTGAGCAGCACGCAAAGCAAGTACCTTACATACCAGGCTATCTCCCTGCCCCAGGAAAGATAAAGTAAATAAGGGGCATGGTTAAATGTTTGGGGTTATGGCATCACAGGCATATACACATGGCAGGACTATTTTAATTATACACTTTAAATGTGAGAAATTTATTATATGCCTCAGTAAAGCTTTTGGAAAATTCAATGTACTTTCTCTAATACATGATCAAATGGTCGGGATTTGAAAATGTTCTGGATTTTAGCTAATAAAATAAATGCATAAGTGTGAAAACAATTCTTTGATTCCATCTGCAATGTAGATATATATATATATATTGAATGGGTAAAATGCTGCGAGATATATATATGTGTGTGTATATATATATATATGTGTGTGTGTATATATATATATATATGTGATAGCACAGTGGTAGGGCATTTGCCTTGCGCACAGCCAACCCGGCTGAGCCGGGTTCGATTCCTCCGCCCCTCTCAGAGAGCCCGGCAAGCTACCGAGAGTATCTCGCCCGCACGGCAGAGCCTGGCAAGCTACCCATGACATATTTGATATGCCAAACACAGTAACAAGTCTCAAAATGTAGACATTACTGGGCCTGCTCGAGCAAATCGATGAACAACAGGAGGACAGTGTTTGTATATATTACATACAGACACATAAATACCCAAGAGTTAAGCAAGTTTTTCACTTGACAAGAAGTTTCTTATCCTAAACTATGTCTATTAATTTAAACACAACCGAACTTCAAGTATGCCTGAAAGAATGTCTACTCTGACATCAGCACCATGAGTGCCCCAGAGAAGGGGCTAAAAAATATTACACAATGAAATGAATGAGTGAATGGGTAAAATGTTGTGATGAATAAATGAAACATTTCTTCACAGAAAGGATTCTCACAAGTTACCAGAAAATACTGTGACGTTTTCTAGTCCAAAGAAGTTTAACATGCAGAGAAAATACTGGTTATATTAGCTGGCTTGGGTGCAGTTAGACACAGAAGGACTTTAAAAAATGAGTCTGTCTGAGGAGATTTCCCATATTTTCTACCACTGCTAGTTTTCTTCACACAGTCCTGTCTCTATCTTACAGATGTGAGTGGCAGCAAGAATAGTATCAGGACTACGGCAGGACCGAGAGGCTGGATCAAATGCCACCTTGCTTGTTGAGTTTATACACACACACACACACACACACACACACATACACACACACATTCAAGTCTTCGCAGTGAATTATCATTTACACATTGAGCTGACTCTATTCTGGAAAAATTTAGGTGCTGTCAGTACAAAAATGTTATCACTCAAGGCTATTTACAAACCAAATTAGCTTTCTATGTTTAGCTTTAATTATTTATTTTAATCCTAGTGCCTCTGCTGTATACAAGAGTAAAACTAAACATTTCCAGAAACTGATACTTAGTTATAACAAAAAAAGTATAACAATGAAAAAGCCTGATTTAAGGAACGGGGAACTCCTCAGAATAATGTCTTCTCAAATTGAGAACATCAAAAACAAACAAACCTGACCAAATGTTAGGCTATGAAACTAACCTCAAAATGCCGATTTGCTTGATCTTGTCACACTATATGAGACAGTCTCTTATCAGTATTCAATAAAACTAAGAATCAGTCTAAAAATAGCAATAGGTTAAAGTGCTGATAATAATGGTTTACTTACTAAATGATCGCTCCAGCCCAATAGCACAGCGGGTAGGGTGTCTGCCTTGCACGCAGTCAACATGGCTGGCCCGAGTTCGATTCCTCCGCCCCTCTCGGAGAGCCCGGCAAGCTACCCAGAGTATTCGATATGCCAGACACAGTAACAACAAAATCTCCAATGGAGACGTTACTGGGCCCGCTCGAGCAAATCGATGATCAACGAGAGGGCCTTTATTATTTTATTTTATTACTAAATGATGAGTCATGCCACGTATTTCTCATGCAATATTTCGCTTACCTTTATAAGTGTATTATTACCATTGTTTTTCTTTTGTAGATGAGGAAATGCTATGAATGGTCAGCTCTGAGTGACTACTTAGAATTACTCCTTCTCTTACACCAAAATCTACATGCAATTTCTCTTTTGATATTTTTTATTCACCAGCTACCTCCAGATTTCTTTTTGTTTTCCTTTTCTCTCTCCCTTGTTTTCTACTCTGATTTATAGGACATCTCCTTTGGAGCACTGCACTTCTAGACCATTTTCTATGACTAGAGAAAGCAATTGAACACAACAAGACATTTCCAAAGGTACAATTCTAGTACTTTAGCCGGATATTAAAAGGTTTCACCGTTTTCTTTCCTCTGTTCAGGAATTAAGTTCTAAGAATTCCAAAGACACCTATACTGAACACAAGATTTTAGAATACGCCAGTTTTGTTTACTAACTACTGAGTTCCAGCCAGCTTCAAAGTAGTTTTATCAAAACTTGAAACTATCTTCACAAGTGGCTTAAGTTTTCCACTTCAATTCACCCAGGCTCCTCTATTATCAGAGAAAATATCTACAGAATACATTTAATCTTCTGGATAAAATGACAGTTTATACCATCTTATATCACCATATATCATTTTATATATGTAAAGAAAGATCCAAATTTCACATAACAATATCAAGGTCAAATCAACATAATTCTACTCCCCCAGAAAATAAAACTATAAATGTATATTAATATATGATGACTAGCTGAGACAAAATCTCTTTGCGAAAATCTCTGAGACAAAATATACATTTCGAAGCAGTTTTATTTTTGGTTTTTTGGACTGATTTATAGCCCTCTTATTGGTTTTTATTAAGACTAAAGTAATTAGGATTTAAAAGAAAATGATATTTTAATAGCAAGATCTCATAAAAGCCTTTGTTTCAGGTTCTCTCAAGCTGTTTTTTAAATTTGCCTTTTGGATTAGAGAGAATCAATGTTGCAGAATATTTGTAAAGCACAAAACAGTAAATAAAATGAAGTACAAATAATTTTGTTAACTTACCAATCAAGACACTTACTGTCAATTTTGGGCATAACTGATTCCCAGCTGCATGTTTTTCCCTGCCATCCACCACTGAGATTTAACTTCAGATCTTGGTTTTATCTAACTGAATGGGATCATCCATGTGAATTGCACCATGAGGCAGGAAAGGGCCATTGGAGAATATCTGGAGTCACTCCAGTGAGATAAATGAGTGGTGTAAGAAAAAGGGTGGCTGTGAAAAATTGGGGGTAAAAGCGGTCCTTCTCCAGAGCCAATGAACTCTGCTCTTGGAGGGAGGACTAAGCCCAGATTACTTCACTCTCTGATTTTTCAAGAGAAGTTTGAAACCCTGATTTTTATGTTGAAATATCATGATTTGTAAATGTTGGCTTCAGATTTTTAAAAAACACTGTATAGGCCAAAAGAACCAAAATTAGGCAACAGCTGAGGCCTCTGGTTCAACCCCCCACAATGGGCAACACAGTTAAGATTTCATAGAACTTCTGGATTAGAGCCTTAACTCAATACTTTTAAGCAGTGAATGTGAGAAAGTACGAGCTAACATAGATGAGAACTATCTAAGCAGTTCTGCATTAGTGCTCTCAAGACTCATTATGTAAGGGAAATGTTGAAGGCGCTTGGCTACGCAAAGAGCCAATGATATTTGAATGAATTTAACTAGCATTTTCCATATCTCTTAGAACACAGAATTTTTCTTATCCCCCTCCACACATCCCATTTTCTATGTAACAACTATTACTACCTACTATCAGCATTAAGAAAAAAAATATTTTGTTTTTAAGTCTGTACTCCACTTGATTCTCAAAATGCAAGATAGTTTTCAATACTATGAAATCAGTAAAACAACCACAACAACAACAACAAAATGCTTTTACCTTTGCTTAATAAGGTGTATCAGATAAATATAAGCTCAAACACTTTGTATACGGCTCAAGAGTTCAGTATAAGTCAAGCAAATTGTCATTATCGTTAGAATTTATATAGAATCTAGATAAATAATAAAGTTTTGCTCTTCTAGCACACACCAACAGTCAGAAGAGGTCAAAAGAAGTCAGAATATAACTATTATTTTCTCAGGTTGTGCTTAGAGTAGATTAAAAATAAGTGAAAGTCAACAGCATTCTCACTAAATCAAGTAATGACTCTGTTATACATAAACATGTATTTATCTTGCTGTTGAACAAACTCCTCTACAAAGGATAAGTTATCACTCCACCTTTATGAAATGCTACACTACTAAATTAGTTCTTTTCCATCTTTGATTACCTTTGGGTTCATTGTGGTTTTTAGCAATGATGCAAAATTTTGGCTAGTAATTTAACACAGGCAGTTTTGTGTTTTTTCACTTCTACAAGAATTTTTGGAGCAATAGCACAGCGGTAGGGCGTTTGCCTTGCACGCAGTCAACATGGCCCACCCGAGTTCGATTCCTCCACCCCTCACGGAGAGCCCGGCAAGCTACCGAGAGTATCTCGCCCGCACGGCAGAGCCTGGCAAGCTCCCCGTGACGTATTCGATATGCCAAACACAGTAACAACAAAGTCTCCAATGGAGACGTTACTGGGCCCGCTCGAGCAAATCGACGAACAATGGGAGGACCATGAACTACCTCACCCAAGCTTTCAGAAGTCTTTTGTAGGGACTGGGAAGGTTAAGGGTTGAGGGACATTCGGTCAAACCCAGATGTGATGAGGGCTTACTTCAGATTCTGGTCACTCTCGTGGTGCTCAAAGGGACCATATGTAGAGTTGGAGATTGAACCTGGGTCAACTGCATGCAAGGCAAGAACCTTATCCTTGTACCATCTCTCTAGCCCCAGAAGGTTTTATTATTTTCAGCTTTTTATCTTCACTTTTATTGACTTGACAGGTCAGGTATTTAACAGAGATTTTTTTTTTATAAACTGAAATAATGAAACAATTAAGAACTGAAATTTTTAGCGTTTTGGATAAACTAGCATGGATTTTTCAATGCAATTTATATTCAAAATAAAATTCATTTACCAACTGTTACAAATGTCATTCTTTCCTGTGATGAGAATAAAAAGAAATAAAATTATTTAAATAGCTTAGCATGTTTCCATGTTGTTTGAATTTTGATGATATATAATAAGGTAGTTACATCACATACCTATGAAGTTTCTTTTCACTAGGAAACATCTATTTTTCTTTTTTTGAAACAACTACAATTTCTACTTTAGAACATCAAAATGACTTCAGTGAATGCTCACATCTAAAATAAGCAGCATTTTCTAGTTTCCCACTTTAAAAAAATAGGTTGGATAAACACATTAAAGCTTACATGTTGGAATTTGTATAGGAATGTATTAACGGTGAATGTATTAATGGTTATTTAACACTTAGGATCTATTTTCTTATGAAGATTATTTTTTCCCCAAGCCAAACAAGTTAGTCACTTGAATCATTTCATATCCTGTAGCTGTCAAATACTCTTCCTTGACATGGATTCAAAGCTGTAATTTTCTACATGCTTTCTCTTTCTGTCTCTTTCTTGCCTCTCTCTCTCTCTCTCTCTCTCTCTCTCTCTCTCATAAGTGTGTGGTTTTTGGCTTCTGCTGTTTTGTCTATATTCTTTGTAATTGTCTCTTCTGAGGCAATGTTTCATAGAATATGTATTATTTTACTAATCAAGTGGGGGGAAGAGGACAATAAAGTAATCAAATGCGTGTGTGCTTTTGCACACATATCTGTGAGCTCATCTGAGTATCTTTATATATCTAAGCAAGCCTAAATTTCTAAGCAGAATCTATTAATTGATATAATAAAAATTAAATCAATCTCTGAGTTCTTATTCTCAAATATTGGCTGTGTATTACTCAGACACATCTCTCAAATCTATGCTACATGCTACATCTCACATTTGGATTCACACACGTAATTACCTGATGGGAATTTCCACTTACAGTTCAGCATAACCTAAAATGCAATATCCACGGAACTAAAATCATCATAAAGTCTATTATACTTACTTCCTGGCCACTTAACTTTCTTTCCTTTTTTTTTTTTTTTTTTTTTTGCTTTTTGGGTCACACTCAGCCATGCACAGGGGTTACTCCTGGCTCTGCACTCAGGAATTACTCCTGGCAGTGCTCATGGGACCTTATGGGATGCTGGGAATTGAACCCTGGGCGGCCTTGTGCAAGGCAACGCCCTACCTGCTGTGCTATTGCTCCAGTCCTGCCATTTAACTTTCTAACTTGGGTAGCATTGCACTGTACCGCTGTTCTCCCATTGTTCATTGATTTGCTCGAGCAGGCCCAGTAACGTCTCCATTGTGAGAGTTTGTTGTTACTGTGTTTGTCATATCGAATATGCCACAGGGAGCTGGCCAGGTTTTGCCGTGCGGGTGAGATACTCTCGGTAGCTTGCCGGGCTCTCTGAGAGGGGCAGAGGAATCGAACCTGGGTTGGCGGGGTTGGCCGCATGCGAGGCAAACGCCCTACCTGCTGTACTATCTCTCCAGCTCCTAACTTGGGTATCATTCTAAATTCTCTGCTCCCACCACCATTACATATACTTACTTCTAGCCAGATGCTTCCAATTTTACATTACCTCCTGGAATTTTTCACTCTGTAATCCCATCACTGGAGAAGCAACAGAGATGCCCATTAAGTAGATTCCTCAATAGTTTTCTCCTTGCCTATAGTGCTCTGGACCTCAAAATACCCTAAATGGTGGTAAACTACTGCTTTTTAAAAAGACGACTAAAAGGCAACATTTAGCAACAATATGCAAGGTCATATTCCCTCTGGCATAAAGGCGGGAAACAATGATCATATCTAGGTATGACTTTGCGGTTCCTCCATGATCCAGAGACAGATTACTTCTTCACATTTATTTCTCAAGATTACTTTCTTATACTTGTCTATTTTAGCAATGGGAAATTATATTCAAGTGTAATAATTTAGCAACATTCAAGTGCCCTGAGCAAGTCCTATTCTCATTCATTTTCTTTGGTCCAAGGTCATATTTCCACATTCTCCTGGATTCTTTTTCTTCCCTCCTCTTGTCACTTCATCCCTTTCCCTTGCTTTCTGCTCTATACCACCTCTCTTCCAGTTCGCCTGACTCCATTAAGAAACCACTCCCAGCTGTCCACGGTGGAGTTACTTGTCTCTCTGTGCTCAACTTTACTCGCTGCCCTATCACTGCATTCCCTGCATGGGTTTATTATTATTTGATTATATACTGGTCTCACTTCTTATCTATCTCTGTATCTCCAATGGCTGGCACAATGCCTGGAATACAGCAGCTACTCACTAGTTCACCTGTAGTGAACTGCAGGGTTGCAGGTGATCTCCTGACACGATGGAGCTACCTGTTCCTTTTCCCAGGCAAGTGATTCTCTACAGAAAGACTAGACTTTGGGGGCTAAAAACAAAAAACAAAATTAGATTTTACCAGGAAATTCTATCTTCTGAGTCTTTTCGATTTCTAAAAGTAGTTTGGAGCTCTAGAAACAATATTTCTATACACGAATAGTATTTGAAGTAAGCCAAAAAAAAAGGAAGTTATAAAAATAGCAGAGTTAGGGTTAAGGAGATAATGTGGCATATAAGGCACTTATTTGTATCTGGTCAATCTAAGTTCCACCCATGGTACTCCTTAAGGTGCCCTGAGCACCACCAGGAGTGATCCTTGAGTGCAGAGTCAGGAATAAGCCCTGGGCACAGCCAGATGTGGCCCTCAAACCAAAAATAAAATAATGTCTTCAGGGTTTTCCCTAGAGGTTGAACCAGTTTATAGTTCCATCAACAGGGAAGGAGGGCTCTTTTTCATTGCCTCCCTGCCTAGATAGTTTGAGTTTCATTTTTTTGACCTCTTCTTTTGTAACCAATCATCTTATGACTAGAGGAAAGAACTTCTGAAAGCCTGTTGAATTTCCATACAACATACAGAGCACCTTGTCAATGCTTGGTATGCTTGATCCTCAGTGGGGTTATGTATGAGAGGGAGACATCCAGGGGAGATTTAACAAAAATCACAGCAGTCCTAGATTAGGGCAGCACCTTTCCTTCCTGCAGTTGTTATAAGGGCCAAGACAGCCCATGTCTCAAGTGCTGTGATCACACACTGTTTTAGGAGCACCAGAGATTAGAACACACCCCACCTCCCAAGGCCACACCTTTTGCTAAGGCACAGCAATACAGCCATGATTACACTCAGGATTACACTCTGCATATGAGGAGATGCCAGGAATTGAATTCTCAGTCCTAAGCCAATAAGGCAGGCATTCTGCTTGACTCTGAGCTACATCTCCGGGTCTTAAAAAGAACTATTTTGAGGATTCAAAAAGATGCCTCGTGGATGACCAGTGGAAATTATAGCTCACACTGCCTGGGGTATACTATTTGCTATGTAGAAGAATTTCTCATTTCCACCCCCGCCACCTCTTTCAAATTATATATCAATGTGCATGAAATAATTTTGGAACAGAGCAGTCGTTATGTATTGTGTGTGAGGAGATGACCAGTTTTTGAAAGTCTCATATAACTGCTACCTGAACTCTCAGATGTGTATGAAAAACTTTAATAAAACATAAAAATCAGTAAAAGACAGTAAGCCACAAGACATTTAATCTGGGAAACAACTGATAACCACTGTACAAGGGTAAGCAGGGTGTTCTCCTAGACTCTTTGGGCTGGCAGGAAAATAAAAGAGTACTGAACCTGAAATCAAAAGGTAAGAGTTTGATATTTAAATTCTAGCATTTATTTGCTGGGGTCATTAGCTTGTGATCTAGATAAAAATAATTAACATATGTGCACTTCTGGATCTTCATTGTTAAAGGAAAAATAATAGTACAATTTTGCAGAAAAACAACTACGGGACAATAAAATCATTCTCGTGAAAGCTCCTGAGTACAGCCTGGGCACAGAGCTGGTCCTTCTTAACCTTTAGTTAACTGGGAATCTGTTAAGAATCTGTTCAGAGACCACTCCAGGTGACAAGAATAAAATTCCCCTTATTTTCTGCATGACCTCCTCATGTAGTATGCACTGTGCACTGTCCTCCCATTGTTCATCGATTAGCTCGAGCGGGTTCAGTAACGTCTCCATTGTGAGATGTGTTACTGTGTTTGGCAAATCGAATATATCATGGGTAGCTTGCCAGGCTTTGCTGTGCGGGTGAAATACTCTCGGTAGCTTGCTGGGATCTCCGAGATGGGCAGAGGAGTCAAACCCCGGTTGGCCTCGTGCAAGGCAAATGACCTACAGCTGTGCTATCGCTCCAGTCTGTCATGTAGTATACATTAATTTATTTAAAGGTGCTCAAAAGAATGTCCTAATCCCGTGTGAGACTGTCCTCACCAGGGCACCTCGGAGGGGTTGGGTTGAGTTTCTTTCTCAGCCCCAAGCAGAACCCCAGAAGCCCCAAACCTCCAGAACCCGATAGTTGCCTTGCTCAAGGCCACTCTCCACACACTCAGACAAGCCTCACCCAAGAGAGGACGAGCCTCACCCAAGACAGAATGAACCTCACCCAAGAGTGGACCTGCAGAAAAAACCTTGTGTGTGGATACCTGTGACTGAGATCTCCAAGCCCGCTCGGATCTGGACTGGGCCTCCTCCTCCCAGATCCCCAATTTTGCAGTAGCCTGGCAGTCACACCCACAAACTGCCCCCAGCGCCATGTAATCTCATCAACAGTCAAAACCCAGAGACTATAAACCAAAGCTCCCAGAAGAGAGAATCACAGACTTTCCTGGAGGCTTCTTACACTCTATCTCTCTTACTTATCAAAAGCAGCACACGTTTGTTTGGTTTAACATACTTGCTTATGTTCTCTTATATTCAGGCTTAAATGGCTCCAGATGAAATACAACAACCTACACACACACACATACACACACACGCACACGCACACGCACACACACACTAAAGGTGCTCAAGTACAAGATCCCCTTGGGTCTCACTGTTAGATTCTGTCACTGTCACTGTCCTCCCGTTGTTCATCGATTTGCTTGTGCGGGCCCAGTAACGTGTCCATTGTGACAACTGTTACTGTGTTTGGCATATTGAATATGCCACGGGTAGCTTGCCAGGCTTTGCCATGTGGGCGAGATACTCTATGTAAAGTATCTATGCATGTAGACATATTGATGCAGGTACATATGTGTAAACACAGACTTATAGCGATTTTTATATCTCTACTATCTGAAGAGATCATTAGTGCCCTCTTTAAATGAAGACAATTTAACTTTCATAAGCCTTTGTAAATAAAAATAAACAAAAAGACAAGTTGTAGTCTTAGTCTGCCCTGCTACTTTGTTTTCTGCCCCACCCCACTCTACCTTTCATTAATACAAAGTTTAGGCAAGAAAAGAGAAAGGGCAGAAGCATGGCCACACACGAGATGCGCTGTTTATTCATCAAGTTCCTCTAACTCCCCACACCCACAATTATGCTTACTGACCCTACCCCACAACTATACTGATGACAATTCTTCTCCAGTGTGGCTCTCCACAAGAATGCAATCAGGTCACGTTGGCACAAGGGCACACGGGATGAGGAGGGTGTGGTTTGAACTGGAAGATCAAGTGGGAAGAAGGCGCTGCTCCAAGCAGGTCTGATTCAGAGCTGGACTGCGGAAGAACCTTGCTGATCCTTCACAACAGCTGTGGGGGCTCCTTGGGTCTGAAGCCTAACTCCAGAGCTGCCCTCCACAGTCCCTTGCATGCTACCTGAGTCAACAGGATCTTTGTTTATTCAGCCTCTGTCCACACAAACCTCTGTCCCAGAGGAAGAAAAAAAAAAACCAGAATCACTCCAAAACACTGCACTGGTTGCTAAGCCCTGATTATGTGTGAATGGTCTCCTGCACCCCAGGGGCACACAGATCAATCCGCACTCAGAATGGTTCTCTTTACTTCCCTGCATGGAAGTCCGGTGCAGTATCACAGCAGTAAAACGGGGGAAGGGAAATGGTATTGTACTTTGGTTTTGAGATTCACGATCTGAGAAAGACTTAATCTTGCTTATCCTCCCCGAATGGAAAGCAAAAGGCTTTAAGTATATGATTTTTTACAATAACTTCGCAGTTCCAAAGTACCTGTGACTGCACTAGACACAACACAAACATTTTTGCTTGTTTTCATTTGGGGATTCTGCAAGGTGGAGATTTTCAATCACTCGAAGTAGTAAAATACTCTGAAAATCAGTGGAATATTGGCCTATAATTTGGGCACCCTCCCAAGCAGTCCTCAGGGTGTCTGGGAACTATTTCCCATGAGACTAGGTCAGCCGAGTATCAGTGCTCAGAACCCAGGGGCTGGGGCCCAGCAACACCACAGTTGATGATCTTAGAAAGTCAGATAGTGTGAGACTCAAACTTGGGTACTTGGGGATACAAGACATGTACCCTTAAATCCTGAGCTCTCTCCCTGGCCTGACCCTACCCTCTAAAAGAACATTCCACTAAACTTAAGACAGTAACACAGGGAAGAACTGTGTCTATTTATCCACTGTGAGATAACAGTGCTTGGTATAAAATATTCTCAGCATTTCATGAATAAAGTCAATAATGTGAAGTGGACTGATATAATGTCAGAGTGAAAACAAAATGTGTTGCCTGGTCAAAATAAAATGCTCTGCTTTGATTCCAGGAATTAATGATATTCAGTATTGAAAAGAACTGAGCTTTTGCTTTTGGAATCACCTCTCAAAAAGTCCCCCACTCTTGATCGCATTATCTGATTTTACGTCTTTCCTTCCGTTTAGAAAAAGCATTTTTTCACCTAAATGATGTGATTCAAAAAGCCATGAGTGTGCGCTGACATTATAAGAATGTAAAATTATAAATTGTAAAATGTAATTATAAAATGTAAAATGTAAAATTCTTTATATTTCAAGGGTATGGGAATTCAGTTAGAATTAGAAAATGAAACAGCTTAATACAGAAATATATGAACTATAAAGGTATTTAAAATTCATTCTTCCTTCTCCTAATGGGTCGCCTTTCTCTTCTAAACACACTATGGAATCTCTAAGTTTTCCTAAAAACAATGGATTTGGTATTACAGAAGGTTCTTACTGGCCCAAGGTCAATAATTAGTCATTTAAATATTTTTTAAAATACTTGACTTATCGAACAGTTAACGTTACCATATTAAACTGTATTTATTATGACCAGCTTTCTATTCATGTTAGGGTCATAGTAAAAAACTTATTGAAAAGCACAGGGCAGTGATTTTTGCCTTTCAGCCAGTATTTATATGTGAGTTAATACACCTACAGTGTGAAGAAACAAATAGAGAAATAAGTGGAAGAACAAATTCATCCTGAGGGGGAAATGAATGAACACAAGATTCACTTAGGTGTGACAGAATTTTTCTTGGACACCTGCCATTGAGCTGAAGTCAATTTTCTATCTTTAGGCAAGTCTAAGTTTGGAATTAGAGTCAAGCTGAGTCCTGGAGATTTGGGTATGAGTGTTTCCTTTTTATAGTTCACATTACTTAAAACACTGGTTGCTGTTTACTTGGAGTTAGGTGAACAGCAAGCATAGTTCTAAAGTATAAAACTTAACATCTAATGTAAAGATCCTGAAAAAAAATCTTGGAACAAAAGGATCCTGTGTAAATCTTCCAAGAAAACATTTTAGCATTTAGAAATGCTTTTTTCTTTTTTTCTAATTCCTGAAAAATTCGATTTTGTAGGCAAATTCAAGGTAACCCACTAAGAAATCTAGCAGTTAAGTTTTTAGGTGGCCCTACGCAACATAGAATGATGTACTAAGCTATTAAAAGTAAATCAAAGAGTAAAATCGTCCAGTTTTCCTTTCATCATTGTAAAAGGAAGGCTTTGGAAAGAAGAACAAAAGGTAAAGTAAGAATATACATCTCTTTTGTTTTGTTTTGGGGTCTCCCTTAGCGATGCTCAGGGATTATTCCTGCTTCTAGACTCAGGAGCGACTCTTGACAGTGCTCGAGGACCATATGAGATGCCAGGTATCAAATCCAGGTTGGCTGTGTGCAAGGCAAGCACCCTATCAGCTGTACTATCATTCTGCCCCCTGAATATGCATTTTCTGAAAAAAATGCTAGAGAAAGTAATCATTTATCAGATCTGGTTGAATAATCTCAAATTTTGAGCATTTGTTCATTTGAGCATTTACTCAAGAAGTCTTGAGTAAACTGTTTACTTAGAAATCACCGTAGCACTATCCTGTTGTTCATCGATTTGCTCGAGCGGGCCCAGTAATGTCTCCATCGTGAGACTTATTGTTACTGTGTTTGGCATATTGAATACGTCATGGGTAGCTTCCCAGGCTTTGCAGTGCGGGCAAAATACTCTCGGTAGCTTGCCGGGCTCTCTGAGAGAGGTGGAGGAATCAAACCTGGCTTGGCCGGCCGGCTGCACACAAGGCAAACGCACTACCACTGTGCTATATTGGTTTATTACTTAGGAATAAACCAATTAAAGGTTACTGTAGTAACTACTCTATGCTGCCATGCTACTTTCAGTGTGAATTTCTTCTCTACTATGCTACGGTGAAATTAAGCTCTGTATGTTTTTTATATATTCTCTTCTCTTGCAACAACACTGTTTTGACGGATATAGTCTTGTTTCAAATGTTTCATAATGACATTATATAAGGCACACCTCCCTAAAAAAGAAATGGAATTCAATTTGAAGTTTAAATTCCTTTTCTGCTTGTTTTCTAATTGTATAGGCCTCTTATCTTGCTCTTCAAACAGGAATCCAGTTTCCGTCATTTCACAGGGTGGGAACAAACCCACATCTACTCAAAGACCTCTACTCAGTACCCTGAGAAATGTTATTCCAAGCTAAATATGATGTCCTTCCAGTCCTTAAAATAGTACTTAAAACTGGACTCAAATAGCAAATGGAAATATTGGTATGATGTCAGCCCAGATTTTAAAATGTATACACTAGGCTCTTAAGCATGCAAAAGAAAAAGTTTTTTTTCCTCTTGAGAGCAAATACATACTTAAACCAACAAGTATTTTTCAAATAACTATTTTTGTGCCAGGCAACACAGTAAGTGCTTTAAAATATGCAAGACAGAATTCCTATCCTTGAGCAATATAACATTTACACAAGAAAACATGCCATAAAAGCATGATACTATAATAACGAACCTGAGACTTCAGTGACAGGTCTCAAGACCCAAATGACAGTTTGAGCAAGTGTGGAAATGAAGGCATAAATCAATGTATGATTCATTTCAAAATGAATCACAGAGACTGGAGATCCCATATAAGTTGAAAGCAAAAGATAATTAACTTTATTGTGGGGTGAGTAGGAAAATATTCATGGTAAGGCAGCAGCTGCGTATCAAAGAATTGGTAAGATTAGCTTTGGAAGAAAAATGTGGAGAAAACATTTTGGAAGTGGCAATGGTGCAAGAAATGTGGAGACCAGCAAGCTCTCCAGGCAATTCTGACCAGCCATCTTCTACCCTTACTACCTATCTCTTTCTGTTAAAACAAAGAAATAAGTTAAGATGTCTTTATTGAGTAAAGAGTCAGTATTTCTTTTTGTATAACCAGATATAGCAGAACTAAAATAATTTTTGCAGAATAGCAAAGTGCACAAAGTAACAAAACCACTAGTTGCCATTAAACTTTCCTTAATTACAGCCAATAACCACTTGGTATGAGAAATAAGCACATTTATAACAAAAGTAACATCACCAAATTCACAATAACTTCAAGTGTTGCCTAAAATGGTAAAGGTAAAGGTAAAGGCCCTCCCGTTGATCGTCGATTTGCTCGAGCGGGCCCAGTAACGTCTCCATTGGAGACTTTGTTGTTACTGTGTCTGGCATATCAAATACTCTCGGTAGCTTGCCGGGCTCTCCGAGAGGGGCGGAGGAATCGAACTCGGGTCGGCCATGTTGGCCGCGTGTAAGGCAAACGCCCTACCCGCTGTGCTATCGCTCCAAGGGATACCCGCTGTGCTATCGCCCTACCCGCTGTGCTATCGCTCCAAGGGATAGCGGAGCTGGAGCGATAGCACAGCGGTAGGGCGTTCGCCTTACACGCGGCCAACATGGCCGACCCGAGTTCGATTCCTCCGCCCCTCTCGGAGAGCCCGGCAAGCTACCGAGAGTATTCGATATGCCAGACACAGTAACAACAAAAAGTCTCCAATGGAGACGTTACTGGGCCCGCTCGAGCAAATCGACGATCAACGGGAGGGCCTTTACCTTTTACCTTAATATTACACTAATATGTGTTATGGATAACATAAGAGGCAAATATATACTATCCACTATAATAGACATTATTATGCCTCTTATTTTTATGTAAGATGTATTTATATATTTTACAGTATATTTATATATATTTGCCTCTTATTTTTCTTCATTAATGCTTTGTTATTTTCTTAATAGCGACATGAATATCGTTCCAAAGTATCCATTTTACTCTTGTCATTGTTATGAATGAGATTTTTCTCACCTTCATCCCACCACCAACCGCCATCTACTTAACAATGTCTGCTAGTTCCCCCCCAAACTTGAGAGGTTTACAGGTTGACCTTCTTTGTGTTAAATGGAGCTCACAGTTTGCTAAATTTTAGCCCGAAGGCTATTGTCCATTGTCAACATGAATGTGGAGAATTGTGTCTTCTGATTGGTCCTCTAGACAAGATCTTGTCTTACAGATTTTGAGTCCTCAAAATATGAGGACAATTAAGAAGACATGATTCTCCACACACAAGTTGCCAAAGGACAATAGTTTGCTATCTGTTGCCTCTGGCTAAGAGTTTGAGCTTCTTTGGTAAAGTTGCTAGGATGGGCTCTTTCCACAGGCTTGAACTTCATTTCAGCTACTATTCACTACATTCGCTATCTTCCAGTCTCCTAGTTCTTTTTTTTTATTTTTATTAGTGAGACACTATGAGGCACAGTTGTAGACTTACAAATTTTTGTGCTTGGGTTTCAATTATACAATGATAGACCAAACATGATTGCCATTCAATGCCTCTTTTGCAAATCTCCTAGTTCTTTATACCTACAATGTTCTCTCACCAGACCCATGAATGATCTCATCTTTCAGGTTTCAGTTCAAGTGTTCAGTCCTTCTGAGAAGGCCTTATTTTACTCATCTACTTATAAAAAGAAAAGACTGACCTCCACCCTGCTTCTCCAACTGCTCTCTAAGATATCATTCTGCTTACTGTTTCACATAGTCTATCACAACAGACAAAAGATCTCTCTGAATTGACTACTTTTCCAGGCTGGAATGATAGTACAGTGGATAGGACACTTGCCTTGCACATGTCTGACCCAGGTTCAATCCCTGGCACACTATTAAGTCGCCCAAGTTCTAGGAAAAGTGATCCCTGAGTACAGAGCCAGGAGTAAGCCCTGAGCACAGCCAAGCATGCCTCCAGAACTATACAACACACACATAAACACACACACGTGGATATATATATATATATGTGTATATATATATATATAGATATATATATTCCACATTCCTCCCCAACTAAACATCCTGTGAGGCTATGAGATATATAAGAAAGAGTGATCGGGATTTTTTGTTGTTTTTTTTTTGAGGCCACCACACCTGGAAGTGCTTACATATATGATCATTTTTAATGTGTACACTCATTGCATATATTCACAATGTTGTGCACGATCATCAGAATCCATTTCAAGAACACTTTTTTAAAAATTATCTCAAGCCCGCCCCCAAGGGCCTGGGTTCCTCTCTGGGCACGCGCAGCTAGAAACAGCCCCTAGACAGCCGGTTTTCAACCCCTGATCTGCGTGGGACGGGCACAGAGGCCCAGCTCTGGGCAACAAAGCTGAACGGCTCCAATTCCAACAGGTACAGCCCGCCCCCAAGGGCCTGGGTTCCTCTCTGGGCACGCGCAGCTAGAAACAGCCCCTAGACAGCCGGTTTTCAACCCCTGATCTGCGTGGGACGGGCACAGAGGCCCAGCTCTGGGCAACAAAGCTGAACGGCTCCAATTCCAACAGGTACAGCTCACCCCCAAGGGCCTGGGTTCCTCTCTGGGCACGCGCAGCTAGAAACAGCCCCTAGACAGCCGGTTTTCAACCCCTGATCTGCGTGGGACGGGCACAGAGGCCCAGCTCTGGGCAACAAAGCTGAACGGCTCCAATTCCAACAGGTACAGCCTGCCCCCAAGGGCCTGGGTTCCTCTCTGGGCACGGGCAGCTAGAAACAGCCCCTAGACAGCCGGTTTTCAACCCCTGATCTGCGTGGGACGGGCACAGAGGCCCAGCTCTGGGCAACAAAGCTGAACGGCTCCAATTCCAACAGGTACAGCCCGCCCCCAAGGGCCTTGGTTCCTCTCTGGGCACACGCAGCTAGAAACTGCCCCTAGACAGCCGGTTTTCAACCCCTGATCTGCGTGGGACGGGCACAGAGGCCCAGCTCTGGGCAACAAAGCTGAACGGCTCCAATTCCAAACAGGAGACATTCCCAACTCCTCGCCCAGTGCCAGGGACTCTTTCCGGAACCGCGGCCGCTAATGCAGCCGCGAAATATTTTCCCACTACGTATGCCATAGGAACCATAAGCTACCTTCTTAGATGGAAACTTCTCTATTTTAGCTCAGCCACTAGAAACACAGTAGCCAATAACTCATAAGCCTATCTTAACTCACACTGCATATCAAGCAGAATAGTAACAATGAATGTGAAGGACTAAACCACACCTCTCACAATGGTAAAGCAACGCAAAAGCCCACCAAACTTTCATATTGAAGAGTCTAGCCCAGATGACACCAACAGTACTGTAGTGTTAGACAACCTCTCTGACAAGGAATTCAGAAGGGAGCTACTTAGGATGCTTAGGGAATTAAAAGAAACAATGGAAAGCAATGCCAATAGAAGACAAGAGGATCTGAAGGCAGAAATGAGGAAAATGCAATCAGAAATGTCAGACCTGAAATATCTCGTAGGCGAATTGAAAAGCTCAGTGGAAGGCCTCAGCAGCAGAGTAAGAGTGGCTGAGAACAGAATCAGTGAGCTCGAAGATGAAGTTCAGAGACTCTCCAGAAAAGAGCAGAAAATGGAAAAGAGACTCACAATTCGGGAACAGATGGCAAGAGAAGATCGTGATGAAGCCAAGAGGGGTAACATAAGAATTATTGGAGTCCCAGAGGGACAGGAAGAAAACCTCGATGAAGAAGAAACTGTCAAAGACATCATTGCTACAACATTTCCAGAGCTGAAGAAAACTTGTGACCACATTCAGGAGGCCCGAAGGGTACCAGCTAGAAGAAATCCGAATAAAAATACCCCAAGACACATTCTGATCAAAATGACCAAAACCTTAGACAGAGACAAAATTCTGAAAGCAGCAAGATCGAAGAAAGAAATCTCTTACAAAGGAGCATCCTTAAAATTCACAGCTGATTTTTCTGATGAAACCCTCATGGCCCGAAAACAGTGGTGGGACATAGTAAAAAAACTCAATGAAATAAATGCCTCCCCCAAAATACTTTTCCCAGCAAGACTCTCATTCATAATAGAAGGAACAACACACAGTTTCACAGACAAACAGCTCAGGAACTTCATAGACTCAAAACCATGGTTACAAGAACAACTAAATGGGCTAATTTAAGGCAAGAAAGGCCCCTCAAATACACCAAATTTTAACATAACAATGGGACAAAATCCCATAACAATAATCTCTCTCAATGTCAATGGGCTAAACACACCAATTAAAAGACATAGAGTGGCAGGATGGATTAGAAAATTGAACCCAACATTCTGCTGCCTGCAAGAAACGCATCTCAATAGTCAAAGCAAACACAGACTCAGAGTCAAAGGCTGGAAAACAATCCTACAGGCAAACAGCTCCCATAAAAAAGCTGGGGTAGCCATCCTTATATCAGACCACATCGATTTCAGAGTGAGGAAGGTCATAAGAGACAGTGAAGGCCATTACTTATTGATCAGAGGATCTGTACAACAGGAAGAACTTACAATATTAAATGTATATGCACCTAATGAGAGACCAGCAAAGTACTTAAAACAACTACTCATAGATTTGGAAAAAGACATCAATAGCAACACAATACTAGTGGGAGACTTCAACACTGCTTTGTCACCTCTTGATAGATCAACCAGACTCAAGCTTAGCAAGGACATACTTCATTTGAGGGAAACAATGGAAGAAAGGGACTTAGTAGATATATACAGGACACTTCATCCACAAAAAGCTGAATACACATTCTTCTCAAGCGTACATGGAACATTCTCCAAGATAGACCACATGCTGAGCCACAAAACATGCCTCCATAAAATTAAGAAGGTAGAGATTGTATCAACAATCTTCTCAGACCATAATGCGCTGAAATTAGAAGTAAATCACACACAAAAACAGAAAACTAAATCAAACACCTGGAAATTAAACAGTGCACTATTGAACAACGAGTGGATTAGACAGGAAATCAAAGAGGAAATCAAAAGATTCCTAGAAACGAATGAAAATGAGAACACGAGTTACCAAAACTTATGGGACACAGCAAAGGCTGTGTTAAGAGGAAAGTTTATAGCTCTACAAGCATTCCTCAGGAAGGAGGAGCGAGCACACATAAGTAACCTAACCTCACAGCTTAAGAGCTTGGAGAAGGACCAAAAAAAGGAGCACAACCCGAACAGGAGAAAGGAAATAATAAAACTCAGAGCAGAGATTAACGAGATGGAAACCCAAAAAAACAATCCGAAAGATCAATGAAACCAAGAGCTGGTTCTTCGAGAAAATTAACAAGATCGATAAGCCTCTAGCAAAACTCACAAAGAAAGGGAGAGAGAAAACCCTAATAAACCGAATCAGAAATGAAAAGGGGGTCATTACAACAGAAACCACAGAAATTCAGAGGATCCTCAGGGAGTACTTTGAGAAGCTTTATGCCACGGAACATCAAAACCTCGAGGAAATGGATAAATTCCTAGACTCCTACAGACTCCCAAGGCTGAACCAAGAAGACCTGGAATACCTGAACAGACCTATCACCATCAAGGAAATTGAAATGGTAATAAAAAGTCTCCCCAAGCACAAAAGTCCTGGCCCGGATGGATTCACTAGTGAATTCTTCCAAATATTTAAAGAGGACTTACTCCCAATGCTCTTTAAGCTTTTCCACGAAATTGAAATATCAAAAACACTTCCAAACAGTTTCTACGAAGCAAATATCACACTGATACCAAAAGCAGACAGAGATACCACAAAGAAAGAGAATTACAGGCCGATATCCCTGATGAACACAAATGCAAAGATCCTCAACAAACTTCTAGCAAATAGAATCCAACTACTCATTAAAAAGATCATACACCATGACCAAGTAGGATTCATCCCAGGGATGCAAGGATGGTTCAACATTCGGAAATCAATCAACATAATCCACCATATCAACAAAAGAAAAGATAAAAAGCATATGATCATATCAATAGATGCAGAGAAAGCATTTGATAAGATCCAGCACCCCTTTATGATGAAAACCCTAGCCAAAATGGGTATAGAGGGGACCTTCCTCAACATAATTAAAGCCATCTACCACAAGCCTACAGCAAGCATCATCCTCAATGGGGAAAAACTGAGAGCCTTCCCTCTAAGATCAGGGACGAGACAGGGATGCCCACTCTCTCCACTGCTGTTCAATATAGTACTGGAAGTACTTGCAATAGCGATTAGGCAGGAAAAAGATATTAAGGGCATTCAGGTAGGAAAGGAAGAAATCAAGCTCTCACTATTCGCAGATGATATGATACTCTACTTAGAGAACCCAATAACTTCCACCAAAAAACTCCTAGAAACAATAGACTCGTATAGTAAAGTTGCAGGTTATAAAATCAATACCCAAAAGTCCATGGCTTTCCTATACGCAAACAGTGAGAGAGAAGAAAGCAACATGAAAAAAACAATCCCATTCACAATTGTGCCCCAGAAAATCAAGTACCTAGGAATCAGCTTAACTAAGGAAGTAAAGGACCTGTACAAAGAAAACTACAAAACGCTACTTCAGGAAATAAAAGAGGACATGAGGAAATGGAAAGATATCCCCTGCTCATGGGTCGGGAGACTTAACATTGTCAAAATGGCAATACTACCGAAAGCATTGTATAAATTCAATGCAATCCCTATAAGGATACCCATGACATTCTTCAAAGAAATGGAGCAAACACTCTTGAAATTTATATGGAACAATAAGCCCCCACGAATAGCTAAAGCAATTCTTGGGAAAAAGAAAATGGGAGGAATCAACCTCCCTAACTTCAAACTGTACTACAAAGCAGTAATAATTAAAACAGCATGGTACTGGAACAAAGGCAGAACTGCAGACCAATGGAACAGGGTTGAATACACTGACATCTCTCCTCAATCATATGCTCATCTAATCTTTGATAAAGGTGCAAGTAATGTGAAGTGGAGTAAGGAAAGCCTCTTTAATAAATTGTGTTGGCATCACTGGACGGCTACATGCAAAAAAATAGGCTCAGAACTCTGCCTAACACCATGTACAAAAGTAAGATCAAAATGGATTAAAGACCTCAACATCAGACCAGAAACGATAAGGTACATTGAAGATAAAGTTGGCAAAACCCTCCATGACATTGAAGCTAATGGTATCTTCAAAGATGCCACGCCACTGGCCGAGCAAGTGAAAACAGAGATAGATAAATGGGACTATCTTAAACTAAGAAGCTTCTGCACCTCCAAAGAAACAGTGACCAAAATACAAAGACAGTCTACAGAATGGGAAAGGATATTCACCGAATACACATCTGACAAGGGGTTGATATCCAGGATATACAAAATACTGGTTAAACTCCACAAGAAGAAAACATCCAACCCCATCCAAAAATGGGGCAATGAAATGAACAGAAACTTTCTCAAAGAAGAAATCCGAATGGCAAAAAAGCACATGAGAAAATGCTCTACATCATTAATCATCAGGGAGATGCAGATCAAAACCACAATGAGATACCATCCCACACCTCAGAGACTGGCCCACATTCAAAAGAACAAAAGCAACCAATGCTGGCGTGGATGTGGCGAGAAAGGGACACTCCTTCACTGTTGGTGGGAATGTCCACTGGTTCAGCCCTTCTGGAAAACAGTATGGACGATTCTCAAAAAATTAGAAATTGAGCTCCCATTTGACCCAGCAATACCACTCCTGGGAATATATCCCAGAGAGGCAAAAATGTATAGTCGAAGTGACATCTGCACTTGTTTGTTCATTGCAGCCCTCTTTACAATAGCCAGAAACTGGAAGAAACCTGAATGCCCAAGAACAGATGACTGGTTAAAGAAACTTTGGTACATCTACACAATGGAGTACTATGTAGCTCTTAGAAAAGATGAAGTCATGAAATTTACATACAAGTGGTACAATATGGAAAGTATCATGCTAAGCGAAATGAGTCAGAAAGAGAGGGATAGACATAGAAAGATTGCATTCATCTGGGGGATATAAAGTAACAAAGTATGAGATTAATACCCAAGAATAGCTGAGATCAGCACCAGGAGGATTACTCCATAACTTAGAGGCCAGCCGGGTATCCTAGAGGAAAGGGCTGTTCAGATAGAGAAGGGAGCACCAAATAAAGGATGTTTGGAGGATCCTCCCAGGAGGGGAGATGCATGTCGAAAGTAGACTATGGACTGAACGTGTTTGCCACTCAATGCCTCTTTTTCAGACCACAACACCCAAAAGGAGAGAGAGAACACAGGGGATTGCCCTGCCACAGAGACAGGGGGGATGGGGGATGGGGGGATGGGGGTGGGAGGGATATTATCCATGGTGGTGGAAAATGGGCACTGGTGGAGGGATGGGTATCTGATCATTGTATAATTGAAACCAAAGCACAAAAAATTGTAAATCTACAACTTTAAAAAAAATAAAATAAAGGGAAAAAAAAAAAGAAAAAAAAATTATCTCAAACAGGGGCTGGAGCAATAGCACAGAAGGTAGGGTGTTTGCCTTGCATGCAGACAACCTGGGTTCGATTCCCAGCATCCCATATGGTCCCCTGAGCACCACCAGAGGTAATTCCTGAGTGCAGAACCAGGAGGAACTTTTGTGCATCGCTGGGTGTGACCCCCCAAAAAAAAGCAAAAAAAAATTATCTCAAACAAAATCCAGGAATCATTAAAAAAGTACTTCCCGTATGTCCCCAGTTCAAGCCCAGATAACCTTTCTGTTTTTCAACATCTATACATTTGGTTTGTTCTAGGGCCAGACCCAGCAATGTTCAGGGGTAATTCTTGGCTCTGCACTCAGGAATCATTCCTGGAAATGCTCAAGAGAGCAGATGGGGTGCCAGGGATGAAACCTGGGTCTGTTTTATACAAGGCAAACACCTTACCTGCTGTACTATTATCCAGCCCCTCAACATCTAAACTTTTCTTTCTCTTAGGTATCTTATACAAGAGCAATCATAAGAAGTTGTCTTTGTGTCTGACTTATTTCACTTAGAAAAAGTTTTCTTGTTTTATCTACCCTACAACATATTTCTGAACTCTATTCTTTTTTAGAGAGGAACAATATTTTAATGTATACAAGTTTTGTTTATCCATTCATCTGACATTTAAACTATCTTTACCTTTTGGCCACTGTAAACAATTTTGCTACCTTACTAATTTTTCTTAATGTGTTTATTGTCTGTATCTGCCCCTTGAAGATTAAGTTCTAAAAGAACAGACAGAACCCATAAATAGAACAGTTCTAACTTCCAGTACCAATAGCATAGGTCAAGTGCAATATTATGAACCAAGTGTAATATTATAAACTCCTCATACTTAATGAAAGCAAAAAAAAGGATCTCTTCTTTCCTGAGTTAGTAGACTCTCTCAGTTGAATGACTATAAGATGTTACTATATGAACTTTTGATTTGTCCCCTATCAACCCATTCCTCCTATTTCTGCAAGAATGATCTTTTAAGAACATAAATGTTAGGGTATCCATTCTGGCTGGAGTCTTAGGGATTAAGTCCATGTAATTGGAGGCTCTGTAAGCTAATTCCATAAACTCCTTTCAAAAACAAAGCACCATACAAAACCCCCTTCACAGATAACACCTCAAGAGTTCCCAGCTGGCTCCTTCAAGTGACCTTGTAGATTTTGCAGATTCCTGCCCAGCATTCAGTCATAAAACCTGAGAAACACCTTGCCAGAAAAAAGAATGGAGCTTTAAATATTTTTTCAAGTTTCCCTTTGTTTAACTTGAGCTAATTTGTAAAGCCCTCTGATATAAAAGCCCACTTCTTCTTTCTTTGGTGGTTACATCTCCTAGGGCTCTTCTTCTGTGTCCTGTATGTCTATGTGATGTAAACTTTATCATTAACTAACTCCATGTAACTATATTTACCTATTTGATCTCACATCTGGATCTCCCATTCATGGTAATCTCCTATCAGTTCAACCCACAAATATGATCATAACATTTTTCTTAGAATCCTTCCATTATTCTTTAACCTCCCTGTGGCTCTGAGAAGTTCAGACTCTTCATCTAGAACTCCATGGACCCAGGTAACCTGGCCAGGTTGGCCCATTTAGTCTCAGTTCCAGACAAGCACCCTAATCCAATCACTATAAACTTTCTTCAAGTCCTTTAATATAGCCTGGCATCTCCTGGACTTTTATAGGTGCTTTTTGTTGCAGACAGAAAGGTAAGTGGTCCTGATAATGTAAAAACTCTGCCTGAAATCCCAACAAGCCCAAAGGCACGAGGGCCTTTGAGACACAGGATGCACCTAAGGAGATATTAAAACTGCAGAGAAGCAGAATTCCAGGCCCAGAGCATGGCTGGACCTCTGGGAGGAGGACTCCTCCTTCTTGAACAAAGGGTACACTAGAATATCAAAGGACCATCAGCAGGTCCACGCTCACCCTCTTGGCAACCACCCCAGCGTGGACTCAGGGAGGGGCAGTTGGTGAAAACTGTATAAACTAACTTAGCAGAGGAAAGGGTACGCATTTCCCTACCTCTCCCCCAAGATGTCTGCTTTCTTACCCATTGTAGCACTTTTGCCCACACCCCTGTCTGTGATGTGTACTTTCCCCTGAGGAAAGGGCACTCATTTGCATGAGATGTGTACTTTGTTTTCCATTTAAGGGGAATGCACATTATTTCTCGAACATACACAGGTATGCACAAGTATGTGCGCAAACACACACTACATACACACACACACCCTCTCTCTCTCTCTATCCCTCTATCCCTCTATCTCTGTCTCTGTCCTATCTCTCTCTCTCTCTCTCTCTCTCTCTCTCTCTCTCTCTCTCTCTCTCCTTGCCCTGTCTTTTATGGATGCCAGACTTGCCATTTAGATGTGATTTGGACATCCTTATACTACAGATAAAGCCTTTCTCAACATGCCAGGGTAATTGCTCCTACAGTATTTGTAGGGCTTGCCTATGCTTTTGCCTTTAGTTTCTCAGACTGTAAATACCACGAGGCAGGAATTGGTCTCTGCTTAGTGACTCAGTGCCTGCCATGGTGCTTGAATTAGTAAGGGATAAAGAAATATTTAGTGAACAAATGGATATATTTCTGAGTCCTATTTAGGGTGCTGAAACAGAAGAGGTAATATTTCACCTAAAATATTAGAAAACACTAACTATGGTGTTAGGTGCCTCTAATGATTTCTGAATAAATAATGGCCCACATGAGCACTTTTGATAACTTTTAATCAAGTATGTGGATCTCATATATGTGAGGCTAAAGGAAGCCAAACTAGAAATGATAAACGAATAGTGATGTGGGGCAGGGGGGACCGCTGGTGTGGTAAAAGTTCTATATATTTTCACTACAAAACAAATATTATGTAACCATGCCACCTCAACCACAAAAAGATAAAAGATAAAAGGTAATTTTTGCAAATCACTACCACTATCACCCCGTTGTTCATCCATTCGCTCGAGGGGGCCCAGTAACATCTCCATTCGTCCTTGTCACATGCAAGTGTAGCCTGATGACATATTGGGGGCTCCTTCAGGATCAGGGGAATGAGGACCATTCATTGTTACTGTTTTTGACATGGAGTACACCACAGTTAGCTTGTCAGGCTCTGCCATGTGGTCAGGATACTCTCGGTAGCTTGCCAAGCTCTCTGAGAGGGATGGAAGCTTTTGGGGCAGCCTCTAATCACCTTTACAGGTGTTCCTAGTCAGGCATATAGGTGGGTATGATACTCTCAGTAGCCTGCAGGGTTCTCTGAGAGTGAGAACTAGAGAATAAGAGGTCGCGCGGCCGTGGATGCTTGGTTTTAGAATCTCTGGATCCTGGCCATTAATGGGGTTACACGGCAGTTGGTGGGTGTAACTGTCTAGCTACTGGAAGGTTGGGGAGCTGGGTGGAGGAGGCCCAGTCCCTAACCAAGCATGCTTGGAGATGTCAGCCCCGGGTTCCATACACCTGGGTTCCTCTGCCGGTTCCTCGTCCAAGCATGTGGAGAGTGGTCTCAGCATGGCTTTGGCTGGGTCCCAGAGGTCTTCAGCTGTTGGGGCTCTGCTCAGGGCGGAAAGGGAAACTCAATCCGCCCTCCTCCAAGGGGCCCTGGTGAGGACAGCCAGGCGTGGGGGCAGGAGACTCTGTCTTGTTCTCTTCCAGGAGCTTGGTTTTATAAAAACAATTTTTTATAAAATGTTTTTTATTAAAAATCTATATTTTTATAAAAAATAAAAATTGTTTTTTTATAAAAAACAATTATAAAAAGTAGAATTTTTGCAAAAAAAAAGAAAGCCATATAGCATTGAAACTCACTGCCACTGGGTATCAGCCAGGTTGGTAAGAATCAATTAGTAGTTATAATTAAAGCTTCATGTAATTAATTACTTAATTCTAAGCTTTTCAAGTTTAATTTCACTGGAAGCACATACTGAAACCAGAAAAACTACACAGAATTATTGAAAAGAGAAAACAGATATGGGAAAACCTTAGGCAGAGTTTTGCCCTGGGGTAGGGAAGAACTTGGAGAATTGGACAAACTGCACCAACATAGATCAGGAAGAAACAAAACGGGCTGGGCAGAGCTGTTTGATTATAACTTAATGAGTGGTATTAAGTGATATTAAGAAGTGATTTGTCAGAAGACATCAAAAGGATTCAGAAAAGGAAAGCTGGTCAATGTGTACAGAGGAGAGAACATGAGATATGGGCACCGACTCATTCAGTTTATCTCCTCTGGTTTTTGTCCCTATGGTAAGCAAAGAAAAAAGGAGAAACGAAAGGGAGAAAGAAATCCTGAAGCAGTTTAAGTTCAGTACACTTCATCACGTGCACGGAGTCTTTGGGATTGCCTTCTAGAATAACCAAAGCTCCTCCTCTATTAATACAGAGCAAATGCTTCCATTGTTTTATACCGTGCCTGAATAAATAAATATGTGCTGAGAATTGTAGAGATTTGAAATGTTTGCTATCTAAACTTGTCAGGCTCAACCCTTAATGATATTTGTAATGTTTCTTACCTGGCCCATGAAAATGAAAAATTGAACCTTTGAGATTGGTTGAATAAATAACAGAGTATTTGCACAGTAAAAATCAATTCTGATCCTGCAAAATGATGTCATAGATCAGTGACTAGAATATGAGCATTTAAATGGTTGTTGCAGTACATATTCTAGAGACATAACCCCAGAGATTCTGAATGTACAAGATCCAAGCTGACGCTTATGAACCAAATTTTAATTAGGATTTCCCAGGACCACTTTTACACAGTGAGTCTCCTGGTTGAAATCATCATATACACATGGGTATTTAAGCAAAAACATTAAATTATTAAATAAAATAGATTATTAAATAACCTGTATTATAAAATAGTCTGTATTATAGAAAAATCCCATTAAAATACCTAGCTGAACAGAAAGATGGATAATTAGTCAGATGAATATATATGTAGAAAAGAGAAAGAATAGACATTATGGTGTGATCAATAAACTATGAGAAAATTGAAATTTTTGCCATAGGTATTTTCTATAAAACACTGATATCAATAAAAAGATAGATAAAACTATAACATAAATATTGACTTTCTGATATGCATTAACAGTACCAATCCTTCATTTTAGAGGGCCAAAACAAGGCCAGGGTTGTACCCTGAGGAATTCCCCTGGAGTTGTGACAGTTCCAGGTGCCTGGGGACCCATTGCGGTTAGAGCTGTGGCATCCACTTGGATTCAAATGTCATGGGAACACCCAGGAACAAGTACCTAAACTCCCTAAAGCAGGTTCCTATAATGCTGGACAACAAAGCTGGAGAAGGCAAGAAAGAGTACTGGTTAGAATCTGGAAAAAAACCTCAGTGCCCGAGAACAGATGACTGGTTAAAGAAACTTTGGTACATCTACACAATGGAGTACTATGTAGCTGTTAGAAAGATGAAGTCATGAAATTTACGTACAAGTGGTACTACATGGAAAGTATCATGCTAAGCGAAATGAGTCAGAAAGAGAGGGACAGACATAGAAAGATTGCATTCATCTGGGGGACATAAAGTAACAAAATAGGAGACTAACACCCAAGAGTGACCGGGATTAGTACCAGGAGGTTTGCTCGATGGCTTGGAGGCCAACCACACATGCTAGGGGAAAAGGCAGCTCAGATAGAGAAGGGAACACCAAATAAAGGGTGTTGGGAGGATCCTCCCAGGATGGGAGAAGCATGCTGAAAGTAGACTATAGACCAAATATGATTGCCACCCATTGCCTCTTTTGCAAACCACAATACCCAATAGGAGAGAGAGAACAAAAGGGAATGCCCTGCCACAGAGGCAGGGTGGGATGGGGGTCATGGGGGGTGGGAGGGATACTGGGATCCATGGTGGTGCGAAATGGGCACTGGTGGAGGGATGGGTATTAGATCATTGTATAATTGAAACCTAAGCACAAAAATTTGTAATTCTACAACTGTACCTCATGGTGTCTCACTAATAAAATTTTTTAAAAAAATAATAAATAAATAAATAAAAGAGTACTGGCTAGCTGGGCCTGGAGCATGAGTTTCTATCTTCAGGACTGTTGAGAGATTTTTTTTGATAAGACAATCACCCTAAAATAAACAAAAGCACAAAAACTCAATATACCATTTATACCAAATGACATAAATTTGGAACAGACCTTTTCTGTGGAAGGATTAAGAGAGAGCTGGGACCTCCCTGACCACACACTGGCCAGTTCTCCCTTCCCCATCTATTCTCAAAGCTCTCCCCATCCTTCAGACCCAAAGACCGTCACCCATTCTAGAGTCTCCTCTGGCCTCCAGCCCTGCAGTGTTACCCAAGTCAGAATGTTTTATCTCACACACATTTGGGAAATCTTCTAAGTTTAGAGCAGGAGAACTGATCTTTATTGTTATTATTACTATTTTTAGTATTTTTTAATTGAATCATAGTGATACAGAGTTACAAAGTTTTCGTGATCAAGTTTCCGTCATAGAATGTTCCAACACCCATCCCTTCACCAATGTGCATTTTCCACCACCAATGTCCCCAGGATCCCTCCCGCACCCTCCCAACCTCAGCCAGCCTCTATAGCAGGCACTTTCCTTACTCTCTCTTTACCTTGGGGCATTATGGTTTGCAAAACAGAGACTGAGAGGGCATCACGTGTGGTCCTTTACCCACTTTCAACACACATCTCCCATCCTGAGCGATTCCTTCAACCATCATTGTCATCCTGGTCCCTTCTCTATCCCAACTGCCCTCTCCCCCAGCACTTGAAGCAGTCTTCCAACCATGGACCAATCCTCCTGGTCCTTGTTTCTAGTGGCCCTTCATAGGAAGCCTGCCACTTGCGGAGGAGCAGATGGGGCCACTAAGACAATGATAGAGGGAAGCGGTCGTTTGGGACTAGGATTGGGTGCTGGAAGAAGGGAAAGTGACACGCACAATGCCCTCTCAGTAACAGGAGGGTAAACCACAGAACCAACAAGGCAAATCGTGCCTGCCATAAAGACAGTCTGGAGGGAAGGAGGAAACTGGTTGGACTGGTGGAGGGAAGTGGACAGACACTGGTGAAGAAACTGGTGCTGGAGCATTGTAGGTCTGAAACCCAATCAGAAATAACTTTGTAATTCATAATAATTCAATACAAAAAACATTTTTTAAAGTGAGAAAAGAAAAATCTTCTAAGTTTGGTATGTTTTATTTAACTTTTTAATTATGATGCCACATGACAACTTCCTTGTAAGAGAAAAACGTTTTGCCTCTCCAATCTCTTTGCCATGTTACTGAGGGAAGAGATTGTTTAAAACACAACTCTAGGCACATAGGTACATAAATAATAGGCACTAAATGCAAACTTTAAATTTTGTTAAACAAGAAAACTTCTGATTTCTAAAATAGCTTTATATTGAAAGACTCTCCTGATAAACTAAGATGTCTGTGGGGCTGGGAGATAGTTCAGGGGTTAGGGAGCTTGCCTTGCTTGTGGCTGACACTCACTGTTTGATCTCAGACACCCTATATGGTCCCCTAAGTGCCACCAGGAGTGATCCCTGTCCACAGAGTCAGGAGTATTTCTGAGCACTGCGGGGTATAGACTCCCAGCAAAAAAAAAAAAAAAAAATCAAAAAACCCAAAACTTAAAATAGTAGTTTATGAATAAATGTGAGTATACTTTTCTAGGGGCTGGAGCACAGTGGATAGGGTGTTTGCCTTGCACTAGGCCGACCCAGGTTCGATTTCTCCATCCTTCTCAGAAAACCCGGCAAGCTACCAAGAGTATCCCGCCCACAAGGCAGAGCCTGGCAAGCTCCTCGTGGCATATTTGATATGCCAAAAACAGTAACCACAAGTCTCACAATGGAGATGTTACTGGTGCCTGCTCCAGTAAATCGATGAACAATGGGAGGACAGTGCTAGAGTGCAGTGCTACTTTTCTAGATGCCCCTGCTTATGTTTTCAGCCCCGTGATTTTATTCTGACACATTTCCAGACTTTACTATAAATTCAACAGTACATACGTACAAAGTAACCACAATCAGATAAATGTCTAAGAGCATATTTGGGATGAATTCACTTCTACAACACGTAAGATACTAGAAAGTTTTTAATATATAGGTGTCCTTGTTGAGCGAGCAAAGTTACAGATTTGGGAAAATAAAAATATGCCTTTTTAAAAGAGTGTCTATTGCAAACCTTTATTAAAATTTCAAATTTTTTAAAAGGTACTTGGTTGGCTGCATTTTTTTTCACCTATAGTGTTGGCATAATGAGTCTACTCTTTATATATGAAATGAGAATTGAATAAGACCCAGTGTGTAGTTAGTGTCTCTGTTTAGATGCATATTATGTACTCCTATCTGCCCTGTCTGTCCTCCCATTTTTCATCAATTTGCTCGAGCGGGCACTAGTAATGTCTCCATTGTGAGACTTGTTACTGTTTTTGGCATATTGAATATGCCACGGGGAGCTTGCCAGGCTTTGCCATGTGGACGGAATATTCTCTGTAGCTTGCTGGGCTCTCCAAGAGGGATGGAGGAATCAAACCCGGGTCGTCGGCCATGTGCAAGGCAAACTCCCTACCCACTGGGCTATCAATCCTGCCCATTATGTACTCAATAAATGTTATTTGTTCATACTAATAAAAGGGTGTCCTTGATACCATAAATAATTACTGGAAGGAATTAAATAGTAAAATATTCATATTTAAATTTGAATTGCATTAAGTTGTATAGAACCCAATGAATTCATTATCCATTGAAAAAAATCATAACAAAGTCCCATCCTACGTATTTTCTCATGATTTCAAACTAAACTCTTCTACCTTCATTTTATTTTTGCCAACACTTTTAGTTTGTGATCATAGCATAGAATTTCATTTTTATAGTTCCATTGAATATCCATTTAATATTAAATTTAATTTTCCATTTTAATATTAAATAAACTATAACTGGAAAAATTAAAAATAAATAAAAGTGCCTAATAAGAGACTATCATTAACTTTTATTTATTTCAGTTCGGTTTGTGAAGAAAGAACTTGATTCTGAAAGGTCACTGGCTAGAATGAGAAATAATAACAAATTATTTCATATTTTTTTATTCATCATAGTACTATGTTTTTATATGACTTTCAATATGTTATGCTGAAGTGTGTTGTTTTTACAGTTTCCCTTGGAGTTGGGGATAGAACTCATTGCTAGAACAATTGCCTGGTATGTGTGAGATTCTGGGTTGAATCCTCAGCAGGGTAAAATAAATACTAATAAAAAATAAAAGCTTTCTTTCATTGTCTCTGCAGAGCTAAGGAACGTGCACAAACCTACTATGATATTACTCTGGCGCCCTCTGGTGTCTACTGTGCAGCACAGGTTTTGAATTGTCCTTTGCAAAGGAGCGCTTTAGGAAATCACTAAGACTGTGGAGGCCGGCGCTTCAAGAAAGAAAACCAAATAGTTGCATCTCACAATTTGATGGTGTGCTGATGATGCTCCCACACAAGGTTTACCTCTCTCTGGGTAGCTTCTGGCAGCTTTGAGAGTTTATCAGAGTCACAAAAGTTAGCAGAGTTGGAAAATTTGGGGCTCTAAAAGGAGATTTTTATAATCCTGTTTCTAAACCTTGCTTTTTGCTATTTTTTTGTTTTGGGGCCAGACCTGGATGAGCTCAGGGCTTACTCCTGGCTCTGTGCTCATGGGTCACTCTTAGTGGGGCTCAGGACACTGTAAGTGGTGCCAGGGACCAATAATGAATCCACTGCATTCAAGGCATGGTATTATCACTCGGGCCTCTCAAAGCTTGTCTTGTGGAACATTTTTCCTTGGAAGCCATAGCTGCCCTGAGGCAGAATGTTTGGCAAACTTGCTTATTTAATGTCGAATAAACTAAATGGATACAAATTTATTTATTGTCAAAAGTGGTGGTTAGAAATAAAAAATACTCCATTAATATGAACAGATTTGTCATTAATACATCAGATTTCACTTCACTTTTTAGTAGCCAAACTAATCATAAATATTAAAAAATAAATTAATAATGAAATTCAACACATATTGTAAAACTAAAAATAAACATATCAACTGTAACATGGCATAAACAAACAAACATGCAAACATGTCAATCTGATATTTGAGTATTTTTCTAATTTAATGAATCTCTGAATGAAATATACACAAAGCTAAAAGGGCTTGTAGTAAAACAGTGGAATTACATGTCATTATTTTCCTTCTGTGATTTTCTTTCCTTCTTTTTTGCCTTTGGTCTTGATCATAGTAAATTGCTGTTATAATGGGAGAAAAATTCCGAGTTATTGTCACTGAAAGAATAAAAATATTCTGAGAAAAACAAGTATTCTGAAAGGAGAATGTGCCTGCTCAGGTTTCTCTGAAAATATATGCAAAGCAAATTAGGACAAGGGGAGGGGATATTTTGTCCTGGTTCCAAATTCTTCAGATTGGGTAGCTTTATAAATCTAACCTTTTGTTTATGAAAATGCACCCATTGCTTTTGAAGCTCCATTTGCTAATCCTACATCCCAAGCACTAGAAGCAGCTGGCCTCATTTCTGGCTGTTGCTGTCCTTTCTCCTTTATTGTCACAGTTGAGTAATTGACAATTCATGCAATCCAGTTCATTACTTGGCAACAGGAAGGGTGGGGCTCTGCACAGAGCAAGCTCCACCAGCAGTACTCAGCAACTCTGAATGGAAAGGAACCAGCTACAGGACACATAAAAGGACCTGCGACACTTAATACAAGGGTTCTCAATACTTCCAATAGGAAACCTCTAAAGGATAAATGAAAGCAAATGTCTTTCTACTCCTTTCATAAACTACTCTACCATAATATCATGCAATAATTAGTATAATCTTAATTATAGCACTATTAGAATGTCATACAATTAGAATGCCATGAATAGTGCCTTACTGACAGGAAACAGAAAGTTCCTTACCCCTGGATCTCTTAACTGGGTCAGAGGGTTTTGCCTCCAAAATCTCCTTAAGGAAGGGTGTGGTTAGAACTAGGAGTCAGACAAACATATCCTGACTGGAACTCATGTCCCATAAGTGAGAACCTGTGAACTGTTCATTTTGACTGAGAAAGTCTGAATACCGTGCCTGCTGTACCTCTTGTATCAGCAAGAAGGAAGGAAAAATGGGGGAACTAATTTGGGCATCTCCTGGAGAATTAAAGGCTTTCGATTTCTGCTAAAACTACCAGAAGTTTCTGCCTACAATATTATCAGAATGAGAATCTGGAGCTCACAGGTTACAAAGACCCTGTTAATTTCTTACACACACCAATCAGAAGTATATCAGGTCTATAGTGACATCATGCTTCTTAGCAAACCTCTTTTTTGTTTTGTTTTGTTTTGTTTTGTTTTGTTTTGCTTTGAAGGCAAACCCAGCTGTACACAGCACTTACTCCTGGCTCTACACTCAGGGATCATTCCTGGCCTTCTCCTTCTGGGACCATAGAGGGTGGCAAGGATAGAACTGGGATTTGCTCAATGCAGGGCTAGTTATCTTACTAACTGTATAATCTCTCCGGCCCCCCTTTGACCGTCTTAATAATAAATTCATGAGAGGTTTGTTTCCAATGACCTAAATCTACCAAATAACAGTTAAGTTTTTGTTCATTTTCTTGTTTATTCCTTAGAAGTTATCTAGATCAGCCCAGACCTCAATAAAACAGAAAAAGTTTCACACTTAACAGATTGTCCTGTTGTTGAAATGCTGTCAGTCTCTCTCACTCTCTTTTTTTTATTGAATCGCCGTGAGATACAGTTACAAAGTTTTCATGTTCAAGCTTCAGTCATACAATGATCAAACACACATCCCTCCACCAGTGCACATTTTCCACCACCAATGTCTCCAGTGTCCCCCCAAACTAACCCCTCCCCCTGCCTCTATGGCAGACAATCTTCCCCATACTTTCTTTTGTATTGCTTGTTATGAACAGCATAAGATGTCATGGCACTCCTGGAATTATAAAATTTTAGAAAATTAGGGTCTGGAGAAATCTCTGCAGTGAGCTGCTTGGTTCCAAGATTCTTTTGTGTGTCTCTGGATCATGGCCATTAAGGAGCTTAAGTAGCAGACAGAGGCAGTTTGTGGGCATGACCTCCAGGGTCCCATGGGGACAAGGGGATGAGAAGGACCAGCTCATCCCCTATCCCTTGAAGCCTGGAGTTTACCATCACTGAACCTGCGTACCTGCACTTCTCATTGGGTTCTGGAAGTTGGCGGTCACCAGGTTCCTTAGGGGGCAGGTGGAGGGATGACGCCTGCTCACATCTGAGGCCCCCGAGTGTAGTCTGCCTGGCTTAAAGTTCGGAGGCATCTCTGCAGCAAGCTGCTTGGTTTGGAGATTCTTTTGTGTGTCCCATCACTCATTTTTAAAATAAAGTTTGTTTAATTCATGTTCTATTTAATAAAGGCCACATCCAGCAGTGTTGGGACGCTGGACCATTCCTAAAGATGCTCAGAGGATGGTGTGGTATGGATGAATTAGATTCTGGATCTTACATATGCTAAGCCTGTGTTCTACCTCTTGAATCACATTTCCAACCCCTAAAACATACTTTTTGAAGATTTACCAAGCACTGAAGTAATTGAGGTCACACAGTTCACAGTATAGGTATGTGAACTTGCACACAGGGTTAGGACCATAACTTGCATGTGGCTGGCACCAGTTCAAGTCCTGGCACCATGTGGTTTCTATCACCAGGTATAGCCCTGAAGTCCCTGAGCACATCTGGGTGAGGTCTGGGAGAGCTCCCAGGTGTCACTGGTGACCTGTTTAATCCCTGGCAGAAGAGGGCCCAAGCGGTCCCACATTCTTATGTTCTTAACATTCTTGTGTTGTCACATTAGACCGCCAGCCCACTTGGCTGTGAATCGGCAGGAGGGATACCTGGCCCCTCAACTCCACTGAAGATACCACCCCCCAAAATAATAAACAAGAAACATCAGTAAAGCATGCAGAACTGAGGATTGAACCAGAGCAGCTACTTTACAATAGAAGACACAGGGGATGGCATCGCTGGGTCAACTAGGCAGAGAGGTCAAGTAACATCACTTAGTCAGAGAAAAGGATTCCAGCCCAGATACAGTATCTACAAAAGCCCTGTTGTGGGAACATAGTTGGTGTGTTAAAGAAATAAACAAAATCCAGCAGAGATAAAGAAATCAACAGATGACACGGGAGGGTTAAAAAGCAGGGCAGAATCTGGGTGTCATTACAGGAGAGCTTGGATGCGTGGGGGTGGGAGATCAACTAAGGGGGAAGGAGAGTGTGATCAATATCTGTTCATTTTTTGAAAAGGCCACTATGGCTGCTGTGTGGGAAGGTCTACCTTAATGGGAGCAAGGACACCAGTGGGAGATTACTGCAGGAGAGCACAGACAATGCTGATTTGGACTGAAGTGCCAACGGCAAAGAACTAGCTGGTTAAGAATAGGGCTGACAGAAAAGACTGAATATGACAGGTGAAGGTAAGAGAATAATCAAAGATAAATTCTTGATTTTTTAAATTGTCTTTTGTTGGACGATGATATTATCTACTGAAATAGAGAAAAATGGGTGAGGAGCAGGTATTTGGTAAGAGAGCTACTAAAAAGAAAAAAAATGTATTTATTTGGTTTGGGGGCTATAGCTGTGTTGCTCAGGGCTTACTCCTGAACCAGAGCTCAGAGATTACTCCTGACCTTGCTCAGAGCACCAGGTGGGGAGCTGGGGATTGTACCCAGGTCATCCACGTGCAAGGCAAGCACCTTATTCACTGTACTATCACACCAGCTTTTGCATTTGCCCCCCTCCTCCCCAAAATGGTTTTGTTAAATATGAAATGGTTTTCTGGTTTCCAAGTGAAGATATTTAGAATATAAGTTAGGTATTTTGGGGGGATATCAGGACCAGAGATAGTTTTGATATACAATCTATGACAAGACTCCTTACACTTTTTCTACTAACAACCCTTTTTTGCTAGAGAAAGACAACATAGGTGAACACTATCACAAACACCTTGAATTCACTATGGTCTTTATTTCATTTTATTGTTATTACTATCTGGACTCTGGGCCATATCTGACTGTGCTCAGGGCTTACTCCTGGCTCTGTGCTCAGAGATGTCTCCTAATGGTTCTCAGAAGGCCAGATGTCGTGCCAGGGATCAAATGCTGGCTGGCCATATGCAAGGAAAATGTCTGAACTGCTATACTATCTCTCAAGCCTGATTTAAAATCAATGGCATTCAATGCAGAAGAAGAGGTAAATTAAAATAATCTTGTGGCTGACTTAGTAGAAAAAAATTTTGAGAAAAGGATAATGGGGAGTCTGGCAACATTGCTCAATCTAATGGAACAGGGCAACTACACAAAAATAGAGCAACTGAAACAACAGTCAAACAAGGTGACATTCCTACAACATTTTACAAACCTGGAATCTCTCTTTTTAAAAAAACTTTATCGAATCACTGTGAGATAGACCCTTACAAAGCTGTTCATGATTGGATTTCAGTCATACAGTATTCCAACACCCATCCCTCCACCAGTGTACATTTCCCAGCACAAACTTGGAATCTCTTTTTCTTAATTATCTGAGGTCTGCTCTCACAATTTATTCATTTTCTTTTTTTTTAATTAACTTACTTATGTGTTTTTTTTTGGGCCATACTTGGCTATGTTCAGAGTTTACCCCTGGTTTTGTGCTCAGTAATCCTCAGGGGCCATATGTAGTGCCTGGGGTTAAAAAGGGTAGGCCACATGCAAGGAAAGCACTTTACCAAGTACTACTTCTTGAGTCCTGATTTAAAATCAATGGTATTCAATGCGAAAAAGAGATTAAATTAAGTTAATGAGTAGAAAACATCTATTTTTGAAAACAAATTTTAAATTATTGGTTAAAGTAGAGTTTGGAGATTATATCTCAGAATCTTTGAGACCAGTGACAAATTAGCCTTATTGTACCACAGAGAACTAGGGCCAACTTTGTGGAGACTTGCAGCTAAATCTTAATGATGGAAAAGGCACTTGTGTGCCCTACCCAATAATTCTTATGTTTCTATTTTTATATAGACATTGTCTATAGACATTAGGCAATTACTACATTAAAAGCCAGGGAAATTTCCATTCGTGGAGGCCTTGAGTAAGGTGACTGGTAGAAGGCCCCCTTTTATTCCCTGACTCCAAGAAGACAAACAAGACTGCCAACACACTTTTTCTTGAGATAACCCAGTCATGAGTTGTGACTGCTTTTGTGAGTATTTAAATTTCTCTGCTGCAGCCACATTCCCGAGTACCTAATCTGGTTCTTTGCAAACAATAGTTAATCATCTATTCACCAGTGTTACATGGCAAGAGAAAGGAAGAAAATTTGTCCTATTGTTTAAATGCACACATTCATTTGGTCAAAATATGTATATGTATATATATTTTTTAGTATTTACTGTGCCCGCTTCAGCAAATCGGTGAACAACGGGAGGACAGTGCTACTATATACACTATTTCCATTCCAACAATCCATTTGTCTTAATTGATATTCTTCCCTAACCACCAAATTTGAGCCAGTCAGAACACTAGAGAGAAATGAAAACTTGGTTTGAACTGGAAAAAATTAAAATTAGTTCATAGATATGCTCTTAAGAGAAATAAGAAGAAATGTAACTGCTGTCTAAGACAATGATCAGAACATTTGCCCAAGTTTGTCTTTATTGCTGTGGCTAAAGAACCACTTTTAATTTAAAAAAATCACAGGTTTTGAAAGCTTTTTCTAAAATCAGTCTTTACATCACAAGGTAAATGTATAGCAAGATGGAATATAAATTGTATTTCCTCAACGGACATTTTCTAATGTCAGAAATTCCATGGAACTGATATTTAGAGTAAAGATCTGTATGTGACACATCATCCCAGCACCAAAAATGATAATACCTCTCACTCATAAAACTTTCCAGTCAACAAGGTATTATTACTCATGGTACTCACAATCCACTCTGAGAAGGAGCTATGACTCTCATAGCAGAGATGTGAAACTGAGGCCCAAAGGAGCCAGCCGAAGGTATGTTCAGAATCCTGAAGAGAGAGTGGTAGCATTCAATCCAGACTCTATCACTCTGATCTTCTGTTTTTTTAGGCAGCCTCAAGTAGGGATGCAACACAAGAATTTCCATAAGTTTATTTTATTTTATCCTACTTGTTTGAAAAAACTAGCAATTAGGGGTTTTCAAATTCAAGATACGGCCCCTCTATTAATTAACTGTGGTCCTGTGAAGTTTCCTTTATACTTCTGTCTTCCCATTTGTTAAATGAAATACTGGATTAAAGTATTTTATAGTGTCTCATATTCTGAAGTTGCATGAACTAGACAATCTGATAGACAAGCGTCTTTGCCTAGAGGCTCGTACTACACATTGTATATCTTTGTATGCTTTGGGACACAGAAAGTTCAGCAGTTTCAGTCACACCACGTAATGCAGTCGAGTTCAGCTTTAAAGTGAGAGCTTGCTAAATTATTCATTTGAATGCTCTTTGGAAATTACAGACATCTTTGAATTTATCCTGTGTTTCCCACCAGGCTATCAGTGTCTGAGAAATGTTCTTTGCTATGTTTTTCTCTATTCAATTATCAAGCATCAACTAAATATTTAATAGCTAGAAACCAAAGAATAATTTTTAAAATAAATCAAATGTGTCTTACAAAGAGTTTATAAAGCATAAGTTTTTTTAATGGCCAATCAAACTGAAACAACTGAGAATCAACACAAAACTGAATTGTCATAAGAAACTCAGAGGACCAAATATGTATTTAAAGTGTCAATTAATGAACATGTGTCTTCTCCACTCATGCTTAGTACCAAGATGAGAAAAAATGGGCTTATATTTTCCACTTTTTCTGATTAATAAGTGTTTGTGAATTTGTGACTTGTGACTTTCTAGCAACTTCATGTAATAAGTTTCTAAAATGTATACAAACCTGGTGGTACTCAGGTCTTACTCCTGACTCTAAGCTCTGACAGGCATCACTCCTGGCTGATTTCAGGGGACCATATGTGGTGGTGCAGGAATTGAATCCAGGTTGGCCGCATGCAAGGCAAGAGACCTACCTGCTGTGCTATCTCTAAAATATCTACAAACTGTCTTAAGGATAAGGGTAGTGTGTGTGTGTGTGTGTTTGTGTGTGTGTGTAGGTACGTGCATGCATATTGTATGTATGGTGTGAATTAAAAGCAATGGTTTTGAATTTTCCATATAAAAACTTAAGCAAAAATCATTTTCCTTAATTTAGAATAAAAATTGAGGTGAAAAAAATCTTCCAAAGAAGGAAAATGCCTGCCATAGAAACAGGTAGGTGGTGTGTGTGGGGGGAAGCGGGGGGGGGGGGGGTCTGGTGGGAGGGAAACTGGGGACTTGGTGGTGGGAAATGTACACTGGTGGAGGGATAGATGCTGGAACACTATATGACTGAAACTCAACCACAAACAGTTCTGTAACTGAGGACAAAGGGGGTTGGGGAGGGGAGGAGGAAGAGAGGGAGGAAGTGGAAGATGAGGAGGAAGAGGAGGAGAAGTGTAAGATGAGAAGGAGGATGAAGAGGAGAAGGAGGAAGAGGAGGAGGAGGAGGAAGAGGAGGAGGAGGAAGAGGAGAAACTTCTTCCTAAAAGAGACAAGAAGAGCAATTTGGGGGAGGATGGGGAGCGGGCACATCATAGGTGTTCAGGAGTCACTCCTAGTGGTCCGGGAATTTGAGCCAGTGTCCCAGACACAGTCACATGTGAAGCAAGCACCTTGACCTTGGTATTACTCCAGCCCCATCTTCAGCATAGGAAGGAAGGTGCTTTTAAATAGTGCAGGTCTATAATAAAGAGTGGAGTGAAAGTGAGGGAACAGATGCATTGGTTTAATGTGCTCACTTCTATTTGCGGTTCTAAGCGCTTAAGCAAACATTTCTGGAAGTTCATCACCCGTGGCCAGACCCTGAAGTGGGTGGAGTAAGAGAACTGAGTGGTTATAATATCATGAGCTGAGAATGTGTGCATCTGTGCTAGGTGCCACTAGGAAGAAGTGTCTGACTGAACTTCCTCCCTGCATAACTAGAGGAAGGGAGATACTGTCTGTGAGGTGGAGTGAAGCGCTGTCTGTGGAGAGAGTTAATAGGTTCTAAAACAATGATGCTCACTTTCTTTGCAAGATATAATACCAAATATTTCTAACAGGCCATCAAATAATGTCTAATTTAGGAAACTCACTTTATCTATTGGGCCACTATAAGAAATGAATTTTCCCAAGATACCTTATCATTAGTAAATATTTATAGCTGCTATTTAATGTGACATGATGATAAGTACAGTCTTTGAAAGTCACTTTGGATTCTGAGTCTTGTACTCTGAAGATAGGAAAGAGAGAGGAACAATAAGGCAACACTATAATCAATCGACTGAATTCAAAGTGGAAAAAAGAGGTAATAATAATCAATATTATAACAATGATATTTTAATTGTTTTTAGGCTACACCCAGGGGTGCTCAGGGGAATATATGGGATGCTGGGGATGGGAACTGGGCAGGCCATGTGCAAGAGATTCATTGGCTATATCTCTCTTGTCCCCACGAGGGCTGTTTTGAGTGTAAAGGTGAGCTTAAAGTTAATTTTTAGTTTATGGCTAAAAGAGTTTAAAATTCAAGGGAATCTGTGTCTCCCTAATAATTAGTGATATAGAAGATTTTTTTCATGTGAATTTAGACATCTATATTTCTTATTTGTGGAAGTTCCTGTTCATTTCTTCTCCCCATTTTTTGATGGGGTTGGATTTTTTTTTGTAAAGTTCTACCAATGTCCTATATATCTTGGATATTAACCCACTATCTGATGGTATTGGGTTAACTCTTCCCATTCTGTGGGCTGTCTATGTCATGCCTTCTTTTGAGGTGTAGAAGATTCTTAGTTTAATGTAGTCCCATTTGTTTATCTTTGCTTACACTTGCTTAGTCAGTGATGTTTCATCTTTAAAGCTGCTTCTAGCTTCAATGTCATGGAGGGTTTACCTACATTTTCCTCCATGTATCTTATAAATTCAGGTCTGATATTGAGCTCTTTAATCCATTTTGATCTAACTTTTGTTCCTGGAATTAGAGAGAGTTTGAAGAAATGAGATGTTTCATGCCACAGAGACTAACACACATTAAAAAATATATAATAAAAAAAGAATAATCAGTGCTGGTATCAATGTGGGAAGAAAGAGACTCTCATTCATTACTGGTAGGAATGCTGACTGGTCCAGCATTTTTAGAAATTAATATGGACATGTCCTCAAAAAACTAGAAATTGAGCTTCCCAGCAATGACCCAACAATACCATTTCTGGAAATATACCATGGGGGTGCAAAAACACACAGCAGAAATGCCATCTGCACTTCTATGTTCATTACAGCACAATTAACAACAGCCAGAATCTAGAAACAACCCAAGTGCTTGGAAACATACAACTGGTTAAAGAAACTTAGTATGAGATCAATACCCAAGGACAGTAGAAACAAGGGTCAGGAGAATTGGTCCATGGTTGAAGTCAGCCTTAACTGCTGGGGAAGAGGGCAGTAAGAATATGGAATGGACCACTAGGACAATGATAGTTGGAAATGGTCACTCTGAATAAGAACTGCATGATGAAAGTAGGTTAAAAGAAAAAACATGATTATCTCCTCTCAATAAATGTATTGCAAGCCATAATGCCCATGAGGAGAGAGAGAGACAGAGACAGAGAGAGACAAAGAGAGAGAGACAGAGAGAGACAGAGAGACAATCAGACAGACAGACAGTGACAGAGATAGATAGATAGATAGATAGATAGATAGATAGATAGATAGATAGATAGATAGACAGACAGATAAAGAGAGAAGGAGAGAGAATTCCTGCCATAGAGGCAGGCTGCTGGGGGAGGGTGGGAGGAAAACTGGGGACACTGGTGGTGGGAAATGTACACAGGTGGAGGGATGGATGTTGGAACTTTGTATGACTAAAACCCAACCGTGAACAGCTTTGTAACTGTGATTTCATGGTGATTCAATACAAAAATTAATAAATAAAAAATTTTAAAAATTAAGTTTGAGTATATTAGAAAATGAAACGAGTGGGGTGAGAATCAGGGACTGAAACTTAATGAATTAAAGATGAACAAATGCTCAGGCTTCTGGGGGAGCGCAGACAAGGTTGATCTGGGAGCAGAAATGTAGACATACTGCTGGGAATGGCAAAATCTCAGTACCTTCAGAATCACATATCAAAAGAGAAAACAGTAAGTTATGATTAGGCAGGGGAGAATCAGAGAGAAGGCTGGAACAGAAGAATGGGGACAGGCTTTAAAGATGAAGGAAGGGGTCATAACACAAGTCACGAAGACAGCCTAGGAAGAAGAAGCAAGGAAACAAAAATCTCCTCAGGGATACTTCAGCAAGGAAATAAGTTCTTGATCATAAGCTCAGTGAGAATCATGTTGGACTTCTGATCTGCATAATTATAATAAAATGATTTTTTTTGTTATTTTAAGCTAATTGCTTTGCACTTCTTAGAGCAGCAACAGGAAACTTTCAGCTCTTTTGTGAGGTTTTTGAACAATGACGCTCACTCTCTTTGTGCGATATGGTACCAAAGTTTTCTACAGACCACTGAATAATGCCTATTTTAGGTAATTAACTATCTACTGCGTCATTATAAGAAACAAATTTTTACCAAGATACCTTGTTATCAGTAAATATTTATAGCTTCCTGGTCCACAAGCCAGGTGTCTTCATTATCAATTAAAAATACAGACAAATTGCACCACCATCTGTCCCTTGTAGACTTGAATATTCTTTTTATTTTTTTGCCACACCCAGAGGTGCTCAAGGCATATTCCTGGCTCTGCTGTCAAGGATAACTCCTCAGGGTCTAGAGGGTACCATATGTGCTGTGGGGGAGTCAAACCTGGGTTGGCCAGATGCAAGGCAAGTGTCCTATCCTCTGTAGTATCGCTTGGGCCCATAGACTTAAATTTTCCTCTTGAGACTCCTAGCCCAGCAAACAAATACCCCCCAAGTCAGGGTTGTAGATACCTACACAGTTAACTTCCTCACTTTCATAAGGAATCATTATCTCTTACTCCTTTTGTTAAAGGCATCTAAGGAACTTGCTGCAATCGTCCATCCAAAACTTATTTCACAGTCATTTTATTACCTCGTCCACTTGCTCTGACCTGGCTTTTCATGGTCTTGCCTGCCTTTCTGAATTATTATTCATGGATTGCCCATGAGCAGAACAAACTTCCGCATGCCAACTAGCTTGCTTTATTCCCAGCTTAAGCCAGTACTTTCCTCTCCAGTGTTTCGGCGAGACTTTTATTTCCTGCAGGAAATGATTTATCCAAGTGCACTGAACAAATAAATACTATTATACACTCAGGTAAAACATGAAATCATTGAGAACAGACTGTGAGGTGCTGTGTGATGACATTCAGTTTTTGTAGAAGGTATTCCAGAACCAGAAAAGCCCTTTTTCTCTTGTCAGAGTAGTTTCTGAGTTCTCAAAGTCATTTTACTGTGTCTGTACCAGCTGCCTTTGGCTAAAGAAAGGAACTTCATCTCTTGTGGATTAATTTCTGTGTTGTACCACTTTCAGTGCGTTCTACAATCAGTAAGTTTCTTCATCTGAGATTATACTTTGGGTATTATTGTTTATCTCATGGCAACACCTTTCTGGTCAGAGTTGAGGTAGGCTGCCAAGCTTCAAATCCCAGATGGATTATTATCTATGAGGTGAGACAAGCAACTTAACCTTTCCTATGCTTTTCTTCCTCCGTAGATAGTAACAGGGCTTACTGCAGGAGTTTTCCAAGGAGAAGCAAATCACTAAATGCAAAATCTGCCCCAGTCATCACATTCTCATTGAAGTTTTCTTCCAGATCTTTCTTCCAGAGCATTCAGCCCCTCATCCCAGTGGAGAGCAGATAGGGTTAGACCCTGGAATGTCTTGGCATCTGGCTGATTAGACTTACAGAAACTTCCCACTATCACTTTGCACTTGTTTGCACGCTTACAATACTTTGTTCTGAGGAGTAAAGGAATAAACTATGGTTGTATAGACTATATACAGACTAATGGTGTAGTTAGGCACACTAGTAAGTACAATGAATATACATTTTAGTGATGTATCAACAAGTTCCCCTTTATGTATCCGTCTATGGAGCTCCTGGAATGACATGATAGCAAGTCAACTTTAGCAGGAAGAAAGTCCATGGCAGATAGCTGGCAGATAGCAGATAGTTTTCCACTGTACAGTGAAAAAGGAGGCAGTTCAGTGCTTCCCACAATTCATGGTTGTACAAAGCAAAGGATGGGGTGAAGTCTACTTGGGGCCTTAAGATGGTTTTCGTTCCTCCAGTGGGAGGAGACTGTGAGTGCCCAGCAGCATTGAGGGAGCTGCAGTGGGATCTGTTCTGAGCATCAGTAAGCAGCTTCCAACCTTTGGACTCTCAGTTTTAGCAGCTGAACCCACCCTACATGCCCACGCTGCAGAGATTCTTGTGCAAATTTTTCCATTGGGCTCAATGCAGGAACTCTGGCCCAGCGAGTGAATTCCAACCACTTCTGCACAGGCAAAGCCTTCGGGCAACGGGGGACAGAAGGTTTCAGCACTGCCACACATCAAATTCCCAATACCCTTCTCTGTGCAGGTACGCTAGCTGCAACTCAGCTCCCATTTCTTGGCAGCAGCTATCTGCCATGGACTTTCTTCCTGCTAAATTTGACACCCTGCTACCATGAACCCCAGAGGAAGCTGGAATAACATTACTGCACTTGAAAGGATCTGTGATAAAAAACTGCACATTCACTTGACTGCTCTGGGACAGGACTGACAACCAATTTATATGCTGAATAATAAGGCAACGATAGATTATAGTGGGAGAGGAAATGAGCTCACTTGTATGTGGTTTGCTTAGAGTTTATGAAGCACCAATAGGGTAATGGAGCCCTTAGCTCCCCAGGATAAGGACAAAGGCCCTGCAGAGTGATCAAGCTGCTTTGAACCACATATTAAAATATCTGTAGGCTGTTAAGGGAGAAGCTTGCTTTTTCTGAACATACTTAAATAGTTTTTTTTATGCTTCACATACGGCATATGAAATGATAGAATTCTGTATAGGGACAAATTCACCTTGCATAAGAAACATTTCAGTATCCTGTCTCCTGATTGATTGCAATCCAGATTTTTGGTTAAACACACTACAGTGTCCGGTGTGAGGGCTGAATAATGGCCCCTCAAAGACATTCTTGTCCTAATTTGCATAGCCACAAAGGATATTGCAGATGAGAGTAAGTTAAGGATCTTGAGAAAGGGATCTTTGCTTGACCTTCTCTGGGGAGAGTGAAAATGCAGCCACTGGGGTGTTTGCCTCTAAGAGGGAGGAGAGGGGTCAGAATTAGAGAGGGAGAAGCACAGGTTAGAGTGTGTGGGGACAGGAGCAAGAAAGGGAGCAGAAGCAAAGAAGACAAGAAAGGTAAATCCCCCACCCCACTCAAGTCTGCAGAAAAATGCAGCCAGGCAGACAGACCCCTTGTAGGCTTCCATATTTATTTTTAGGGTAGATAAAATGATCTGATATTAATATTATTTTCTGCTTGTTAAGAGTTTCTTCTACCTGATTTTTCTTTATTCTATCTGCCTTCTATTTGTGAGGTCTAATGATATTAAAAATTCTCTCTCTCTCCTTCTCTCTCTTTTTCTCTCTCCCCGCCCCAATCCTAAAGAACACTCTGCAGTGGTTTTCAGCTTCCAGCGCCCCAGAACCCCCACAGGGCTGCTTAGTTAGGCAATTCTGAAGCAGCCTTTATTTGGAGGGCAGAGTTTGGCTTGGAGGGTAGAAAGCAGCTCTTATTGCACAGACTCTTCCATGAGCTCCCAAAGCTCCCAAGCAGCCCTGCTTAAGGTCTAACTACAATGATCATGGGGGGCGCGGGGCGGGCAGTCACACCCTCAGGCTGCAGGGAAGGATAGGCGCGGGGGGGGGGGGGCGGGGGGCATCACTTAGGCTGAAGGGAAGGATGGGGGCAGTCTCTTTCCACTGATCCTGTCATTTCAAATGTGTGTCCCAACTACAGAGCCTTGCAGAATTGAGGATCTAGCGGCTCTCTTCACAAGAAGCCCTGTGATTTGTCTTTCTAAGAGGCTAGTAATCATCTCATTGTCTTCCTGTCAAAATTATACAAGGCACTTTCTTTGTCAGCTTGGGACAGAACTTCATTTACATTATCATTCCAGAGTTTTTTTTTTATTTATTTATTTTTCACTCTTCAACACACAACTCATTTTCATTCATTGTCTAGTCCATTCTTCAAACACCGAAAACTTGAAAACTCTTTCGATTGCTTTAAGCACAAAGATTTCTCCCACCCCCAAACTACTCTGGCATCCCAACCCAAGTGCATTTATATGAAGAGACAACGGTAACCAACAGCAAGGCACTACGAACTTATGATGTTCCATACAACTCATAAATAGTAAAACTGGAATACAAAGTCACATTCTGTCGAAGTTGAAGATGACTGAGTCACGGGAGATGGTCTGTCCTTCCCGTCAGATAAAGGATTTTCCCTCAAAGACTTGCAGATCAACAGCAGGGTTTGAATCTGTTTGTCTGGTCAGAATAATAAAAAATAAGTGTAATGAATAAAATATACCCCAGACAATTTTTTTCAAACACGCTACCAAAAAACTCTGTCCAGCCAAACAACAACGACAAAATACTCTTAAAGATTAACTTACATATTAACTTAACGTCAGTTCTATTATCCAAAAAATTTATGACCTTCTGAATAGTTGTTAAAAAATATAGCAGAATGATAAAAGTGCAAACTAGGCATGCCGTGTCACATTAAACGTAATATCATATGGTAGGAGAATAAGTTGTACAATAAAAATATATGATTTTTAGTGGCTAAATAGTTGCTTAAACAAGCTGTTTGTGTCCACTATTTGAAAAAGATACTGAGTATTGAGATCTTGCTCATGAATACACATTTTTATTCTACTGGTATTTCTGGGAAACATATAGAATGTACTCATTTAAATTTTTTTCCTAAAATTTGCTTTGAGTGTCCATGGAGGTAAACTTGAGTATCTTCTAGAGGATGTGTTTACCATTACCACTTCCCCTCCACTTCCTTCCCTCCTCTTCCTTGTTGCTGTTTTGATGACCAGTGGTCACATAAGCACTTGGGTGTGTGATGCTCACCCCTTAGTCACAGTGTCCTCAGGGGGATTATACATTTTAAGCTGCAGTGTCTGCTCACAAACTTCCAGGGCTCTTGCTCCTTTAGCTGTGGAACGCTTACATATTCTGGTTGTCATAAACTCGGGGGTGCTGTGTGGTGCTCACACACCTGCTCATGGTACATCACTCTCTTGGCCACTATACTTACATATCTTTAGTGGTTATGCGTCTACCCACCTGGCTGCAGTGCAGCTGATATATGTGGGCTGCACTGGGGATCAAACTTGGAATCTCACACTTGAAAGCAGGTACTTTTTGTCACCAAGCCATCCCTGAGCCCTCTTATGGTATTTTTAAAAAGTATATTATAACCCATAATGTACCTTTACTGTGATTTTAAAAACTCACATCTTTCTCTTCCATCTCCTGAGCCAGTTATTAAATTATGAGTTTACTAAGTTTCTCAATAATGTGTTTTATGTTATTATATATTTTTCCCCTTAGAGAATAAGAGTCTTCTATGTAACAGTCACTGGGTCATGGCTGGGTTCAAAATTCGAGGTCCTAATTCATTATCCTGTACCAGATGGCCAATAAAGTCTATTGAACAGTTGGATATTGAACAACCTATAAAAATTGGAAAATAGAAGGCATCTGCATTGCTAAATACTGTCAAAAATAATCCAATTATTCATGAAAATAAGCAGAAATGTGGATGGTGATGATGGAGATTGTGGATGTGTGAAGCCAGGGAGTTGACTGGAAATCTGGACCTTCTCAGTTCGGCTCTGAATTCAGAAATGTTCTAAAAAGTAAAGCCATATTTTTTTCTTAAAAACTGGAAATTATTTAGATGATTTTCTTTCAATATAACCAATCTCTCCAAGAGGATAGTAAAAGTGTCTTGTGATGTCTGAGCAGGAAGCTGAAAGTGCACCGTTGTACCATATTGGCTGATTTCAAGATGTCAGTCTATGGGCAAAATGGCCTGTGTTCCAATGTAGTGCTAGATCCTTCATGGGATCACAGGTTTACCTAAAATTTCACTAATTTCAGGGGACCAGAGAGGTAATACAGTGGGTAGGGCATGAGCTTGCATGGGTTTGATTTAGCATCCCACGTGGTCCTCTGAGCACTGCCAGGAGTGATTCCTGAATGCAGAGCCAGGAATAACCCTTGGGCACCCAATAACAAACAAATAATTACCATAAAAATTCCACTATTCTCAGTATCTGATTATTCAAGATGATAAAAGCCCTTCACTAGCTCCCTGTTCCCTCCAAATCCCACCCCACCCCCATATACACCCCATATACACCCCACCTCTTCTGAGCCTGTTAAGTGACTTATTTGCCTATTACTAATGGGCAGGACTCATGGTGCATCTTTAGATACACTGGCAAAGATGGCCTACATCTAAGGGTATTGTACGATATTTCTGTAAGAATGTTACTTTTCTCATGAGAGATCATCCAACATCTAATTTTCATGACTACAAAGAGGGACTCATTCAGCATACACTGATGGCTGAGCATGAATCACGGGCACAGTTCCACCCCAAAGATAATGTGCACATGCTCATTAAGATGATTAACATTATAATTGCAGTCCCTGTCTCTTTACTGAGCTGGCTAGACTCTCTCCAGGAACCATCAGTTCCTTTATGTGAGACTTAAGAGGATAATTATCCATCCTGTCAGGAGAGTTGACTGATGCGTTATGTGGTCTTCGCTTTCACATAGTTTTATTTCCCTTGCTTACTTCCATGGCAAAAGAGAAAATAAAAGCATTATTTAAAAATATTAAGTGCCTTTGTGTCCATATCCAGTTTTCTAACAATCATGAACTTTAAAAGTTATTGCACACAATTTTCCCTAATGCAATGAAAACTATTAAATATAAAATGCAATTTTGAATTAAATTTGTTTGAAAAGAGCAGCAAACACACTTTAGACTATTTTATTCAACATGGCAAACAAGATATGACTAAAATGAATTTAAGAAGGAATTCTTGCTAATATACTTTCTCTCAAAAGCCAAATGAAATCAGAAAAAATATCTCATAACTGATACTGTTAAGTAGAAAATGATAGCCAGTCCTTAGTGTCTTAGGCTTCATTTAAAACCACACATAAATGGGGAAAAAAAAGAAAACATTTTCTGTGTCAGATAACATACAGACCAATATCACAAAAGCCTAATTCATTCACTTAAGATTAAGATTTAGAAGCTAGAAGCAATATCACAACGGATTCTATAAGATAAAGAACAACTGGAACCAGAATGGTGAATAATTGATGTGGGCCTAAATTAGAAAAGGCTAATTTACAGAGTGTGCTGATGTGACAGGCACTCTGAAGTCTCCCATGAGTAAGTGATGGGGCTGACAACACACAATGTGATTTCACACACATGCCTCATGCTTTTAACCACAGAGGAGCATGTTACAGAGACTGAAAACTGTTCAATGAAGTAGGATGCAACATGCAGGCATAGCAAGGCAGGTTCAAGACCTGGGTTCAGGTCACTTCATGTAGATCTATCACTGTATACTCCCAAGATGCTGATGCTCATAAAACACTTTTTAAAAAAATTTCTATTAGTGAAACACCATGAGGTACAGTTGTAGACTTACAAATTTGTGTGCTTGGGTTTCAGTTATACAATGTTCAAATGCTCGTCCCTCCACCAGTGCCCATTCTCCAGCCCCACCAATCCCAGTATCCCTCCCACCTCCCCATCCCCTCATCCCACCCTGCCTCTGTGGCAGGGTACTCCCTTTTGTTCTCTCTCTCCTTTTGGGTGCTGTGGCATAAAACACTTTTCAAAGTGAGAAATTGTGACTGGGCTAAGGCTGCTTGTATGGCACAGAACATGAGATGTGAGCTTCCCCTTCCCCATTAAATATGTGAACCCCCTTCCTCTCCCACCCCCCACTCTTCGCCACTCACATGTACAGTCATTTGCTTTGGGAATGCTTTTACAATAAAGCTTAGGTTTAGATTTTTTAAAAATCAACGCTAGCTTCAACACATTAAAAGCATAAAGCTTGAACCCCCACTTTCATCCTCATTAAAGTCAATCAATGATTTTGTTCAATTCCATGTGCAAAGGAAGCACGTCTTTTGAAATAGACTGACTTTCTTTTTTAAGCAGATTGGGAGACAAATCAAGAAATATGGGTCACAAAGAGATTAATTTTCACCTGTTTTGTATCTGCTGGCCTGCCTGCATTGGTTTGCAATGCCGTCAACCTGGGATATAGAAATAAGCTCAGCAGCTAAGGGCAGGCGAATGGGAAATTAACAATGCACATCCAACTCCAAAGTCCAGCCACTGTCATGAGAGATTCCTAAGCCACATAGCTCTACGCCCAGACTCTATTAATATTTATGCATACAAGAAAGGGCTGGAAACTTGGCCCTTTGTATTCCTTTTCATGTAACCTTCTATCAACCCTGAGTTCTGTCTTAAGGAAATGAATTCCTCTATCTGATAGTGATGTTTTCCAAGACACTGGGCACTCTACGGAGGAATGGCATCTTAGAAGGAGGAGAGTGTCAGCAGAAAGCTTGTGTCTAGGAGCTTAAATGTTAGCTCATTTTTCAAACATCCGAATGTCTGCTGACTGGTACCACTAAATTGTTGTAGTCCACAGAGCTTCCTTACAACTCATATTGATTTGTCTCAATTAACATATAGGCGTATGGGCATCTGCAGAAGATACGGTCCTGCAAACCTCACTCAGAGCCAAACATGTGTTACGCACAGGTATAGGCGTGTGTTGGAAAAGGATGAATACTACCTTAAATTAGACAACTTTTAAAAATAACAAGAGATTATTCAGTGGGAATGATGAAATGATAATTATCTGCTACCTGCTTATCACTATTCTTGACTTTCCCCTCAGTCATTGTGAAAGGATAAAAAAGAGGGGGCTTAAATTTGCCACAACTCCTCAGAAATGCACAATTTAACACTGAGGAAGGAAAGAAGCACTGAGAAGCTGGAAAAGAAAAGGTGGAATCCAGAGTTTGAAGCTGCAGCAGTGGGGCTGGCTGTGCATGGTGAGCCTCGGGTATGGAAACTCCCGAACCTGCTGGACCACAGCCATAAAGTATGCTTTTTACACACAGCCTAGGCCACATGACACATATAACTGGGTAATGCACACACAGACATAAGGAATGACTTCATTTCTAAGTGAGAGGACTAGAAAAGTTTACCCGTCTAGGAGAAACGTGTGGCACTCAAAACTCCCCCTTCTCCGCTAAGCGGAGGTAAGGTTCACAGGATTCTACCTTGGGGTTGATCCAACATGAGAGCATAGGCCCCTAATCCAGATCCCAGCTACTTCCCTTTCAAACTCAAAGTTACTAAAGTCTGATGGATAACAGTACCTTGGTCAAGGCTAGTTAGAAGAAACGACAAAGACGTTTGGGAGGGGAAGCATCTAGAAGGTTAGAGGAGTGAGAATCAATGAAACAGCTGTTACTTAGGTCAAAGGTTGGGCATTGAGGGAGATAGTGCTCTGGGTCAGTGAAGTGGTTTGTTCTAGGATCCGTTTCAAGGCAGATGGTAGCTCCAACAGGATAATGTTCTCAGGCTGTGTGAGTGAAATAAGAGCTCTTAGGACAGACTGCAGCTCTGAAGGAACATATATTCTTGCTCATTTCAGGAACTGTGGCTGTGTGAACTAGCATGGACAGGCTACAAAGCTGCTTTTGGGAGTCAATGTTGGCTATACCAAGCCACTGTTCTGTGTGTCTCTTTGAGCTTTAGCAAATGGAAAGCCTCTACCTATGTCATAATCCGTGGCTGCATGGATGGAGTGCTGGGCAAAGGGCTTGGGTAGCTCTACCAGAAACTCATTCACACCATAGTGCCAGGTACTCTGCTCCCTTAGATATGGCGTCAAAGCAAAAATTTGTCACTCAGTTGTGCTAAGTAACCTGACTTTGGCGACTTGCTTGATGCCAGCCAAATATATTATACAAACAAGTATAATAAGGAGGGAGCCACATATGTTTCTGTTAGTGGTCTTCTGCAACAAGATGTGGAATTTGCTAGAATTCTTGCTATACTGATGTTGGGAGGCAGGACTAGTGGCAGTAGGACCTGGGACAACTGTGGATTTTGTTTCATAGAGGCAGCATAGACATCAAGAATGATCACTAAGGCTGGAGGGACAGCAGAGTGGGTAGGGTATTTGCCTTGCACACACTGACCTGAGTTCAAGCCCCAGAACTACACATGGTCCCCCAAGCACCACCAAGAGAGAGCTCTGAGCACAGAGCCAGGAGTGAACCTTGAGAAGCCAGAGTGTGGCCACAAAACAAAAAACAGAAAAGCAAAAGCATGAGCATCAGACATGCATAAGCACCCTTTTGATGGACTGAAATCACAAAGGACAGTTGGAGGTGATAGTGTTTTGACTAGATAGTCTGGGAAGTGCAATGAGCAGAAGAGACAACACTGATTATAGTCATGAATTTGGACACTCTTGTTTCCATTTTCCCTCATCTCCCATCTGATTCATTTATTGACAAATATTTTGCATAATTATGAACAGAGCAGTCATCTAGCATAGCTTAGAAACAAGTGATTATGAAATAAAGAGAACATAAAAGCCGAAGTGGTGCACCCAGAAAGGTGCTTAAGGGAGGAATGTGGGAGGTATTATAGAGTTGGGTTCATCCTCCGACAGCACTCCTGCCAAAACTGGATCAGGATGTGAACTTCAAGTTCTTCTCATTTGTCACAGCAAAAGCAGTAAGATTCGAAAGAAATGGTTGTAGAGGGAGAGAGAGAACTAGAGAGAGAACTAGAGAGAGAAATAAGGAAAATAGGAACACACACACACCAAGATACACAGAGAAAAAGAGGGAGAGAGAGGGACAGAGCTAGGAACACACACACACAGAGAGAGAGAGAGAGAGAGAGAGAGAGAGAGAGAGATGAGTGGGCATTCCTAGAATAATACATGACTGTTACGGGTATTTTACAGATTGTTTTGAAATCCATGAGGGTAAATTTGCGTAACAAAGGAATTTGAAAGTACAGTTAATGACAACTAGGTCTTTTAAAGTCTGAATTTGATGCCACATGAGATGGAGGCGTTCTCACAACCTGCCCCCGAAGGATCCAAGGAAGTTTCAGTTCTGCCACTAAATAAAGGAGCTATGCAGAAAAGGATCCATGAGTTTGAAGGATAAAGGAGAGACTCTGTGCAGCCTGAGCTGTGTAATGATTTTTGAACAGTTCTATGAAAGCAAGTCATGGAACTCTAAAGAGGAAGGCGCACAATAAAGGGGCTTGTGGTTTTTCATTTGTCTGGTTTTGTTAGGAAAAACATGAGTTAAGCTTCATCAGATAAATCACTTCTAAAAGGAAATCTGAACTAAAGAACTGTAGAGAGTTTCTTTTTTCGTACAGATTTCCAAACACTTGTCAAGGTACATTTGCTCAGAAAAGGCAGATCTGGTGAATAACATCTTTGCATTTTCTTGTCTGTGGGGCCACACATTATATAGGGTGTCATGGAAAACACACCAAGAATGAAGAAACAGATCAGCCCCCATGCCTCAGTTTAACAGGAAGTAAATACTTTATATTAATTAATTAAAACCAGCACGTCTCATTAAAAAAAAGGCCAAATGCTCAAGAATCTGTTAGGACAAATGATTTCTGTTGGAAGTTACAAGATAGAGAAATGGAGACATGGAATTTTGTGGCCAAGAAAGTATAGTACAAAATCTAAAAGCCTGGGCTTGGGTGTTACAATGCTTGGATCTGTGTCTCAACTTCTCCATCTTAGACCAGCCACTAAACTTCAGACCATAGGTTCTGCAAATGATAAAAGCAGATGGGAACAGAGAATGCATTCCTCACAGCTGACATTTGCTGGTGACCCACCAGAACAGAGAGCCTTGCACCTGGGTGGGGATTCCCAATGAATGTTGACGGATCTTACTATGAAAGCAGAGGTTTCTGTGGAGCCTGACTTCAAGGGCTAAGGATGATGTTGATTCCTGGGGAGAGGAGGTGGGGAATGGTCTGTGACAGGGAAAGCTAAGCCCAAGGCCTGGAACAAGAGCATGAGTGTATAATATTGCTGGTCTTTCCTTCCTCCCCTCTCCCCTCCCATTCTGCCACAGCAGATGTGAAGTGCTGGTTGGAATGAGCCCTGCTATGTGTCCCTGCCTGACCTCCTGACAGCTTGCTTCCCTGCCTGTGACTGAGGCTGAGGGGGTGGAGGAGAGAGGTGTAATATATTCCACCTTTTATGCCTACAGGCATGCAAGTGACATTCCTATTGTGGTTGTACGGGTCAGACAACCAATTTTCATCATTGAAAACTGAAGAACCCTCCCTTATCTGTGTATGCTCTTTGGACTTAAAACAGGAAGACGTTCACCTGAACAGCATCTCCCTCAAAATGCTTACGTTGCTGAAATCTGAGCCTGCTGCTCAGCTTGTTCTCTGCACTCCAAAAAAGCTAAGGATTAGAACACAAGAGTTTAGAGAGCGCCTCATATGCTGGAATCTTATTCTTAGAGTTTCTTGGTCATGTTCCAATGAAACCCAGGTGAAGATCTGCAAGGAAACTGACTACCACGCTAAGTTTCCAAATAAACAAAGGGCCCTCCTAGGTAAGGGGAGGATAACATGGTGTTGAATCAGTCAACCCGGGTGTGGTACTCATTCCTGAACACTAACCATGCTCAATGAAGTGTTGACAGTCCCTTTCTTTTTCCACTTCCCCACCCCTATCTTGTCCCTGCTACTAGATTAGATCTGGATAATTATCAAAGCAAATTGGAGTATGTCACAAGAGACCCTGAAGTTTATGATTTTTATTTTATCCATTTCACTCCATTCAATTCTATTTACTGATATTATGGATGCACTGATTGATTTTTTCTTTTTCCTTTCGGTTTTGGACCATACCCAGCAGTGTTCAAGGCTTACTCTTGGTTTTGTACTCAGGAGTTACTCCTGGTGGTGCTCAGAGGGCCATATGAGATGCCGGGGATTGAACCTGGGTCAGACACGTGAAAGCCCTACCTGCTGCACTACCACTCCAGCCTGGCATAGAATGATTTCTAAGATACAAAAGTACACAAGCAGCCTCTGATCCTGACCATTTCTGATTTATTTTCAGAGACAAACAACCTAGCACAGAAAGAAAAATCCTAAAGCACAGCTGTGTGTTTTTTAACCATTCCTAAGTGATGCTGTGTCATCACTTAATCTTTCTGTGTTTTGGTTTCTTTATAGGGAGATACAATTGTTTTGAAAAGTCTTTGTGAGGATTGACTGAAGTACTAAGTACAAAGCACTTAGACTGAGAATGGCATGGAGTATTTGTTATTAATTATTGTTATGCTAGCTATGAAAGGATTAGGTTTTAAGCCCTCAGCAGGTATATATGGCCATATTTATTCCTTTCCAGGAATATTGGAACAGGTGGTAGCCAAACCAGAGCAATGCAATTGCTTTTATCTTCCCTTACCTTGAAGCAAAATGGCTCTGGATACAGATCAATGTGTGTTCAAATCCCTGATCTGCCACCAGGTAACTTTTCTTTTTTCTTTTTTTATCATTTTTTGTTATTTTGGAGTTTGTGAATTGTCTTTCCAAGCTGACTGTCAACCCTTCTAAAACAGAGAGCTGTTCCTCACTCATTTTGTACTCCAGATTGTCTAGGCAAAACTCTAGGGCATGTGAAATTTTCTTATAAGTGTCTGTTGGATGAATGAAAGAACACTAATTACTATTAGTACAAAGAGCATCACATATGAAAGCATAAATACATGAGATGGGCTATGGTTGATATTAATAGGGGAGGCTGAGGAAGATGAATATAATGAAGGTACATAAAAGGCATATCACTGAGAATCACTTGATCACTTGATCACCTGATATCCTGTTACTCATCGATTTGCTAGAGCGGACACCAATAATGTCTCCATTCATCCCTATTGCATGCTAGTGTAGCCCAATGGCATCTGCTTGCTCCAGGAACACGAAGAGCCTCAAGCCATTCATTCAGGGTCTTGACGAAGAAGTCTGACCATCTCGTAGGTGGGCAGCCACTCGATCTTTTGACATCCCGTGGAATCCAGTCGGTTACAGCTCTAGTCCAGTGGTCGTCTCCAAATCACATTACGTGTCCAGCCCATCTGATTTTCGACACCTTGGGAAATGAGAAAGTGCCCCTGATTCTCCATCATTGATGGGGGTCGGAACTCTGGATTCTTTCTCTCATTTGAGTGAAGTGTGATACTCCAAGCATAGCTCTTTCGATTCCTCTCTGGGAGACCCGAATAGTGTTCTCATCCTGTTTTCGTAGGGCTCTGAGGCGTATGCTAATGCAGGAAGAACAGTGGAATTGAAGAGATGTTCCCAGAGCCGGAGGTTCTTTGTTCTCTTAGCTATTTCTTCAATGCTCTTGAAGATGTTCCATGCTGCTCTCTTCCTCCTGTGCACCTCAGGTGCCAGGTCATTTGTCATGTTGAGTTCTTGACCTAGGTACACATAACTGCTGCATTCAGAGATGTTTGTTTCATTGAGAGCGAATGGAATATCAGGAATGAGTTCGTTTCTCGTGAACATTATCTTCGTGAGATTTAGCTGCAGTCCACTTAAACAAGGGAGAGTATTTTTCATCTAATTTGACCTTGTATTTCTTTAATTACTAAAGAGAATGGTTTTTTGTTTTGGGGCCACACCCAGAGATATTCAGGGGTTACTCCTGGCTCTGCACTCAGGAATTGATCCTGGAGGTGCTCCAGGGACCATGTGGGATGCTGGGAATTGAACCCAGGTCTGCCAAGTGCAAATCATATGCCTTACCCACTGTATTTTTGCTCCAAGCCAAGAAATGTCTTTTTACCACATAATTAAACCATTTGTATTTATTTTTTCATAGAAATTAAAATCATGTCTCTTGTCCAGTACTTTATTAAAATGGTTAAATTTTTATTATTTCTAGGAGATATTTATATATTAATAATTTGTTCACAATAGCAATGCAAACATTTTCCTAATTTTCTGCTAAAATTTTGTATTTTCCACGTGTAGAAACTGCAGTTAAATCTATCAAATGCAGCTAAGTTTAAGTTTTTCATTTGCATGTCAAATGACTTTTATACCTTCACAGCCTTTCTTCAAACAAAAATTTGCTTCAAACTTAACATGTTTCTATTGCAGCTTGTGGTTTTGTATTTAACTTTGAATCAACTTTGAATTGATTTGCATCAACCGTGAATTGAATCTTAGGGACAGGAAGCTTTCAGAACAATGGGAAGGGTTTGTCAAAAAGCAACAACTTTCAAGGTATTGAACCATGCTTTTCTTTTTTTTTTTATCACACTGGGTCACCTGAGTTAGAACTAGTACAAAATCTTGCTTGCTACCTTCGTTTCAAGAGAATGTCCTGTTTGATAATGAGGCTCCATACAACCTGTGACAAAAACTAAGAGCTTATCTTCTTAATAAAGCAAATCTGTAAAGAATGGAAGTATTTAAAGGCTTAAACCTTTATTTTCAATTGCTGAAATATGTCTACTCTGAACAACCAATAATCACATAACTCTGAAGCCAGAGAAGGTCACTTGATGTGGCATTTCCATTGAGATGCTGCACCTGGAGACTCAATATCCCATTGCACCCAGGAATCTCTGCTCAGCCCACTCTACTCTGAGAAGAAAAGAAGAAGAATATGACTTCAATGGCACGTCATGGATAATTGCTTTGAAATTAAGTCATCATTCCCATAAAGACCACAACAATGTAAGATCAGTTCACTTAGTTGATTGAGGCAAAATTTGACATTCAGTCAACCACTGGGATGGAAATGGGCGATGATCATGCTGGTGAGTCAGCTAAACAAGGTTTTTCAGATATTTGCTACATTACCAAAAGTTCCTGTCTCAAAAATGCATTCATCCCCCAAAATATAATGAATTCAACCTAGGTGAACCTAGTAACATTCAGTGATGCATCACTTGATAATATTTTGGTCAACAACCAACCACATATGTGATGGTGGTCCCAAAAGAATGCACCACAAAGCCTAGGTAAGCAGAAGGCAATACCATCCAGTTGTGTGTAATTATTTTCTATGGCATTTGTACAATGATGGAATCTTCTAATAACACATTTCTCAGAATTTCCCCCCAATGTTAGAGACACATCACTGGGTTTTTCTCATGCATATTTAATCACTTTAACCCTAGTGATAAGATGTTTCAAGGGAGACAGGCCAACACAAGAACAGGAAGGTATCAATGTCAGCTCTTTCCCAGTCTTAAGTTCCTCCTTGTACTATCATGCTACCTCCAATATAACTACAGTTTAGGATGGTTTGAACAGCTCCAGAAAAGAATATTATAACCTTGGATAAATAAGGAACTTTTTAAAAGTTCTATTTATTTTGGAGACTTGTGATGCAGCTCAATGATTGTTGGATAACATTGGGTTCTCCTTGCTCCTCCCACAGGAAGCTTAAGGTTTAGTGAGCTACTCTCACAACAGTGCCCCTGAGGCACACACAATTCCATCAAGTACTAATCATCCTATATTGTTTTCCTCTTTCTTTTATGTCATTTGCATGGTTTATTTAGCAATGTCCTTTTTGTATAGACACAGGAAGAGAGTTCATGCCATGCTTTGTAACGTGGGAGTTAATTGACTCCAAAACAATATTTACTCCTGGGCATCCATACTTACTTGATTTAAGCCTCAGTTGCCCTTAGTTCCTAGCACTTCAAAAGCAGGGTCCAGATAAAAGAACTGGATGGACCCAGGGCAAGCTGTAAGCGACCGTGGCATCCAAAGGAAACAAGCTAAAAGGCATAAGTATAATAATTTAAGAGCATAGTCATGGGACAAACTTTGTCATGACCCAAAAAGAAGTAATTGAATAAGGACCCTGCTGGGGTTAGGAAACACTAACCTGGCCTGAAACTGTTGTCTGAAATATATAGCGAGATGTCCCCAGGAAGAGCCAACCTTTAAGCTTAATATATCGCTTACTGTGTTCATACAAAATGACTAGAAATATTATAAGGAATAAAATTACTATGATTGTTTAAATGGATTACTAGCCGAGGAAAAGAGAAAGCAATACACCCTAGATGGAATCTGGCCCTTGAGCAGATCTCCTAATAATCTGGAGTGCTGAATCCTCAGATGAGATTTTGTCCTTGAGTTAACCCCCTAGAACTTCCCCTGAAGGGAATGGTTTTACCTCTGATTTTATGACAATGTTCAACCCTACCTATGTGTACCCCTTCATGATTTCTATATAACTATTCTCTAAGGGGCAAGAGGGGTAGAGGACTTTGAGGTTTATGAGGAGTCTAGGATGATGAAACATGACTGAGACTATAACTACGATTGTGCTGTAAGGGAGAAATTGGACTATGCTGGGGAGGCAAGAGAAATAAACTGACTACCAACCAGCCTGGGGCCCAGTTCCTGTTTCTCTGTTCCCCCATCCTTTGTCCGTTCGTCACTGTGGGCCAGCCAGGGGAACAGTTCTCAGCCCCAAAACGTTCAAATCGTGCATGTACCCCTGCACTTTTTCTTTGGAAACTCACAAGTGACAGACTGCAAACTTTTCATAGGGGGCTGGGTAAGTAACTCATTGGTCAAGTATATATCTCACATGTATGAGATCTTGGGTTTGATGCCTGGCATCCAGAAACAAATAAAATTTTTTAAAAAAACCACTAACACCCCACTTCTCTGTTGCATAAAAAAGATTATTTTAAATTGTAAAATATACATGGATTTATGATTTATGTTTTTTGTTTGGGGTCCATGCCCACCAGTGCTCAGGGCTTATTTCTGGCTCTGCACTTAGGAATTACTTCTGGCGGTGTTCATGGGACTATGTGGGATTCCAGGGATCAAATCTGGGTCAGCCTTATGCAAAGCAAAAACCTTATCTGCGGTACTATTGCTCTGGCCTGATTTACTATTTTAAAAATGTATTTATTTTTGGTTTTTGGGTCACACTGCTGTGTTTAAAGGCTGTAAGCACAGGGATCACTCTTGATGGTACTTGGGGACCATATGAAGTGTTGGGAACAAAACCAGATCAACAGCATGCAAGGCAAGTATATTAACTTTTAGACTATCTCTCCATCTCATGGTTTACCATTTCTATAATTTTTAAGTCTATAGTTCAGTGACATTCTATATATTCATCTTATTGTGCAACCATCACCACCAATATTCACAGAATATTTTTTCATGATTTGCAAAGTTGAAACTCTCTGACCATTAAATATTAATCCCTCATTTCCTCCTTCTGGCAATCAACATTCTACTCTCTCTGTAAGCCCACCATAGGTATCTCATGTGTGTGAAATCGTACAGTATTTTACTGCTTTTCAAATAGGATGTGCCATTTTAGATCACACCACAGTGCAACAGGGCTCTATTTAACATCCTCAGTAATTCTTTCTTCCTGGATATTAAATTACCCTACATACTTAATTATTCATTCATTGAATTCTTGCACAAAGTCTGCCATACAGCAAATGGTGGGCCTATTATGAAGAACACAGCAGATCCGGCCTGCCTGCGAGAAGCCTGCCGTCTGACATGGGAGTAGCGCATGGAACAAATAATTATGGCTAGGATGAGTGTTTACAAATATTAGTGTTCAGCTTGACAGACTAATAATTCAATAACAGATCAATAACCAATAATTCAATTCAATTGGCATTTAAATTATACCATATTATATGTAATTGTAATTATGCATAAATATGCTATTATACATAAACTTGCTACTATGCATAATCACCCCCCTTCCAGCTCAAGTTCTATGGCATTTTGTTTCTTGAAGGCACTAACTGGCAATGACAAGGGCAACCATTGAACAGTTTTGAATTCCGGACACACTCCACAAATTTAAAAGTATGCTGAAACACATTTGTGTGTGAAAAGCAGGGATCTTTTATTATCCTTAACCAAAGTCAGTACTACATGTTGGATGAATCGAAAGACCTCATATGATTTAAAATTGGGAACAGTGATCACAAATCGGCAATGTGGGGCCCAGTCCATATGATGCTGTAAAATTTTTTAATTAGCTGACAATACTTAAAATCAAGATACTGGGCCAGGGAGATGTCTCACTGGGTCAGAGCAAATATTTTGTATGCAGGAGGCCCAAGTTACATCTCGAGACATGCCTTGTTTCCTGGAGTGACCACCAAACACAGAGCCTGGAGTAGGCTCTGAGCACTGCAACATGTGGTCCCTAAATTCCCTCCAAAATTATATTTTATTTTATTTTTAATTTTTTTTTATTAGTGAAACACCATGAGGTACAGTTGTAGACTTACATATTTTTTTGTTTGGGTTTCAGTTATACAATGATCAAGTACCCATCACTCCATCAGTGCCTATATTCTCCACCACCACTGAACCCAGTAGTCCTCCCCCCATTCCCCCCACTCGCCTCACCTCTATGGCAGGGCATTCCCTTTTGCTCTCTCTTTCCTTTAGGGTGTTGTGGTTTGCAATAGAGGTATTGAGTGGCCATCGTGTTCAGTCTATAGTCTACTTTCAGCGCGCGTCTCGTATCCCAAGGGAGTACTCCAAACACCCTTTACTTGGTGTTCCCTTCTCTATCTGAGTTGCGTTTTCCCCCAGCATGTGTGCCAGCTTCCAAGTCATGGAGCAGACCTCCTGGTACTTATCTCAACTATTCTTGGGTCAATATTGTATTTTAAATGTATAGGTTAGAGAAACGTTGTTAAAATTAATTTGTCTACTACTTTTTTTTTAGCTATATACTTGTAGTCTAAGAGTGTTTATTTATTTATTTATTTATTAGTGAGACACCATGAGAAATACTCCACATCATTAATCATCAGGGAGATGCAGATCAAAACCACAATGAGATACCATCTCACACCTCAGAGACTGGCCCACATTCAAAAGAACAAAAGCAACCGATGCTGGCACGGATGTGGCGAGAAAGGGATCCTCCTTTACTGCTGGTGGGAATGCCGACTGGTTCAGCCCTTTTGGAAAACAGTATGGACGCTCCTCAAAAAATTAGAAATTGAGCTCCCATTTCTCCACTTCTTTAGCACAGCGGGTAGGGCATTTGCCTTGCACGTGGCAGACCAACCCGAGTTCAATTCCTCTGCCTGTCTCCGAGAGCTCAGCAAGCTACCGAGAGTATCTTCCCCGCATGGCAAAGCCTAGCAAGCTACCTCTGATGTATCTGATATGCTAAACACAGTAACAAGTCTCACAATGTTACTGGGCCCACTTGAGCAAATCGATGAACAATGGGAGGACAGTGCTACAAGTGCTACAGTGCTTTTTACTTGTTGTAATGTGCCTACCAGAGATATCTAAGTGGTACATTTAGCTTATACTATATTTCTATTGGACAGTACTGCTTGAGGTCCTTTTCCAATATGAAATATTTCTGAAACTTTCCTCCCCAGAGGGAATTACCATTTTAATTATGTCATATTATAAATTATTGGTATTATGCATAAACAAGTATTTCATTTACTAAGAAAACAATGCCAAGGGGAAAAGACTGATAATTTATATAAACTACAGCTCACATAAAATATAAAGCAATGGTTTTTATATAATTTTGAAGCATAATCACTTCTTGCTAGTTCCTATGTTAAAATAACAAACCTAACCACTACTCTGAAACTTTACTATTAGTTCAGCATTTAACATACTTTAATTTACCTAAGACACTTAGTAATTACAAGATACATTTTTCATATTTGTATATGTCACTAAATGCACATTGAAGTAAAATCATATCTACTCATGTAAAGACATTTCCTGAATCTTTTTACAAAAATCTTAAAGACTCCTGGCATACTTAACATTCCAAAGAGGCCATTAGTTTATGATTTTATTGGATAAATTAATTTTAAAATTCTTCTAACTTATTAAATAAGTGACTGTTAAAATTAATTTCCAGGAAAGTGGAACAAAAGACTCTCAGCCAAGACCAAGGGAATCATTTTAATTGGTCTTTTCCAATGGAAAATTCTTCTCATAATTACTAAATTATGAGAATTTAAATTACTATTTTCTTTGCAAATAAGATGCAATAAAGTTAAGTGTGATACTAATTGTAGACATAGATTACACAGCTGTGTAAGATGAAACATCTCCTTCCAGATCACATCTGTATAATCTACCAACAAAAAAGAATGGTTGAGGAAATTATGTGGTCAATTCAGGTACAATTAAAACAGCGAAGCATAATGATTTTTTTCCCCCGGGTGTATGAACACCTGATAGAGCTCAGGGCTTATTTCAGACTCTGGGCATAGGGATCACTCCAGGTTGTGCTCAGGGAATCACATGTGATGCCAAGGGATCACAGTGGGGTTGGCCACATGTAAGGCAAGTGTCTTAGCCTCTACAGGATCTCTTCAGGGCCCCACACCAAAGTTAAGCATAATTCTTAAACAAAAATATATTTTTGGACATTACTTTCCAGTTTGCAATTTTTATACAGATGTAATTTGGTAGACAACTTCATTGTTTCACACTACTAGTGTAACCAAGAGAACTTCCTGGGAGTAGTATCTTATTCCATGAAACATTGAAAACATTCATCTTTTTTTTTGTTTTTCTCGTTTTTCCTCCATAAATTATTACTATGGAGGAACTATTTTAAAAATGTTTTTTGAGCAATTAAAAGACAAAATAAAAGATTCCTAGTATGCGCATTAATGCTCCATTCCTCTATGTGAGATCCTCAGATTAGAGTTATTTCTGTTTGGGTCCTGGGATATACAGAGACTTTCTTTTGAATGTGTAAGAAAATAGGTATGGCACAGAGAAAGAGGCCTGAGTGATAGAACAGCAGGTAGGGTGCTCGCCTTGCATGCAGCCGACCAGGGTTTGATCCCTGGCACTCTATATGGTCCCCTGAGCCAGCCAGGAATAAGCCCTGAGCACAGGAGCACAGAGACAGGAGTAAGTCTTGAGTAAAGCTAGGTATGTCAAAAATAACCAAAACAAACAAACAAATTATAGCAGCTTGGTGAAGTTCAGCTGTTAGCAAATGTGTTACCTAACAATAATAGAGAAAATACAGTTCGTTAGTTTATCATAGACTTGGAAAAATCTTTATTATCATAAAACTACCACTCTTCCAAAGCAAAAAAAGTGCACTGGAGAAGAATGTGTATTCTTTCTTTTTGGGGTGTAAAGTCCTGTACAGGTCCAGCCACACATGCTAGGGGATAAGGGAGCTCAGATAGAGAAGGGAGCACCAAATAAAGGGTGTTGGGAGAATCCTCCCAGGATGGGAGAAGTATGCTGAAAGTAGACTATAGACCAAACATAATTGCCACTCCTTGCCTCTTTTGCAAACCAAAACAGCCAAAAGGAGAGAGAGAACAAAATGGAATGCCCTGCCACAGAGGCAGGGTGGGATGGGGGGGGGGGTCTGGGGGTGGGAGGGATACTGGGATCCGTAGTGGTGGGAAATGGGCACTGGTGGAGGGATGGGTACTTGATCATTGTATAATTGAAACCCAAGCACAAAAATCTGTAAGTCTACAACTGTACCTCATGGTGTCTCTTAAATTTTTATTAAACATTTAAAAAAAAGTACAGAGTTAGAATGGTGTGGTAGAAAATATATTGCTAACAAGTCTCCAGATTCCTTTAAAATACTTCAACTTTTCCATCTCTTGAGCATTTTCCCTTAAAATATACATATATTCTCTAGTGTAGTTACTGTAATGTAGCCTTCCCCTGCTTATTACCTGCTCAATTCAATTCACTGACATTTCACAAGGGCACTTAAAATTCAGTATATCTCAGATTCTTCTGAAAAAACAGGTTTTAAAGAAATTACAATTAACATAATAGAAGTGATGAAAACAGCATGACTGTCTTCCTGTTGCAGGAACTATACTTAGCCTTCTTTTACATTTAAGTTAGAATAATGTTTGTATCTCACTAAAAACAAGAGAGAAATACTTTTGGACACCACTGATGAGCTTGAAGTCTCCTAAATTTGAAGCTACGAAGGAAGCATCCTCTTCCTTTCTGAACTCAACCTTGGGGGAGCCAAATGCTTTCTGAACCACTAAGCTGAGAGCACAGACACAAAAAGACCTTTACTCTCTGTTTTTATAATAAGACATGGCCACAATTGATACCTCTCACCTGACGTTCAGACAAGACTCTAAATTTCTTTCTTGAAGTCCAGTGTAGTTTTTATTTACACCAGCACTGACCTGATGTCTGAGAATGTTTCTAGAGTTTAGGTTCTGTATGGGCCTTCGATGACAATACAGTTGGAACGATGTGGCATATATACACAACGGAATAGTACACAGTCATAAGGAATGATGGAATCATGCAATTCTTGGCAACATGAATTGAACTGATGATAACATGTTCAATGAAGTAAGCCAGAAGAAGGATAAAAACAGGATGATATCACTCATGTGTGCTATTCAGAATAACTGGATGAGGGAATGTCATGTTTTATTTTATTTTTTTAATTTTATTGAATCACCATGAGATAGTTTCAAGCTTTCATGTTTGGGTTACAATCACACAATGATCAAACACCCATCCCTCCACCAATGAACATTCCTCAACACCAATACCCCCAGTATAACCCCCCTTTCCCACCCTCCCCATGCCTCCATGGCAGACAATATTCCCCATAATCTCTCTCTACTGTTGGGCATTATGGTTTGCAATACAGACCCCAAGAGGTTATCATGTTTGGTCCTTTATCTACTTTTTGCACGCATGAGGGAATGTCATGTTTTAAAGGAGGATACCCAGATCAACTCTTGGTCCCTGAGTTTAGGAAGGAGAAAGGGGAAAAAGGAGTGGAGGGGAGTGGAAGTAGGAACTGGGGCCAGGTGAGAGAAGTCAGGTACAAAGGCAGTGTTAAGGCATGACAGAGTCAAATATCCAAACCACAGAGTCACGAACACTGAAATCAAAAGACCCGCACTTTAACAATGAACTCAGAAAGGTGCCTGTCAAGAGAGCAGGCTGGGGTGGGGTAGAGTGGGGGGATATGGGAAGGGACTGGGAACACTGGTGGAGGGAAGCTAACGTTGGTGGCAGGATGGTGCTGCAGTATTGTTTGTGTAAGACTAAGAATGGATAACTTTGCAAATCACGGCGTTTTAAATAAAAACATCCAAAAGAAAGAAAAGTAGTTATTATTAAGACCCAACTATATTAATCCTATACTTGGATGAATCCTGGCTTTGAGTTATAAGAAGATCTTGAACACAAAAGTGAAGTGTGAAAAAACCACTAATGCATCTGTTGTGAACATGGTTAGTGAAGAACATTATGCACGACTAAGAATATTCTAATGTGTTCAGAGGGTCTCTGCTAGCTTAGGAGAGATCAGCAAAGCCCAAAGTCCAATAGTGCTGGGGTTGGTAAATATAACAACAAGCATAGTGCTTTCAAGAATAACATCTACTGTACTGTTAAGCTTATGGTGTTGCTCAGCAAATATCTGTTGAACGAAAGAAAGAAAATGCCTAGGGACCTTAGAGAGATTTACTACCCCCCCCCCCCCAATAAAACAAGCACATGACCCAATTAAAACTTCAATCTACTTTCTTAGATACATGACTTTGGTTAGTCAGCTAAACCACAGGCCTCAGATTTCTCAGTGGTAAAATATAGATGATATGATCTATCTCTAGCTCAGGCTACATGTGACATTAGGTAAGGTAACACAGACACAGAGCTTAGCACTTAGAGGCACTAGTTACATTGCTCCTCACACAGATCTATTATGACTATACTACTTACTTTTGCTTCTATTACATAGAAATTAGAGGTATATGCCAAGATATCACTTAATAATAGACTGTTATTTGTACATGAATAGATGGGATTTTACTCCATTAGCAATAGATAATGCCATATTGTCTTAACTCAGATTGAGAAACAATGTCACTGAAGTTTTCTTGTAATATATACAGTTATATTTTAAGGCCATATTCTAAACAATTCATCATACACAAGTTGTGTAACTTTACTTTTCTATTCCTATATGTGTCTTTAATTTGCAGGCAAATCTCTAGGCTTTCTTGATGACCAACAGATTCAGAAAGAGTCACTATAACACCAAAGATGAACCCTGATGCCCCGGATATGACATCTCAGGTTTTCCCATAGGTACAGAAGTATCTCTCATCAAACATGTTTTACTTGCAATAGTAAAGGAGAGATAGATAGCATAGGAGTTAAAGTGCTGCCTTGAAAGGGATTACCTCTTCGATTACTGGCACTGCATATAGTCCCCTGAACAGAGAACCAGGAGGAAGCTCTGTGCACTGCCAAGTGTGACACCCTCCCAAATAAAAAAAATCCTGTGTTTACTTCCATGAAGATCTGAATGTTTCAGATTAAGTTCAGAACACTTGAATGATACTTAAAAAATGATACCACCATTAGACTAAATCTCAGGACAACAGTGTCTATGGAGTTCTATAATGATGTCAATACATCTAAGGCTTGAGGTCAATACTTAATTTCACATACAAAATTAAAGTTCACTGAAAAGCTTCTCAATGAACTAACTACTTTGAGGGAAAACTGTTAAAGAGAAAGCAAAAATATCATTTAATTAATAATCTCAGGTATCATCTACCCAGAAGTAAATTCTTACCTGTGTTTTCAGAATGTAGGGGAATTTACAACTACTTAAAATTTCCATGTTGACTAGGAATAGATTTGTAAAAACAGGGAAGCAATGTGAAATATTGATTATGTTCATTTCCATCTACCTAGTTCCACCTTTAAATATATAAAGGTGTGTGTGTGTGTGTGTGTGTGTGTGTGTGTGTGTGTACTTGCAAACATCCAGACTATGAAATCACATGCATAAGTGTCTGGGCTCTTGCACGTACAGATTTGAAAGTACTAACTAATATGTACTTATGACCTCCAATATCTTGGTATAGATGTAAAAGAGTCCTTCCAAACTAGATATTTTCAATATCGCACATACATGAAAAGATCTCTTCATAAGCTAAGAAGTATTATATTTCAGGGGCGCTATCACATTAGGATCCCAGATTCTTCTTCCATCCTAGTCCTCATTCAAGGCTAATGATAGTACTCTTTATCTGACATAGCTTCAAGTTTCCACTGATCTCAGTTCCATTTGTTACTCAATATACAGTCAGTTAAGCTAACCTTCAACTAAAGGCATGAGCACATTTGGAAATATGTCCAGACATCAGTTATAGTCATGACAATAAACTGTTCTGTGAAAACTGTGTCTCAGCCATACATAGATATTATTTTGCTAAGTGACCTCACTGCAACAGTCATTAAACTAAATGTGGATACGCCTTACAACTCTTAAAATATATATTTAAAAAACATTTACTTGTAAAGTTAAAATACCTGGCTGGTCCCACACAGATAGCTCTGATGCACCAGTATTAATTATCCACATGACTTGGTCTTTACAGCATAGGTGCATGTGGTATGTGTTGATTGTTCACTTAAAATACAGAATTCTGTTTAATCCTGCGAGCAGTGGATCAAAAGCTCTGTCTTTCACTAAGTAATGAAAGAAAAGTATTTAAAATTGTCATGGATGATTCTAAAAATAGAAATTTTCCATTAGTCTGGCAACAAAAGGTCCCTGTAGATTCCCTATGCTGGCAAGAAAAATGAGTCTATCTCAGAGCTAAAATTTCAAGTAGATTTTCCTTCTGTTAACACCCTGAATTTCCTAAAATGTCATTAAGACAGACATTTTAAAACTTACGATTTCTTTGTAGATCAAGAAAAAAAATTCTTATTTGAATCTCAAAGTTAGAACATAGTCAGTTGTGTCCAAATATCTAATATATTATTTTAAGGAAATTTATTGAAGCACTGTACATAGACCCTTACGATCTAACATATTTTAAATTCTATTATAAAGAAGCAACCCAAAGAAGCAGAAAACAATTAAAAGTAGATAGATTAACCTTCTTGCTCTATTATACAGCACAGACACATATACTGTGCTTTTATATATTCAACTTGTTCAAATAAAATTTGTTCAAATTAAACTAATATTGCAAAATCACTAATGATATATTTCCAAGAATACAGAGAGCTTAAAGAGACAAGAAAGCAAAGGAAATGTTTTATTATCTTCTATGTCATCAGCAATGAGTGAGAAACTTTGTCAAGTTAATTTTCTTAGAAGACTTTTTTGATACAAACAGTTATACATATCTGATACTCAGTCCTCTCTCCACCTTATTAGAAACCTGTGATGTACTCTGTAATAATCATTGTTTACCCCCTGGTGTTTATTTTTTTATTTTGCTGACTGAGTAAGAATTCTCAATAAGAATACTCAAATACAGCATTTTAAATAATGTACATTAATAGGAATCTATTCCATTAATTTGTGGTGTTTATTAAATGAAAAAATAATGAAAATACAATTTTTAAGTCTAATTAATTAAAATCAGTATTTGACATCTTATAAGCCACCAAATGCCTCTATTTTACCTTTATCCTCATTAAACCAGAAGAGTTTTCTTGCTGAGGCCTTTCTCATGCTAGCATCTCCTAAAATTTTCTAAATGAATCTATCCTTCTCAGAATTTCTCAGTAATCTTTCCAACTATACTTTCCAGAGTGTCATAAACTTAAACTCAAAACTCATTAGATAACTCATCTTCATATCCTAGAGGAACCTATTAATGAAGTTACTAGAATCCATTCAGGTGGATTAGCCTATTAGGGACTCAAAATACTAAGTAAAGGGACCCACCGAAAAGCATCCTACCTGGAATGCAGACGGAGCATCTGCTTCAAAAACTTCTTTGGGAACTCCAGGTTGTAGGATGGCACAAAACAGTAAGGGGTGATCAGGACCCTTCAACTTCACTTGCAAGTTTATAGTAGACATAGCCTTAAACACTGCTTTTTCTTGCTTGTGGTATTTTTTTTCTAAAGAAAGAGACTCAGAGTATTGTTCCACTCACTGTTACTGATCTATACTTAAATTCTATTATCTACCTCTGTTTGTAGGGCTTGCTGTCTATCCCACATCTCTTCATGTGGTGGAATCTTAACGCTCTGGTATCTTGCAGCATCTCCTATACAGCAGTTCATCAGCAATTTAAATGTAACTTGACCAAGATCTTTGTCTACAATTTACTAGGACTTTCCCCTGATGCTGCTCTGTCTTGTCATCTGACTCTTCCTGCCTACTAACATCTTTCTCTAACTCTACTCCCATTGATTTGCTCCTTCTGGACAGAGGGACTGCCATTCAGTTTTACTGAAGTACGCTGGTAGAATGTTGAACAGCATTTTTAACTAACATGCCAGTCCTTCAAAACCAATATGAAAGAGAGTGGTCCCACCACTTTTTAGGCTCTTCAGGTTCCCAATTTTTAGCACCTCAGTGACATAAAGTCAGCACAATTCCATATTTAGCTAACAGGCTGAAATTTTGTCTTAAACTTTTATATTCTAACTGCTTTGTGCTTTAAATATTATGCTGCTACCACCCAGTCACACTGGAAGAGGAAAAAAATTCTAGATTCAGCAGTATAAATGAAGCAACCTGTACTTCATACTTTTTATTTACTACTTAGAAATAACACAATTGAATAACTGAGATTATTTAGTAATTCTATAGCACCATTGCCCTTCCAAACTTATAGGGTACAACTAGCACATAATATTATATAAATTTGAAGCATAAAACATGATTTGACAAATGTATATATTTGATTTGATTACCACAATGGGCTGGAGCGATGACACAGCGGTAGGGAATTTGCCTGGCATGCAGCCAACATGGCCGACCCGAGTTCGATTCCTCCGCCCCTCTCGGAGAGCCTGGAAAGCTACCAAGAGTATCTCGCCCGCACGGCAGAGCCTGGCAAGCTCCCCGTGACGTATTCGATATGCCAAACACAGTAACAACAAAGTCTCCAATGGAGACGTTACTGGGCCCGCTCGAGCAAATCGATGATCAACGGGAGGGCCTTTACCTTTACCTTTACCACAATAAATTTAGTTAATGTGCATCACTGTTTCTAGTTCCTGTATCTTATAAACAGAACTTTTAAGATCTATTCTTTAAAGCAAATTTTATTTTTTATTTTTTTAAATTAATTTATTTTTTAATAGTGAGGCACCATGAGGTACAGTTGTAGACCTACACATTTTTGTGCTTGGGTTTCGATTATACAATGATCAAACACCCATCCCTCCACCAGTGCGCATTTCCCACCACCACGGATCCCAATATCCCCTCCCCCTCCCCAGCCCCCATCCCACCCTGCCTCTGTGGCAGGGCATTTCCCTCTCTCTCCTTTTGAGTGCCATGGTCTGGAAAAGAGGCATTGAGTGGCAATCATGCTTGGTCGACAGTCTACCCTCAGCATGCTCTCCCATCGTGGGCGGATCCTCCCAACACCTTTTATTTGGTGTTCCCTTCTCTTTCTGAGCTCCCCCTTCCCCTAACATGTGTGGTTGTTCTCCGGGTCATTGAGTAAAATTCCTGGTACTAATCTCTGCCATACTTGGGTGTTAGTTTCCTATTTTGTTACTTTATGTTCCCCAGATGAATGCAATCTTTCTATGTCTATCCCTTTCTTTCTGAGTCATTTCGCTTAACATGATACTTTCCATGTAGTACCACTTGTATGTAAACTTCATGACTTCGTCTTTTCTAACAGCTACATAGTAAGTACTCCATAGTGTAAATGTGCCAGAGTTTCTTCAACAAGTCATCTGTTCTCAGGCACTCAGGTTTTTTCCAGATTCTGGCTATTGTAAAGAGTGCTGCAATAAACAGACAATTGCAGATGTCACTTTGGCTATACTTTTTTGCCTCTCTGGGATATATTCCCAGGAGTGGTATTGCTGGGTCAAATGGGAGCTCAATTTCTAGTTTTTTGAGAATCATCCATACTGTTTTCCAGAAGGGCTGAACTAGTCGGCATTCCCACCAACAGTGAAGGAGTGTCCCTTTTTCACCACATCCGCACCAGCACCGGTTGCATTTGTTCTTGTGGATATGGGCCAGTCTCTGTGGTGTGAGGAGATACCTCATTGTGGTTTTGATCTGCATCTCCCTGATGATTAATGATGTGGAACATTTTCTCAATGGGACTATCTTAAACTAAGAAGCTTCTGCACCTCAAAAGAAACAGTGACCAAAATACAAAGACAGTCAACTGAATGGAAAAGGATATTCGCCAACTACACATCTGATAAGGGGTTAATTTCAAGGATATACAAAATACTGGTTCAACTCCACAAAAAGAAAACATTCAACCCCATCAAAAAATGGGGAGATGAAATGAATAGAAACTTTGACAAAGAAGAAATCCGAATGGCTAAAAGCACATTTTAAATACATAAACTTGTATTTAATTAAACTTGTGTTAATTATGATCACTGTGGTGCATATTATATTCAAGCAGTTTCTACCTTTGACCACCTTCATCCATCCCATCCCTTCCCACAACACAACTTTAGACACTTTAAATAGTACATCCCAAAGAAAGCAGCTCCCAAGAATATAGGAGGAACCCAGGAAAAGAGCACACTGGATGCAGGCAGGAGAAAAATGAGCATAATATACACAAACTTTGGATATTAAATTGGCTTTTACTTTCTCAGAACATATATATTCCTGTTAAAATTGTGAAGGTCTTAAAAAGGCAATGTTATCCTTGGGTACTGATCTCTTATTATGTATATATATATCCCACAACATGGTTGGAAGGAGACCTCTAATGCTGGAGGAGAAGGCAACTGGGATAGAGAAGGGCAAAAAACAGTTGGAAATGATCACGCTGGATAAGATCTGTGCTGAAAACAGATAAAGGAACAAACATAATAAGCTCTCAGTATCTGTTATCTGTACTGCAAATTATGATGCTCAAAGGAGGGAAGGTGGGGAGAGTCAGAAGACAGAGAGAAAGAGAGAGACACAGAAAGAGACAGAGACAGAAAGAAGTAAAGTGCCTGCTGTAGAGACAGGCTGTTGGCGGGGAATGGTGGGAGGGAATCTGGGGACACTGATGGTGGGAAATGTACACTGGTGGAGGGATGAGTGTTGGAATACTACAAGAGTGAAACCCAACTATGATCAGCCTTGTAAATCTGTATCTCATGATGACTCAATTGAAAATGAAAAACTGAAAAGAAATAGACAGCATCATGGCCCAAGAAAGAGTATAGGGAGTAAGGTGCTTGCCTTGCATGTGCCAACCTGGGTTCTGTCCCTGGCATCACATATCATTTTCCAAGGTCCACTAGGAATGATCTGGGAATACAAAGTCAGGAGTAAGCCCTGAGCACAGTTGGGCACGTCCTCTCCAACAAAAAGGAAAAACTGAAGACAATCACGATATTGCAGAGGAGTTTGGAGCAAAGAACAAAACAGCATTTTTTAAAAATTAAAATTAAAAAAAAATTTTTATTAGTGAAACACCATGAGGTACAATTGTAAAGTTACAAATTTTTGTGCTTGGGTGTCAATTATACAATGATTGAGTACCCATCGAGTACCCATCCCTCCACCAGTGCCCATCCTCCACCACCAATGATTCCAGTATCCCTCCCACCACCACCCCTACCTCCCCACCCCATCCTACCCTGCCTCTGTGGCAGGGAATTCCCTTTTGTTCTCTTTCTCTCTCCTTTTGGGTGCTGTGGTTTGCAAAAGAGGTATTGAGTGGCAATCAGGTTCGGTCTATAGTCTACTTTCAGCATGCATATCTCATCCTGGGAGGATCCTCCCAACGCCCTTTACTTGGTGCTCTCTTCTCTCTCTGAGAAGAGAGCACCTATAGCATGTGCGGCTGGACTCCAAGCCATGGAGTGAACCTCCTGGTACTTATCTCAACTATTCTTGGGTGTCAGTCTCCTATTTTGTTACTTTATATTCCCCAAATGAATGCAATCTTTCTATGTCTGTCCCTCCTTTTCTGACTCATTTCACTTAGCATGATACTTTCCATGTAGTACCACTTGTATGTAAATTTCATGACTTCATCTTTTCTAACAACTGCATAGTACTCCATTGTGTAGATGTACCAAACTTTCTTTAACCAGTCATCTATTCTCGGGCACTCGGGTTTTTTTCTAATTTTGGCTATTGTGAACAGTGCAGCAATGAACATTTCAACAGCAGATGTCATTTCAACTGTACTTTTTTCCTCTCTGAGATATATTCCCAGGAGTGCTATTGCTGGGTCAAATGGGAGCTCAATTTCTAATTTTTTGAGAATCGTCCATTCTGTTTTCCAAAAGGGCTGAAGGGCCTTTCCAAAACGCATTCCCACGAGCAGTGAAGGAGAGTCCCTTTCTCGCCACATCCACGCCAACATTGGTTGCTTTTGTTCTTTTAGATGTGGTGGGTCAGTCTCTATGGCGTGAGATATCTCATTGTTGTTTTGATCTGTGTCTCCTTGATAATTAGTGATGTAGAGCATTTTCTCATGTGACTTTTAGCCATTTGAATTTCTTCTTTGACAATGTTTCTGTTCATTTCATCACCCCATTTTTTATGGGGCTGTATGTTTCTTTTTGTGGAGTTCAACCAGTGCTTTGTATATCCTAAATATCAACCCCTTATCAGATGGGTATTGGGTGAATATCCTTTCCCATTCTGTAGATTGTCTTTGTATTTTGGTCACTGTATCTTTAGCAGTGTGGAAGCTTCTTAGTTTAAGATAGTCCCATTTGTTTATCTGTTTCCACTTGGTTGGTCAGTGGAGGATCGTCTTTGAAGATACCGTTTAGCCTCAATAGCGTGGAGGGTTTTGCTGGCCATTGTCTTCAATGTTTGTGGCCTGGTGTTGAGATCTTTAATCCATTTACTCTGACTTCTGTGCATGGTGTTAGGTCGAGATCTAAGCCCATTTTCTTTTTTGCATGTGGTTCTCCAGTTATGACAGCACCATTTGTTAAAGAGTCTTTCCTTGCTCCATTTCACATTTCTTGCTTCCTTATCAAAGATTAGATGTTCATAAATCTGGGGTTGTGTGTAAGGATATTCCACACTGTTCCATTGTTCTGCAGCTCTACCTTTGTTCCAGTACCATGCTGTTTTAATTATTACCGCTTTGAAGTAGAGTTTGAGGTTGGGGAGTGTAATGCCTCCCAACATCTTTTTCCCAAGAATTGGTTTAGCTATTCGTGGGCATTTGTTGTCCCATATAAATTTCAGGAGTGCTTGATCTATTTCTTTGAAGAATTTCATGGGTATCTTTATAGGGATAGTATTGGATCTGTATAATGCTTTGGGGAGTATTGCCATTTTGACAATGTTAATTCTTCCTATCCAAGGGCAGGGGATAGGTTTCCATTTCCTCATGTCCTCTTTTACTTCCTGAAGTAGCATTTTGTAGTTTTCATTTGTAGAGGTCCTTTACCTCTTTGGTTAGGCTGATTCTGAGGTACTTGATTTTCTGGGGCATGATTGTGAACGGGATTGTTTTTTTCATATCACTTTCCTCTGTCTCATCATATGCGTATAGGAAGGCCATGGATTTTCAGGTATTAGTTTTATGGCCTACGACTTTACTGTACAAGTCTGTTGTTTCTAGGAGTTTCTTGGTAGAAGCTTTAGGATTCTCTAGATATAGAATCATATTATCTGCGAATAATGAGAGCTTTATTTCTTCCTTTCCTATCTGGATGCCTTTAATGTCTTTTTCTTGCCTAATCGCTATCGTAAGTACTTCCAGCACTATATTCAACAGAAGTGGTGATAGTGGGCATCCTTGCCTTGTCCCTGATCTTAGAGGAAAGGCCCTTAGTTTTCCCCCATTGAGGATAATGCTTGCTATGGGTTTGTCGTAGATGGCTTTGACTATCTTGAGGAAAGTTCCTTCAAAACCCATTTTGGTGAGAGTTTTTATCATGAAAGGGTGCTGGATCTTGTCAAATGCTTTCTATTGATATGATCAGATGGTTTTTATCTTTACTTTTGTTGATATGATGGATTATGTTTATTGATTTATGAATGTTAAACCATCCTTGGACCCCCGGGATGAATCCCACTTGGTCGTGGTGTATGCTCTTTTTGATGAGTCATTGGATTCTATTTGCTAATATTTTGTTGAGAATCTTTGCATCCGTGTTCATCGGGGATATTGGCCTATAGTTTTCTTTGTTGGTGGTGTCTTTGTTTGTAAATCCTTGCCGGATTTACACACATGAACTCATTTCATTGACATTAGTATAGTATTATGTTTTCCTCCGTTTTGTGAAGGAAAGGGAAGCTTACATAGGTTACATAACTGCTCTGTGTTAAATAAGCAGTCTGTGTACTTCTGTTTCTTTGCTTTATATAATTTAAGTACTTATAATAATTCTTCAAAACAGCATAATGATGAGCAGCTTTGTGAGGGTCTAAAATAAAAACCAGCATAATTATATTCAACCTCCCTAGCTAAGATAACCAGCTACAGAGGACGGTGAAAAATACTACTCATTTACTAAAAGTAACAGGAATTGCTAGAATTTCTATGACAATATAAGAAAATAAATACTGGTGGTAGTCTTGTCATAGAATAACTGAATTCTCTTGGAAAAAGCTGTAGACCTACTCTGTTTGTACCATTTTACTAGATTTTATTTTTCTATTTAGTGCCAGAATTCCAATTTTTGACATGCTGTTTTAAATGCTTAAATAATTTGCACTATATATATGTATTTACATATAATTTAATAGTACTTTCAAAAATACCATACAACAGTAAATCTTAAATGCTTTATAATAAATTTAAGTTTGTAAATGTTGATCTTTTGTAAGAGCACAGAAACACATTTACTCTGTATGAATACAATTTTAATTTCTTCCTCCAGGGGCCGGAACTATAGCACAGCGGGTAGGGCATTTGCCTTGCATGCGACTGACCCGGGTTCGAGTCCCAGCATCCCATATGGTCCCCCTAGCACAGCCAGGAGTAATTCCCGAGTAAATGAGCCAGGAGTAAGCCCTGTGCATTGCTGGGTGTGACCCCAAAAGTAAATGAATAAATAAATAAATAAATTCTTCCTCTAGAGGAATTGTTTCTCCTAAGCATGAAGAGAAAATATACTATCTCTCATATCACAATATATATGATGTAAACAAATAATCCCCTCTCGGAGAGCCCGGCAAGCTACCGAGAGTATCTCGCCCACACGGCAAAGCCTGGCAAGCTCCCCAATGTTTCTCATTCCTAAAATACATTAAAATAATGGCTCTTCTAGCCTTGTCCCTTGTCTTGTCTTGAAGAGTTGAGTTTTTAATCAAGCTTTATAGTAATACGTACAGATTATATCGGGCACCAGTATCAACAGATAGTATAAACACACAGATACAATTTTTTGTGCAAAATACTTAAATCTTAGAACACATTTTGAGATATATATATATATATATATATATATATATATATATGCTTTTCGGGTCACTCCTGGTGATGCACAGGGGTTACTCCTGGCTCTACACTCAGGAGTTACTCCTGGCAGTGCTCAGGGGACCATATGGGATGCTGGGAATCGAACCTGGGTCGGCCGCATGCAAGGTAAACACCCTACCTGCTGTGCTATCTCTCCAGCCCCTCTATTCTATATATTTTTAAAAGTTATTTTCAACTCACTAAACTGATTTTATGACCCACTTAGGTCTTTAATGATGAAGATGTGTTTTTCGAGACTAAAGAAATGTGTGGATTTCAGTCTTTATTTTTTAAATTTCAGCAAAAGTGGGTTACTTACAGAAACTTGCAGATCCCCTTGTCTGTTGGGGAGGCAGACAAAACCTGTCATCTCAGGAGCCAAGAAAGGCACCAAGTCAATGTGGGGGGCACTTACCCCATTTTTTCAGGACAGTGACCTCCTCATTAATTACTTTGCAAATTACTCATTAAAACTTGGCTTTGAAAAGTTAGTCCTTGGTCCAGTTATTGCTGCCAGATTTCCTGTTTACATGGAACTCAGTGTGTTAGGTTTTATTGTCCCCACTGAAAAGTACTTTAGACAAGGAGAAAAAAAGGTGCATCAAAGCAAGAAACCAGATTCTGGCATCATGATGCACTGTGGCAAAAAATTAAGGAGCACTAGGAACATTTTTGGAGCACTTCAACATAACACTGTTTATACAGACAGTGAGGCAATTTTTTTACAGTTAGAAATTTGTTAGGAGGGTCTAATTCTCATTAAGTGTTCTCATCACAATGAAAAAAACTCGCTACACTAAAGTAAAAAAACGTTTTCAGTGAAGGATAACATACAATTCTTTTCTATCTCCGTGTCTCCATACCACTGAGAATAATTATAGAACAAACTTTTTGCAAATTGAGTATATAAATTATATAGCCAATATATGTTATTCAGTTTTACCTAAGATAAAACACAACCTCAAGGGTCATGTCAAAGAGTCTTTTCTAAACTTGTTTTATTTTGGGGACACATCTGGTGATTCTCAGGGGTTGCTTCTGGCTTTGCATCAGGAATTAGTCCTGGTGGTACTCAAGGGACCATATGGGATGCCAGAGATTAAATATGTGAAAGACAAATGCCTTATCTGCTGTACTATCTCTTAAACTCCTTTTCTAAACTTTTACAGGGTAAAATTTACAATTTGAGATCACTTAGAGACATGTGCTGTTGCCATTAAAATGATGACTAGTCCCAAGAGCTATCATGTTCTGGGGCTGTCACTGTATCAACACATATCCAAACTATTGTTGAAGCTTGACCTTTATTATGTTCTGCAAATGTAGCCTTGTTAAGTCTATTTTTTCCTCGATTGCTTCTTTAATGACCTTATTTAACTTTAAGCCTCACATAATTCAGTTTTGAATTTTATCATTTTGACTGCTCATTAATTTTTTTCTCCTATGTTTCAGTAGCCACAAAATATGAACGTTTGGCATTAACTTATGCCTTTTCTTGTATCATCATCTGCTTCCCCTGGGTATTAGCATATACTTGTCACCCACCTGGTAAATGCTCCTGGTGAGTATAGCTAGAATGGGAACAACTCTGAGAATGTGGCCCTTGAGGTCTAGGGAATCTAATATATTCCTAGAGCTACAAATCATCATATAACATTACATGTTTTAACTGAAATGACATTGTATTAAAGTGTCATTATAAAGTGTTGTTATAAATCAACATCTACTAAATACTACATCAAGTTCCCTACTTGAAGAAAAAAAGCATAGACAAGTCTAAATCATCCTTCACTACAAAACTGACCCCTTTCGGGGTTAATAAGTAAAATAGCAGAAATCCAAAATCACGTGGCAGTTATTGTGGCCGCGTGACCTTGTTTAACTTTTGTAATTAGCTGTAGAAAACAAATTATTTCACAATGCCTTTTCAGCATGTCTGATTTGGGGGTGTAAACTCTAAATAATAATGGTGCATCTTTTGTCTAAACAATGAATCTAGTCAAAGTAGATAGAGTGTTAACTAGAATTCATCTGCCTCACAGGCATTGGGAGGGGTGGGAGGAGGGGGGTTTCTTGGGGTTCTTCGTGGTGAAAAATAAGTATTGGTAAAGGGAAATGTGTTTGATATATGCATGACCAAGACTTAAACCTGAAAGCTTTGTAAATTTTCCCACAGTGATTCAATAAATAAATAAATTTTTAAAAAAATTGACCCCTTTCGGGGCCAGATTGTAAAGTAGATAGGGTGCTTGTCTTGAATGTGGCTGATCATGCCTTTTAATTCCAGGCATCCCATGTGGTCCCCCAAGGTAACCAGGAGTGATCCCTGAGCACAGAGCCAGGAGTATCAAAATTAAGTTCTGAGCACCACAGGGTATGGACTCCAAAATACAAGCAATTGACACCTTTTTCCTGATTTTCCCTTACTCTCCTCCCTCTTCCCTCAGTAGCCACTAATTTAGTCTTATCATTTAAAAGTCGTCATTGATCCTTTGAAAACCCATGGAAAGTAGCTGTATGTAGTACGGTAGTAACAAGTTTGTGTACCTTGCCACAGATTAGTTGTGTGTAAATGCACATAAAAGATTATCTGGAACACATTCTGAGGCTCTGGAACCTTTTATTTCTATCCAATAGTATGTGGCATGCATTGAATAATTTCTAAGCACCTTAGGATTTGATGTTGGGTTAAAGACAAACACAAACTGTACAGCTCTCTGGGACCTTTTAGTTCTCACATTAATGTTCTGAAGCACATTTCAGTGTGCAGGAAATTACACTTCCTTCCAGACATTAAGGGTATTCAGACATTACTTGTCATAAGGAATTAAAATGCAAGATACTTCTCTGGACTGAAAAATTAATATCTAAACACTACAGGGCAATCTTTCTCATATATGATTAACTGTATGTTCCCATACATGATTAACTAATATAAAAATTGAATACTCCTCAACTGATAAATTCAGTGAATCATTTGATTTTATATTTTCTGACACTCATAGTTAGCAAACTTATTTTCATTGAGGAACAAAAAAATAAACCAAATATAGTTCACAAGGGGGTGGAGAATATGAATGTGACATTTTTCTTAGAGATAGGGTTTGACTATTCTACTTCTAAATATAGAGTCATGGACAGAATTGTTTCAGACTGCAATGTAAAATAAGTGAGAAATGATCATTTCCTGGGAAAAGTAGACTTAGATAATTTCCTAAAGTATCATTAATCTTCTTTTTTTTCTCTCTTACAACATAGAATCTGATACTTTCTAATTTAATGATACAAATTTCCAGGTAATCACATTAGAAATGCAGAAACAGGGCCCAGTGTTGATAAGCCAGAATGGTTTAGCTGATTATAGTTTCTTCCTTAGGCAATTTTCTGAACCATTAGGATGCTACTTAAAACATACACAGGCTCCAAAGTAATTTTGTGGGGTTTATCTGTATTTTCCACTTCAGATCTCACCAAAGACATAATAAAATGCAATGTATGAATTTATTATATTCCATCAGAGAAGCAGATGGAATATTAACCCCTGAATGACGCTGGTGGGGTTTGATTTTTTTACTTCATATAAATGACTTACCTAGATTTTGTAGATGCCGGTTTGGACTAGCTAACTAATACTAGTACCAGCTCAAAATTTCTACTCCCAGAGCCTCATAATTTTAGTTTTAGCATTATAAAAGGGTATCTGTGACTTGGTAATGGGTTGCAAAGTCAGAGAGAATCAGACGCATGTTAGAGATATTTTCAACCAGACATCTGAATAAACTTTTCTGGATATGGTAATACAGAAATGAATGATCCTTTCTTCTAGCTCACTGCAACAATTGACTTTATGTTGCTGCTTTCTACTTTTTTCTGGACAAGATTTATTTCAAAGATATTCAGACCTAGGTCAGACATATCGCTTAGTGGCAAAATGCATGTGTTATCACACACAAGAAAAAACAAAACCCCTTAGGTCCAAGGCACTTAAATATATTTATGACAGCTCAGAGACACAACTGAGGTATCCAGAACTTGTGCTATAGGTATATTTTAGAACTTTACCAATGCCATTACAGTAAACTGAAAAATGATTCTCTAACTTATATCCATCTAGAGAATAATTAGAGAATCTGTAAGATTCATGGTACTGAATTAAATGTTGTTGATCCTAACTCTACTAATTTTAAAAGAATATCATTCTCTAAGGGATCTTTATAACATAGTCTTTTAATCATATACTGTCTTTCATCACAAATCCAAGCTGAGAGAGCAAATTTCCTCAGATGAGAAATAACTAAACTAGTTATTGAACTTTTGACTTTGTTGTTATTGGGAGGGTATCCCAAACACTGCTCAGGGAATCCAAGGTACAATCCCAGCATACATGCCCAGCTGTGCAGGCTGCAGAGCTCAATACTCAGGTCCAGTGATGCACTGCTTTTTAGAACAGCAATGTTGGGGGGGCTAATAGGGACACCCCTGTAATGCTTTGGGGTGGTGGCTACCAGGATTAAATATGGTGGTGCTCAGAGTCTCAAACCTATGCCAAGGCTCAAATTCAGGATAACCCTTTCAGTTATCTCCCCAGTCCCTGACTATTTTTATGGCAAGAACTTACTATGTCTGTCTGTCTATCATCCATCCATCCACCTGGCTATCCATCCATCTGTTAATCATAGCTCTGGGTACTTTACATTTCCTCCTGACCATTCCTTCACTACAAATCTGAGACAGCTGACGTAACAACATCCATTTTTGCAGATAAGAACACTAAGCACCTACTCTGGGGCAGATTTTGATATACATTAGAGACAACTTATCATGTCTAGGAGTCATCTGACTCTAACTGAACTACAGAGATGGTTTCACTCCCTGGTGTTATCTCCTTAAATTCACCGCTCTTCATCAGACTCATAACATCCAGGGCCAAATGCTAGAGGAAGGTGGACAATTGGAAACGAATCGTCATTTCTCTACAATTCTACACCCATAGGGATCAACTGCATTCTAAGTCAACCAAAAATCAAATGCTTGTGTAGTTACCAATGTCAGAAAGGTCGTCTCTCGCCACCCATTAGAGAGAGGTTTCACACAGCAGAAAGAAGTTTCACGAGCCACAGAGAAGGCTCCAGGTCAAGTGAGGAAGATGGAAGAAGTATTATCACAATCAACAGGAAAAATTCACTTATCACTGGAAAATTATTATGTTTTCTAATGGGAATCAAATAGAACAACAGTTTAATGGGAAAACAAACCTGAACGAATTATAATTATCCTTTGAACACTATTAGTAGTGAAAAGCAACTAAATATTCCTGGAACAGAATAGTTCGAAATCAAAATTACCTGTTTTGCACCAACAGAGTAATCAGCTTTGTTATTCTATTGCCTTATCTTCAAGAGACTGGCATTGGTAGAAAAATGAGACTATTGCCTTTAAAAACTCTCATCTGGAATTAAAAGGAAAATAAATATTTTGTTTTCAGACAAGAGGCAAGACTGTTAAATAGAACTTTTCTGTATAACCTTACAAGTTTTCATCTATTTAAATAGAAAGCAATTATATTTGTATCCTCCACCACCATTACAGAGATGTTAAAATGAAAGATGTTTCAGTCTGATTAATAATAAAAAGATAAAGAAATAGTGTTTGTATTGGGAACATATAAAAAATAAGTCCTTGAATCATTATGTGTCCAGTATCCTTAATCTAGGAAATACAAAACTCTTGACTACTTCAGAGTCTATATTTTAATCTTTGTTCTTATTGTTTTTTTTTATTTTTATTTTTTATTAGTGAAACACCATGAGGTACAGTTGTAGAATTACAAATTTTTGTGCTTGGATTTCGGTCATACCATGATCAAATACCCATCCCTCCACCAGTGCCCATTTTCCATCACCAGGATTATATCTCTCCCCCCCCATCTCCCCCATCCCCCTCTGCCACTGTGGCAGGGCATTCCCTTTTGTTCTCTCTCTCCTTTTGGGTGTTGTGATCAGCAAAAGAGGCATTGAGTGGCAAACATGTTCAGTCCAGCCTACTTTCAACCTGCATCTCCCCTCCTGGGAGGATCCTCCAAACACCCTCCATTTGGTGCTCCTTTCTCTATCTGAACTGTCCTTTCCCCTAGAATACCCGGCTGGCCTCTAAGTTATGGAGTAATCCTCCTGGTGTTGATCTCAGCTATTCTTGAGTATTAATCTCATATTTTGTTATTTTATATCCCCCAGATTAATGCAATCTTTCTATGTCTATCCCTCTCTTTTTGACTCATTTTGCTTAGCATGATACTTTCCATATTGTACCACTTGTATGTAAATTTCATGACTTCATCTTTTCTAAGAGCTACATAGTACTCCATTGTGTAGATGTACCAAAGTTTCTTTAACCAGTCATCTGTTCTTGGGCACTCAGGTTTCTTCCAGTTTCTGGCTACTGTAAAGAGTGCTGCAATGAACAAACAAGTGCAGATGTCACTTCGACTACACATTTTTGCCTCTCTGGGATATATTCCCAGGAGTGGTATTGCTGGGTCAAATGGGAGCTCAATTTCTATTTTTTTGAGGAACGTCCATACAGTTTTCCAAAAGGGCTGAACCAGTCGGCATTCCCACCAACAGTGAAGGAGTGTCCCTTTCTCACCACATCCGCGCCAGCAATGGTTGCTTTTGTTCTTTTGAATGTGGGCCAGTCTCTGAGGTGTGAGATGGTATCTCATTGTGGTTTTGATCTGCATCTCCCTGATGATTAATGATGTAGAACATTTTCTCATGTGCATTTTTGCCATTCGGATTTCTTCTTTGAGAAAGTTTCTGTTCATTTCCTCGCCCCATTTTTGGATGGGGTTGGATGTTTTCTTCTTGTGGAGTTCAACCAGTATTTTGTATATCCTTGATATCAACCCCTTGTCAGATGTGTATTCGGCGAATATTCTTTCCCATTCTGTAGACTGTCTTTGTATTTTGGTCACTGTTTCTTTGGAGGTGCAGAAGCTTCTTAGTTTAAGATAGTCCCATTTATCTATCTCTGTTTTCACTTGCTCAGCCAGTCGCGTGGCATCTTTGAAAATACCATTAGCCTCAATGTCATGGAGGGTTTTGCCAACTTTGTCTTCAATGTACCTTATGGTTTCTGGTCTGATGTTGAGGTCTTTAATCCATTTTGATCTTACCTTTGTACATGGTGTTAGGCAGAGTTCTGAGCCCATTTTTTTGCATGTAGCAGTCCAGTGATGCCAGCACAATTTGTTAAAGAGGATTTCCTTACTCCACTTTACATTTCTTGCACCTTTAACAAAGATTATATGATCATATGATTGAGGTGAGATGTCAGTGTATTCAACTCTGTTCCATTGGTCTGAAGTTCTGCCTTTGTTCCAGTACCATGCTGTTTTGATTATTACCACTTTGTAGTAAAGTTTGAAGTTAGGGAGGGTGATTCCTCCCATTTTCTTTTTCCCAAGAATTGCTTTAGCTATTCGTGGGGGCTTATTGTTCCATATAAATTTCAGGAGTGTTTGCTCCATTTCTTTGAAAAATGTCATGGGTATCCTTATAGGGATTGCATTGAATTTATACAATGCTTTCGGTAGTATTGCCATTTTGACAATGTTAAGTCTCCCAACCCATGAGCAGGGGATATCTTTCCATTTCCTCATGTCCTCTTTTATTTCCTGAAGTAGCGTTTTGTAGTTTTCTTTGTACAGGTCCTTTACTTCCTTAGTTAAGCTGATTCCTAGGTACTTGATTTTCTGGGGCACAATTGTGAACGGGATTGATTTTTTCATATAGCTTTCCTCTCTCTCACTGTTTGCGTATAGGAAAGCCATGGACTTTTGGGTATTGATTTTATAACCTGCAACTTTACTATACAAGTCTATTGTTTCTAGGAGTTTTTTGGTGGAGGTTATTGGGTTCTCTAAGTATAGTATCATATCATCTGCGAATAGTGAGAGCTTGATTTCTTCCTTTCCTACCTGAATGCCCTTAATATCTTTTTCTTGCCTAATTGCTATTGCAAGTACTTCCAGTACTATATTGAACAGCAGTGGAGAGAGTGGGCATCCTTGTCTCGTCCCTGATCTTAGAGGGAAGGCTCTCAGTTTTTCCCCATTGACGATGATGCTTGCTGTAGGCTTGTGTTAGGTGGCTTTAACTGTGTTGAGGAAAGTCCCCTCTAAACCCATTTTGGCTACGGTTTTCATCATAAAGGGGTGCTGGACCTTGTCAAATGCTTTCTCTGCATCTATTGATATGATCATATGCTTTTTATCTTTTCTTTTGTTGATACGATGGATTATGTTGATTGATTTCCGAATGTTCAACCATCCTTGCATCCCTGGGATGAATCCTACTTGGTCATGGTGTATGATCTTTTTGATGAGCAGTTGGATTCTATACGCTAGTAGTTTGTTGAGGATCTTTGCATCTGTGTTCATCAGGGATATCGGCCTGTAATTCTCTTTCTTTGTGGTATCTCTGTCTGCTTTTGGTATCAGTGTGATATTTGCTTCGTAGAAACTGTTCGGAAGTGTATTTGATATTTCAATTTCATGGAAAAGCTTATAGAGGATTGGGATTAAGTCTTCTTTAAAGATTTCGAAGAATTCACTGGTGAATCCATCCGGGCCAGGGCTTTTGTACTTGGGGAGACATTTTATTGCCATTTCAATTTCCTTGATGGTGATAGGTCTGTTCAGTTATTCCAGGTCTTCTTGGTTCAGCCTTGAGAGTCTGTAGGAGTCTAGGAATTTATCCATTTCCACGAGGTTTTGATGTTCCGTGGCATAAAGCTTCTCAAAGTATTCCCCGAGGATCCTTTGAATTTCTGTAGTTTCTGTTGTAATGATCCCCTTTTCATTTCTGATTCGGTTTATTAGGGTTTTCTCTCTCCCTTTCTTTGTGAGTTTTGCTAGGGGCTTATCGATCTTGTTAATTTTCTCAAAGAACCAGCTCTTGGTTTCATTGATCTTTCGGATTGTTTTTTGGGTTTCCATCTCATTAATCTCTGCTCTGAGTTTTATTATTTCCTTCCTCCTGTTAGGGTTGTGCTCCTTTTGTTGGTCCTTCTGCAAGTTCTTAAGCTGTGAGGTTAGTTTATTTATGTGGGCTCACTCCTCCTTTCTGAGGAATGCTTGTAGAGCTATAAACTTTACTCTTAAGACCGCTTTTGCTGTGTCCCATAAGTTTTGGTAACTCGTGTCCTCATTTTCATTCGTTTCTAAGAATCTTTTGATTTCCTCTTTAATTTCCTGTCTAAGCCACTCGTTGTTTAATAGTGCACTGTTTAATTTCCAGGTGTTTGATTTAGTTTTCTGTTTTTGTGTGTGATTTACTTCTAATTTCAGCGCATTATGGTCTGAGAAGATTGTTGATATAATCTCTATCTTCTTAATTTTATGGAGGCATGTTTTGTGGCTCAGCATGTGGTCTATCTTGGAGAATGTTCCATATACGCTTGAGAAGAATGTGTATTCAGCTTTTTGTGGATGAAGTGTCCTGTATATATCTACTAAGTCCCTTTCTTCCATTGTTTCCCTCAGATGAAGTATGTCCTTGCTAAGTTTGAGTCTGGTTGATCTATCAAGAGGTGACAAAGTGGTGTTGAAGTCTCCCACTAGTATTGTGCTGCTATTGATATCTTTTTCCAAATCTATGAGCAGTTGTTTTAAGTACTTTGCTGGTCTCTCATTAGGTGCATATACATTTATTATTGTAAGTTCTTCCTGTTGTACAGATCCTTTGATCAATAGGAAATGGCCTTCACTGTCTCTTATGACCTTCTTCACTCTGAAATCGATGTGGTCTGATATTAGGATGGCTACTCCAGCTTTTTTCTGGGAGCTGTTTGCCTGTAGGATTGTTTTCCAGCTTTTGACTCTGTGTCTGTGTTTGCTTTGACTATTGAGATGTGTTTCTTGCAGGCAGCAGAATGTTTGGTTCAATTTTCAAATCCATCCTGCCACTCTGTCTTTTAATTGGTGCGTTTAGCCCATTGACATTAAGAGAGATTATTGGTATGGGATTTTGTCCCATTGTTCTGTTGAAATTTGGTGTATTTGAGGGGCCTTTCTTGCCTTAAACTAGCCCATTTAGTTGTTCTTGTAACCATGGATTTGAGTCTATGAAGTTCCTGAGCTGTTGTCTGTGAAACTGTGTGTTGTTCCTTCTATTATGAATGAGAGTCTCGCTGGGTAAAGTATTTTTGGAGGGGCATTTATTTCATTGAGTTTTTTTTCACTATGTCCCACCACTGTTTTCGGGCCCTGAGGGTTTCATCAGAAAAATCAGCTGTGAATTTTAAGGATGCTCCTTTGTAAGAGATTTATTTCTTCGATCTTGCTGCTTTCAGAATTTTGTCTCTGTCTAAGGTTTTGGTCATTTTGATCAGAATGTGTCTTGGGGTATTTTTATTTGGATTTCTTCTAGCCGGTACCCTTTGGGCCTCCTGGATGTGGTCACAAGTTTTCTTCAGCTCTGGAAACTTTTTAGCAATAATTTCTTTGACAGTTTTTTCTTCATCAAGGTTTTCTTCCTGTCCCTCTGGGACTCCAATAATTCTTATGTTACCCCTCTTGGCTTCGTCACGATCTTCTCTTGCCATCTGTTCCCGAACTGTGAGTCTCTTTTCCATTTTCTGCTCTTTTCTGGCAAGTCTCTGAACTTGATCTTCGAGCTCACTGATTCTGTTCTCAGCCGCTGTTACTCTGCTGCTGAGGCCTTCCACTGAGGTTTTCAATTCGGCTACCAGGTTTTTCAGGTCCGACATTTCCAATTGCATTTTCCTCATTTCTGCCTTCAAATCCTCTTGTCTTTTATTGGCATTGCTTTCCATTATTTCTTTTAGTTCCCTAAGCATCCTAAGTAGCTCCATTCTGAATTCCTTGTCAGAGAGGTTGTCTAACGCTATAGTACTGTTGGTGTCTTCTGGCCTAGCCTCGTGAATAAGAAGGTTTGCTGGGCTTTTGCGTTGCTTTACCATTATGACCAGTGTGGTTTGGTCCTTCACAGTCACTGTTACTATTCTGGTTGAGTGAGGAGAGACTGCCAGGAGCCGTTCAGCTTTTTTGCTGCTAGATGGGCCTCTTCTACCTTTCTGAGTCTGACCTTCTTCTCAATCAGGCGTTATCCTTTGTTTTATAACTGACATTGAGTGAAACTTTTGGAGGAGGTGCTATTTACTACTGAGCTTGTACAGCTATTTTCAAACAGGACTTTTGTTGGAAATGGAGTAGGCGAGTGGGATGTTGTTGAATTGTAGTAGAAGAGGTGAGAAATTTTTGGTTGGTATTAGGTGACAAGTTGATGAAAAGGATGAAAGGATGAAGGTCCAAATTGCTTGGATTGAGTGATATACCTGTGGCCACGTAAGCGTCCACCCGCCAGGAAGAAGGCCACGCCCACTTTTAGGAGGTCATGCACCCTTCTTAGAGGCCACACCCCTAGCCAGTCCCAGGCCACTCCCTCCCAGGATCCTGGATGGGGGGGGGGGTGCGGGGTGGGGGGGTGCCGATGGACTGCTGGGCAGGCCGGTCCCGGAGCTGGACGCGCGGCGGGGTCCGTGCTGTCCTCCGGCGGGGATTGGTGGCCAGGCGGCGCTGTTCTTATTGTTTTAAAAAAATCACATTTCAATGTATAATGATGGGGAAGTCCCATTTCACTTCCCATTGAGTCTTTATTACTTGAATTATCTTATTATTTATGTTATTTATAATATACCATGCACAAAAAATTATGCCAATATTTTTTAACAAGGCACAACTGCTAGACTAACTTAATACCTAAGTGATTACAGGCTATATTGCCAGATTTTCTAAAGCCGAAAATTCAAAAATTGCAAAATATGTTCTAGAATTTTACTGAAGCTACTGTAAGAAAGTAGAAGCTATTTTTAAATTTAAGCACATTTTTAAATGATTAAAAGTATGATTAAAAGTATGATTAAATGATTAAGAGTATCTTCATTTACAAAGAGTTCCAGTAAAGTTAAGCTGAAGATTTTTAAAAACTAGCATGTTGTCCTATAATGGCAGACAAATGACAACTTAATGTACTTGTGAATTAACATGTGATGCACTTTTTCAAAAGTATTTTTTCTCCAAAAACAAATAAATGAGAGGAGCATTAGCCCTCAGTACACTGAGCTATTGTTGATGCTCTTTGTCGAGAGACTTGTTTGTCCTTTAAGCGGCAATGGTTTAGGACAAACTGTGGCAAAATACATTAATATTACTCATCACTGTTTTCTGTTTAACTTGGTTAATCATTGATAAAGCTCTCTTTTCAGCATATCCTCTAATTTAATGGATGTTTAGAACAAAAGCTACCTTACAAAGTTTTGCAAATAAGTAATTCTATCCACAAAAACTCAAAGTTTTACTGACATTCACAGATAAAATTTATGAGTAGATCTGAGAGTTCAGAAGGTTAACAGATAGAACTTGATTCAATTTGATACTTATTACCTCCCCTTAAAGAAATATTGGGTCTTGTTTACAACACTGGTAGCAATACTGATTGTAAGATATTAATAAAATATTTACCCAAATGAAAACACATTTTGATTATAAAATATATGGTTGGAAAGCATATTGATTTCTTTTTTTCTGTATGCCTATTTGGTCAATTTATCATGAACAGCATTGACATAGTAAAGAAGAGACCTGAAACCCTAAACCTTGTTGCACACAAAACAAAACTTAATTTCAGTCCAACTTATAAAATTTAATCCGATCATTTTTAGAGAGAAGATTATATTTAATTTATCTAAGACCCTCAAGTCATAGATATTTTTTTCCCCAGAGATCAATAAAAAAAATCTGAAGGAATTCATTCTGGAAGGAAAAGAGAATTATTATTATCAATTCTTACTACACAAATGATGAGAAAGTTCATTTTAAAATTACTATGTTGGGGCTGGAGTGATAGCACAGCAGGTAGGGTGTTTGCCTTGCACGCAGCCGACCTGGGTTCGGTTCCCAGCATCCCATATGGTCCCCTGAACGCCGCCAGGAGTGATTCCTGAGTGCGGAGCCAGGAGTAACCCCTGTATACCACCAGGTATTACCCAAAAAGCAAAATAAAATAAAATTACTATGTTAGGGAATCATAGAATTCAGTGTGTTTATTTGGACTAAGACCAGTTCAGCACTACAACCAAAGTTATAGGACTTTGTGCTTATTTGGACCAAAACATTAAAGATTTAATCAGAGAAGATGATGGCTGCCTTGCTTGTCCCTTCTGCCACATGGTCCAGAATCTTCCCAGAGTGGCCAGGCCTCTAGGAGTGGACATCATCAATCTCGATGCTGTCAGCTTCATCAGAGCAGCTGATTTCAATTTGGAAGTTTGCTGAATTCACTGGGAGATTAGGAACATTAGGGTTTGGGTTTAAAACTCCCTCTCCACGGCTGGCAAGATAGAACAGGGGGTGGGTTGCTTGCCTTGCATGTGGTTGACCGGGGTTAAATCCCCAGCATCCTTTTTGTTCCACGAAGCACTGCCAGGAAATAAAATAAAATGAGTGCAGACCCAGGAATAAGCCCTGAGCACTGCTGGTTGTGACAACCCCCCCCCCCCCCCCGCCCCACAAACAAAGAAACAAACAACAGCAACAGCAATAAAAAATCTCTTTCCATACCCCATCCCTGGAGAGAGAACCTGCAAGTTAAAAGGACAACTCAAACTTCTCCAGCCTGACAGCTTGAGTAAAACATAGTCTGCAAAGCAGAGGAGACTAAAACTGGAAATAAGGTTCTTCAGCACTTTTCGAGTTATGGTTTCTTTGAGAACTAAAACCTATAGCCTCTTTTCCAAAAGGGACAGGAAGAAAGGAGGGAAGGAGGGAGGAAGGGAAGGAGGGAGGGAGGGAGGGAGAAAAGGAAGGAAGGAAGGGAGGGAGGGAGGGAAGGAGGGAGGGAAGACAATAGAAAAAAAGAGAGAAAGGAAAAGGAAATGAAAGGAAGATAGGAATATACATAGTTTGCCAGCATTTTACACAAATATCAAAGGAGAAATCAAATAATCCAGGATCCCAATGAAATCAGTAGAGCTTCAGTCATTGAGTCACTGCCCCCAGAGCCCTCTGTAACATCAGTCATGTTCCTTGCTTTCTAATCTGGAGTTCTGCTGCACGTCTCTCACTGGGCGAGTGAGCCTGGGCTCACTGTTGGTGGGAGAGAAGAGGGGTGTTGTGATGCTCCCCCTCTCTTGCCTCCTAATCAGTAGTCCTCACACTCAGTCCTGGCTGAAAGCTCTGGACACTGCGCCAGCTTGGCTGTCTTTTGCGAAATGGGGGAAACTCACACACACAGTTTCTTTTCGACATTCCCAGTATGTCTTTCCAGGGCTAAAAACATGATCCAACAAGAAAGCACATTCTACTGTTTCAGGGAAAAATTCGATTCAAAGCACCTACTTTAATGTGTTTGGTCCAATTGACATTTTTGATAAATACATCAATTGTTTAACAAGCACTGAGGAGAAACTGCAAACACCCGACAGGCATACATCCGATTTGCACTACCCTGTAAGAGCTGGCAAAAGACAGTGTCTGGAAAGGCTTTTAATGTTATTGATAGCTTATTGAAAAAGGCTCAGTGGTCCCATTGGGCCCGAATCACTACTCCTGCTCAGGAATAAGCCACTTAGAAAGCAAATGCGGGGGGAGGGGGACACGCTCAGAAATAAGTGCTTCGCGATGTCAAAATCCAAATGACTTGCCAGCCTTGAAGCACTATCGCCAGCAGGCGAAACTCTAGAATACAACCCAACAAGCTGCAAGAGTGCCTGGAAAAGAAAAGCACCAAAACTTCAAAAGAATCCCATGCAGATAGAAAAATCTTTCTTTAAATAGGTAGTTTCAGGAACCATTTTCTAGCTAGGATTGTCACAGAATACATCATGGTCTTCAAGTGTGTCATTTCCGATACATCCTTGCTGATCGAACAAAAATGTCGAGAGGAGGGGTATGAAAAAAGGCAACGGTCAAAAGGAAAGAAAGGAGAGAAGGGGAGTGGAAACACGGAAAGAGAACCCTAAGTACAGGGAAAGAAGTGAAGCAGCTGCCCCAAGCTGGCCAGGGAGGGAAGGATGTTGGCATGCACTCAGGAGAATTGGTGGCTGGGAGTTTTCAGTCTTAGTGCTTCGTGGCAGAAGAGGAAAAAGAACACACTTTTTTTCTGAGGCTAGTACATAATGATTTAGTTGTTTAAATTTTTTAAATTTTACTTTTACTTTTCCCTCTTCCGAGCCCGGCAAGCTACCAAGAGTATCCCGCCCTCATGGCAGAGCCTGGCAAGCTACCTGTGGCATATCTGATATGCCAAAAACAGTAACAAGTCTCACAATGGAGACGATACTAATGCCCACTCGAGAAAATCAATGAACAACGAGAGGACAGTGCTACAGTGGACAGTACTACTTTTACTTTTATTTACTGGTTTGGGGGTGACCAGTGGTGCTCAGGATTAATTCCTGGCTCTGCCCTCAGAGATCACTCCTGGTGGGGTTTGGGGAACAATATGCGGTACAAACCCAGGTTAGCCCCATGCAAGGCAAGTGCCCTACCCACTGCATTATCTGTCCAGCCTCTGATTCAGTTTTTAAAATGTATTTGTACGTATCATATGCACAAGCACAAGAACACATTACATGTATATGTAAATATATAAAAACACATATATGTAAAAAATATATGTACATATATATAAAATCATCTATTTTTTTGCATGAAGATGGAGATTTGTAAATGGCAACCTGAAGAAAGAGGAGTTCAAAGTACTGTTTTTAAAGCAGTAAGTTGGAGAGTTGAAAAGGTAGTTCAGTGAGTAGGGTGCTTACCTTGCATGTGGGTAACCTGGGTTTGATCTATGGTACCCCATATGGTCCCATGAGCCCCACCAGGAATGAGCTCAAAGTGTGAGACCAAAAATAAGCTCTGAGGACCACACCCAAAAATAAAAAATGTAGTAAGTTGGGATATCTTTGAAGAGCACTGAGAAGGAATAATGAAATCCTGATCTACTGGCATAAATCCTGATCTACTGGCATAAGACACTGTGTAGTCTCCACAGTGAAGTTACTGGAGTTTTCATGGTTACCGGTACCTCTAGTAACATCATTATATTTATGTGCATGTGTGTATGATACCCACAGATACACATTGTAAAAATTGAGTCATCACTATCTAGTCTCAATTTTTGTGTGTTTATTTGTTCTTTTATCTCCTCCACCAAGAGGCATAGAGCCCTTCTTTGGTGGGCTTTGGGGAGCTGGCTCCTGTTTGCTGCTAGTTTCCCTGGCAACCACATTTTGGCTACCTTGTTGCTCAATAGGCTATGAATGTGGGACGAAACAGAGGCAAGAAAAAGAAGGGAAAGGCAGGTCAGTACCTTTTCAAGCAGTTCTTGATGAGAAATAGGAGAGGAGGCCATGCCGACTGGCATGACGTTGAGTTCAGATTGTCTAGGGGTTTCCATTATCCTGGCATCTTTGCTCCCAGGAGACATTAACATCGAGTCAGCTGTAGAAATGGAAATTGCAAGATGTGGAGGGTGACAGCATTCTGAACAGCAGCTTCTGGTCAGCACATGGACTTGGTTTTTAAGAGGCCAGTTGGCAGGATGGTGTGTGTCTCCATACTCTTATGTACTAGACGATGTGAGGCGGAAAAAGCTCATTTGCACTTTGCTGTCGGAACCATCATTCTAACTCTGAAACTCTTCAGTAGAGCATGAAATAGTGACAGGCCCTTGATGACAGAGTGCAGGGGGTCCAAATGTGGAGATCACACTTCACAAGGGAAACCAAGCTTGGGCTATTTGAAAACCCCAAGTGGCACGGGGTTTATGTCTAGACAGCACAGCTTTCTGCCTGGAGGCCAACTGGGAGCACTTCAAGTGTCTCAGAATCCAAAGACCAAGATGGGATGACTTCCAGTTTGTCTGACAATGCATGTAATGATTTACTATCATAGAAAGGAACTTGAAACAAATTATATTACGCGAAAAAGCCACTTACAAAACAGCATGTTAAATAATTTCATTATTTTATAAATAGAGGTTCCAGAAATCTTGGGAAAAACATGCAAAAGTGAAGACAGAGATATTTTGAATGTGAAATTACAGGTGGTTTTATTCTTTTCTATTGCTCAACAAAATATTTAGTTTTTTCAACATTTAAAATATGAATGGTATGATTAGGATGTCTCCAAGTATACTAAAATTATAAATATAATATTGTGTCCAGTACGATAGTACGGCAGGTAGGCACTTGCCTTCTTTCAGACCAACTCAGGTTTGGTCCTCGGCATCACATAAGGGTTCCCCCAAGTCCTGCCAGGAGTGATGCCTGAGTGCAGAGCCAGGAGTAAGCCCTGAGTATTGCAGGGTGGGGCCCTAAATCATATATATGTATATATACACATATGATATGTTAAATGTATTTTAAAGCATATTGGCAGGCATTACTTAACCATGACATTGAATTCATGAAAAAAAATGTCAATTTCATAAGTGATTTCTAAAAACTCCTAAGAGAATTCTAAGGATCTCTTTAGGGAAAGGCAATGAAGAGAAGAATATAATGTAGGATCCAGTGTGTATAATATATTCACAAGATTGTTTAAGATCTGTTAACTTCTTCAGACCTCGTGAAACCTTCATTGAAGACATTTTCCTATTTAGTTATCACTTCCGGGATAAACTATTTTGTATGCTTTACTTATTTGAAAAGACAAAATATCGGAGGTTCAAAAGGATAGCGAGTGAAGATGACAGTTTCTCAATTCCTGGCACCAGGGTGGAGGGGGAAACTTCCTTCCTGTTCTACTTTTTGGTGACTTTACTCTTTTGCTGACTGGGTCTTGACTCCTGTAAAGAATAATGCTGCTTTGTCCCCTCCCTTTTAAGTTCTTCCTTTTCCACTTCTGCTACTTCCCAGTCATCTAATCCCTCTGTGCAGGGAAAGAAAACTTAGTTCCAGTAGAGAAGAAAGGGTTCTAGACTAGAAACTTACGAAGGGCAGTAGGGAAATTCCTTAGATGTATAATGTTGCAAGAGCTACAGGTATGGGGGCTGGAGTGATAGCACAGCAGGCAGGGTGTTTGCCTTGCACGTGGGAAACCCGGGTTCAATTCCCAGCATCCCATATGATCCCCCGAGCACTGCCAGGAGTGATTCTTGAGTGCAGAGCAAGGAGTAACCCCTGTGCATCGCGAGGTGTGACCCAAAAAGGAAAAAAAAAAGAGCTACAGGTATGACTAGGTTAAACATAAGAGACAAAAATACCCCCATCTTCACTAGACTGTTAGTCGTCTCCCAACAGAATATAAGCAGCATAGGCAACTACTCTGCACCAAGTTATTAGTGCATTAGACATTTTAAATGTATTTTCTTGCAAACTCACCAAAAATACTTCTCTACTAGATATGAATGGCATCCAATCAAACAAGGGAGTTTAGGCTGTGGATGGTGTAACATAGATGCTTAAATTCAAATTCTGGGGCCACTCCTGTGTCCATTTCTTCACCTGCTATTCAGAGGGACACTGCGGAAAGTACCTAACCTCTCCGTACTAGTTTCCTAAAACATAGAAGAACAATATGGTGTGTTGCAGGAGAAGCTGCTGAAAACATTAAATGAGATAGGGTGGAAGGTGGGGGAACTACAGAGTCCTTAGCTTGATACTGGTCATGCAGTTCTAGAATAGGCATTGATTCACTGATTCTGAGAGTCCACGTGTGTCTGAGTGAAAGCTCTTTCCCTGCCACAGCACATCCCATACAATGCAGCTATTGCTCAGGGAACCTTCCAAGCACAACTGTGACCACGTGCAGGGCCAGGAAAGTCATTCTCCTGTCTCATGCAGTATTCATGGAGACAGTTCCTATCTCCAGTTCCCACAAATTTATGGAAAACAAAGGGAAACAGCAAGTGAACATTTTGTGAGCATTGAGATCAAATTTCCAAACTTGTATAGTTCCAGGTATGTGTTAAATGCTAAAGTGTTACCAAATCTGTGGGTCTAAACTGCCTTTAACTGATTCTATTTCTATTGTATGTAAAACACCGACATACAATAAGAAAATTCTTATATATAATTCTGTCTCAACTGATTATGAAATCTATTTTTTTGGAGGGAGGCCCACCCAGTGGTGCTCATGAGACTATATCATTGCCAGGGCCCGAACTCAGGTCAGCTATGTGCAAGGCAAGTGTCCTGCCCACTGTACTAACTCTCCTGCCCCATGCAAGAATCCTTCCTTAGTGGTTGCTCAAATAATGGTATTGTTACTTTTGCTTTGCTAGTTTAACAAATAAAAAATATGACAGTGGACACAGAACTCCAACTTTACAAATTAATTCACTTTAAAAATTACTTTTAAAAATTAGCAAAGGAAAAAACTTACAATTTTTTGTCAAAGCACAAACTATGCATTTAAGTAGTGACAATCAATCATTTGCTTTGTGCTCTAAATCTATGAATCAATGATATATAATGATGTATTTTAATGGACAAAATATACATCGCCCTTAAACCTATGGGCAAGAATTTGAACATATATACCACATATTCCATATCAACTCCTTACATTTTTGACATGTTATCATTTGCTATGTTCCATCACATTCTATCATTTTGTCTTTTAGAACTGTTTATGGTATTTTATTATTTAAATGTATTTCAATAAACTATATTCCTCTGTATCTTTTGTAAGATGACATGAACATTTAGAAAAAACGTTTATTTCCTTCATATAGGAAAAATACATGTCTGTCCCTTCTTTCCCTTTCTCTTCCTTTCCCGTCTTCTGTTTAGGTGATTTTTAAAAAAAAATTTATTAGTGAAACACCATGAGGTACAGTTGTAGACTTACACATTTTGTGCTTGGGTTTCGGTTATACAATGATTGAGTACCCATCTCTCCACCGGTTCCCATTCCCTACCTCCAGTGCACCCAGCATCCCTCCCAGCCCCCAACCCCCTATCCCACCCCACCCCTGTGGCAGGGCACTCCCTTTTGTTCTCTCTCTCCCTTTGGGTACTGTGGTTTTCAGAAGAGGCATTGTGTGGCCTTCATGTTCGGTCTATAGTCTACTTTAAGCATGCATCTCTCATCCTGGGAGGATCCTCCCAACACCATTTACTTGGTGCTCCCCTTTCTATCTGAGCTGCCTTCTCCCCCAGAATATGCGGCTGGCCTCCAATCCCTGGAGTGAACCTTCTGTACTTATCTCGGTTCTTCTTGGGTGTTGATCTCCCATTTTGTTACTTTATATTCCCCAGATGAATGCAATCTTTCTATGTCTGTCCCTCTCTTTCTGATTCATTTCACTTAGCATGATACTTTCCATTGGCCACAGACCAATGGAACATGGTAGAATATCTGTACACACAACCCCAAATGTATGAACATCTAATCTTAGATAAGGGAGCAAGAAATGTGAAGTGGAGCCTCTTTAACAAATGGTGCTGGCATAACTGGACAACCATATGCAAAAAAATGGACTTAGACCTCGACTTAACACCATGCACAAAAGTCAGATCAAAATGGATTAAAGGTCTCAACATCAGGCCAAAATCCATAAGGTATATTGAAGACAAGGTTGGCAAAACCCTCCACAATAAGATAAGATAAGATAAAGGCCCTCCCGTTGATCGTCAATTTGCTCGAGCGGGTCCAGTAACGTCTCCACTGGAGACTTTGTTGTTACTGTGTTTGGCATATCAAATACTCTCGGTAGCTTGCCGGGCTCTCCGAGAGGGGCGGAGGAATCGAACTCGGGTCGGCCATGTTGGCCGCTTGTAAGGCGAACGCCCTACCTCTGTGCTATCGCTCCAGCCCTTGTGCTATCGCTCCAGCCCTTACCCTCCACGATATTGTAGCTAATGGTATCTTCAAAGATGACACTCCACTGACCAACCAAGTGGAAACAGAGATAAACAAATAGGACTATTTTAAATTAAGAAGGTTCTGCACCTCAAAAGATACAATAACTAGAAAACAAAGACAATATACAGAATGGGAAAGGATATTTACTCAATACCCATCTGATAAAGGGTTGATATCAAGGATATACAAAGCACTGGTTGAACTCTACAAGAAGAAAACATCCAACCCCACCAAAAAATGGGGTGATGAAATGAACAGAAACTTTCTCAAAGAAGAAATCTGAATGGCTAAAAGGCACATGAGAAAATGCTCTGCATCACTAATCATCAGGGAGATGCAGATTAAAACAAAAATGAGATATCACTTCACACCACAGTGACTGGCCCACATCCAAAAGAACAAAAGCAACCAGTGTTGGTGTGGATGTGGCGAGAAAGGGACTCCCCTTCACTGCTAGTGGGAATGCCGACTGGTTCAGCCCTTCTGGAAAACAGTATGGACGATTCTCAGAAAATTAGAAATTGAGCTCCCATGTGACCCAGCAATACTACTCCTGGGAATATATCCCAGAGAGGCAAAAAAGTACAGTACAGTCGAAATGACATCTGCACTTCTATGTTCATTGCTGCACTATTCACAATAGCCAAAATCTGGAAAAAACCCAAGTGCCCGAGAAAAGATGACTAGTTAAAGAACTTTGGTACATCTACACAATGGAGTACTATGCAGCTGTTAGAAAAGATGTTTAGGTGATTTTTTAGAGCAATGATTTTGCTTGCTTTTGGAAGCCACACCTGGCAGTGCTCAGGGGTTACTCCTTGTTTAGACCATATGGGATCCAGAGATTGAACAAGGATTAGCTTCATGAAAGGCAAGAGCATTACTTGCTGTACTATTACTCCAGTTCTTAAGAGAAATCCTTGATTCATGAAACAACTGAGGGGAGGGTAGAGATTCTCCATAAACTCTTGACCATACATACACTGCCTTCCTCATTAGCACTATCCTCCACCTGTGCAGTACATTTGTTACAATTGGTGAACCAACACACATAATAATCACCCCGAGTTCACAGTTTACACTAGTTCGTTTTTGGGTTAACCTTTCTGTTGAATGTATAATGACATTTCCTATCTGTATGCCATTTTTTTCCTCCAACATTTTAACACTATAGTTATCTGAAATTAATTGCAGCACTGGGTTACAAGCAAACAGATTTTATTTTATTTTTTCCTGTTTCCATTTAATTTTTTATTGAATCATTGTGAGATACACAGTTGCAAAGTTGTTTGTGGTTGGATTTCTGTCATACAATGTTCTAAACACCCATCCTTTCACCAGTGTATATTTCTCACCACCAATGTTCCCAGTTTCCCACCTGCCTCCCACCCACCCCAGCCTGCCTCTATGGCAGACCTCTCTCTCTCTCTCTCTCTCTCTCTCTCTCTCTCTCTCTCTCTCTCACTCTCTCTCCAGGTATTGAAATGCTATGATGAAAAATACACTTTTTATTGTCTTATCTATTTCAAAGTGTTATTCTATTGTTCTAACAAGGTTCATTAAGTAATTGATCCTTTCTGTAAAACTCACTGCTTATTTGTAAGGTATGTGTTCCACCACTGAGTGTACTATTTCTTTGCCTGCTTTGAATTAAGTTTCTGCAAAGAGTCCAAATCAGTATTCATCAACCTTTAAAATACCTTCAAAATACCTTTTAAATTCATTAACCTTTTAAATACCTGTAGAATACCAGCAACCAGGATGGTTGACTAGTGATCTGAAACCCATTGGCTGATGTCCCTCTGTGAACTGGCAATTGAAAAATCACGAATCTAAACCAAAAATTAAAATGTCCATGCTATATGTTTTTTTTTGTTTTGGGTCACACCCAGTGATGCATGGGGGTTACTCCTGGCTCTGCACTCAGGAATTACTCCTGGTGGTTCTTGGGGACCATTTGAGATGCTGGGAATATTACCAGGGTCAGCCATGTGCAAGGCAAGCCTCTATCCACCATGCTATCACCCTAACCCCCTATAATTTTTAATCTCTGTAGTTTTGACCTTAATGTCCTAGGTAATCTGAAAAGGAGTTTTTAATTTAAACTAAGTTTATCTCACAATTTCTACCTGCTAAAATTTCAGCTTTGGTTTTCATATTAATTTTTTTTTTTGTCCAGGGGCCATGCCCAGTAGGGTGACTGGACTGGGGCCAGACAGACACAGGATCTGACGGTTCTGGGCTCTCACCCAGGTCACCAGGCCCAAGGTGGTAGGAGTGAATTTAGGGCTTGTACACACCAGGCATGTACTCTGACTCTTGAGTTATTTCCCAGGTCCCAGCTTTGATCTTCTTTCTTCCCACCCTCCTTAACTTTTAAGTAATTTATTATGTCCTTTCTGGTATAAAAGGAAGTTGGCTCCCTGGATTCAAAGAAGGAAAAGAATCCTAAGAGACCTATCAGTAAGTCACACATATATGTTTGGAAACGGAGGGTAGGTAGAAAGTAAAGTTTTACATCAGGCATGGTTACAACAATATTAAGTATGGTTCTAAAGTACAAAGCTACTGCCCCCCCATCACTACCACTAAAAGTGCCCACAATCCTTGGCACCATCACTTGCTATCTGATCTGTCCTGTTATTCATTTCTAGATTACTGAACTTGTAAATTACATGTGGTGCAGTTGCTTATTCATTCTTCCGGACAAAGAGAATGGGAATTCTTGTATCAAAATGAAACAATACTATTAATCTGGCAAATACTCATTAGGCAGCTGCCATTTGCTGGCACTTTGCTAGATTCTTTGGCTGGATAGTGAAACCAACTTAGTGAAACCAACTTTTTTACACTGCTCAGCAAGGAGTGTCATTCACATTCACAAAGACAGAAGCTAAAATAGGATGCAAATGCCTAGCAAGTCCCCAAACATTCCTTCTTCTCACTTCATCTTCTAGGGTCTCCCTTACAAGTCTCCACAGAAAGATGGACTCATCCCTGAGCATCCTGAATGCTTAGAAAGAGCAGAAAGCAAAATGCAACATTCGTTTATATGTAAATGTTTGTCCTCCTTAAAAAAAAAAGACAATGAAAATATTTCTGTATATCATCTTCTTTGACTGAATACTGTGTGTTTTCCAAGAGCCTATTTAGGGAGCCAGAGGTTAAAAGGCAATAAAAGCCTAAGTTGTAAAACACACATTAGGTTATTAGGTTAGAGATGCTTCAGTGGTATGGATAGGTCTGTTAAGTTAAATCTAGGTCAATGACCTTAGCCAACAGAAATGCTTTTAAGGGCCAATTTATGCTAATGTTACTACATGATGTCAGTTTGGAAACACAATGGCGGGGGGAGTAGCTGTGCTCCAGCAAAAATATTTCTTTGATTTCTATCAACTCAGATAAGCTGTTGCACAAGGCCAAGGAGATGTGGGCAACCTTTAACGTGGAAGGAGCTGCAAGCAGAGGGCAGGTAGGATTTTCAGAGGAGGAAGTGTCCTTAGCAGAGTGACTTCCTACTTACAATGTTCCCTCTTTTTTGGAAGGGAGGGATGAATTGGGGGAAAAGCTGTTTGAAGCTACACCGAGGGGTTCTCAGGGCTTAATCCTGGCTCTGTGCTCAGGGATCACTCCTAGTAGGCTTGGGGGACCATACTGGGTACTGGAGATCTAACCCAGGCCGATCACGTGCAAGGCAAATGCCCTACCCATAGTACTATGTCCTGGGGCCTACAGTGTTCTCTCTTACTTCCTAATGTGTCACGCTCACGGTCCTCCCATTGTTCATCGATTTGCTTGATGGGGCCCAGTAACATTGTGAGACTTGTTACTGCGTTTGGCATATCGAATACGTCACAGGGAGCTTGCCAGGCTTTGCTGTGCGGGCGAGATACTCTTGGTAGCTTGCTGGGCTCTCCTAATGTATATTGTCAAGATTCTAAGAGAGGAGTCATAGGCCTGTAAAGACACTAATGATCACTAACCAACCACAGAAGGCAGAGCCACATCTCACTTAATTCACCTAGCCACCATGGCAACAACTCACTTAGATGAATCCTAAGATTCTTATATTCCTGCACTCCTGCTACTATTCCCCTCAGCATCGTCTTCTGTCAACATCCTCAAAGAGCCACATGTTTCAACAGGTACATTTTAAACATTCAGCGCCCACACTCGGCACCACCACACATGCTGTTAATTGCCTTCATATAATTCTCTCCGGCTCCAGGCCTTTATGTGAATCTATGTCATCTGATCCAAACTGATATGTGGTTGGAGAAGTGTTTCCTGCTATTTTGAGTCACTCACATGTTGATGTCTACTAAACACCACATTCACAGCCTGTTTTGCTCTGAAAAACCTTTTCAAAAGTTGTAATTTTATTTCTCCTCATCAGATTCCAAATCCACAGTGGATTACCTTTAAACATATAATTACTTTATACCTTTTTAATAGTACCACTTAAGAAATGTGTTTAAAGGTTTATTTATGGTTTGGTTTTGTTGTTTTGATTCCTGGTTTGGGGGCCACACTTGGTGTTGCTCAGGGCTTACTCTTGGGGGTCTGTGCTCACGGATCACTCCTAGTTAGGATCAAGAGATTGGTGGTGCTGGGAGTTGGACTCAGTGGCCGCATGCAAGGCATAAGCCTCAACAACTGTACTATCTCTCCAGGCCCACAGATAAATAGATAGATAGATAGATAGATAGATAGATAGATAGATAGATGATAAGATAGAATGACAAATAGATTTTTTGGATCACACCCAGTGGTGCTCAGGATTATCTTGGCTCTGTGCTCAAGGATCACACTTGGGAGCGATTGGGAGACCATTTAAGGTCCTGGAGACTGAACCTGGGTTGGTCACGTGGAAGGCAAGTGAGCAACCTACTGTTATAGCTCTGCTCTCCCCATCTACCTTTATACATTATATTTTTAAAGTCTCAGCTTTAAAAGGACCTGAAGATACTAATTTAACTAGCAGTAACATGTTCTCATCCTTTTTTAAATGTAGGAGTATTGCTATTTATTCAGTGATTGATTAGGCTGAGTTGGGCATGAACTCCACCTTACTTTTTTTTTTTATAAATTTATTTGTTTATAAAAAATGTCAAGATGAACACTGCACACCTGACTACAGTATGCAGCAACGACTCACTAGGAGCACACTGGACTGACCATCTGGCACCATGAGTCAGACTAAATTGATGCTTCCTGAATGAGTCCAAGTGTTAGTCCCTGAGTTAGGTATTTCTGCGCATTTGGTTGAATACTCCTGATGTTCAAGGGTCTTAGTCATTAGTTGGCCATGAAAAAAAAATTCAATGGATAAACTACATCTTTTGTTTTCAGTATCCTATAGTCTCGGGGCCTCTGATGACCCTAAAGGAACTGACCCACCCAGAGGCCCGTTTCAAGAGTTCAGCAACTTGCATTCAGTGTACTTTTCATGCATAAACTGATAAACCCAGAGTCTTTGCAGTCAGGGCTGCCAGCCACCTACCCCTTCATGTCAGGGGCAGTCCCTACCACCACAAACACCCGTAAGTCTCAGAGAGCTCTGAAACTCTTTAGGCTGATCAGTCTAAGCTTGCTGCCTAGCCTCTCTGACCATCCCACTGGAAGGAACCACAAAATAGGCTCTTGCCCACGTCTTCTCCTTATTCCTCTTCTTCCTGGTTCCACTGCTTTCCCATTTGACCCTGTGTGACATATTGCATATCTTTGTTTAGGGAGCTTTGAGTAAAAAAGAGTTAGACATAAATTACAGTCATTTTTATGTCTCTGTGTTTTACTACATCTGACTAAATCAAATCCTGGACACTACTAAAATGCCCATAGAATACAGGACTTGGTAGCTGAGATGATTGTTTCTCTTTTATTTTACCCTCTAATAAGATAAAAACACAAGTTTAAAAATCTTTTGGTTATTTATCACTTGTCATCAGACCCATGTTAATAAGACTTTATAAAAGTTATACAAGAGTTCCTTTAATATATAACCAAAGAGACTTAACGATTCTCTGTTTGTAAAAGACCCAGCCCTGATCTATTTCCCAGGGCCTTTAGAGCATCCATAACCAGGCCACACTGGTCTGATCCTGTACATGGGCTTCACCTGTTCATCAGGAGGCCATAACGACTTTCCATAGAAATCACATATTTACCCCCTGAGAAGTTGACCAAACTGATCTTTAAAACCCATGAGGGAACAGAGTTTATAACACGTGTTTTAGAGGCATCATATTTGACAGGGATCATGGTATGTATTTGTATGTCCCTCAATTAGGCAGACACAGTGGTTTTCAACTGTGTGTCTATGGACTGGGGCTGGTGCACAGGTGTAAGAAGGTTGAAAATTCTTTCGGCTCATCGACTGTGTGAGCAATGGGGATTCATTCTGAATGTTCAAGGATGCCTTAGAACTTGCTGCTAACTCCTTGCTGCTGAGTGATGGTTCTCTATCATTCTTGAGACTTTCTTCATCCAGAGCACTTGGTTCTTGGTCTAGAAGTACACTTTTATAGACCAGAGAAAAACAGGAGGTAGAGGCACTGATATATGGGTCTATACAGCGCATCAAGGACTGGAGAGATTATAGGGTGCTAGCCTTGTACCATAAGGGTCCAAACAGGGTCCCCCAACCCCCAGTCTTCTGGGAGTAATTCTTGAGCACAGAGTCAAAAGTAAGCCTGAGCACAGCTGTGTGTGCTCCAAAACCAAAACAAAACAAAGAAAAAAGTATATGACCCAACAAAGTTTGAGTTTTCTTTTATGTCTTTTCTTTTGTCAAAATGTAAAGATAGCTTTTAGGAGGGTTAAATAAACTCTACAACAGGCCTTTAAAACAGATATTTTCCTGGAGACAGACATTCAAGGCCACTAGCACTGAATTTCTGCTTGACAAGAGTGTATTTAAGAAAAAAAGTACTTATCTATTAATTCTGACACATACTAATATATGGGGCTGGAGCGATAGCACAGCGGGAAGGGCATTTGCCTTGCACACAGCCGGTCTGGCCGAGTCAGGTTCAATTCCTCTGCCCCTCTTGGAGAGCCCGTCAAGCTACCGAGAGTATCTCGCCCGCATGGCAAAGCTTGGCAAGCTCCCTGTGACGTATTCAATATGCCAAACACAGTAACAAGTCTCACGATGGAGACGTTACTGGGCCAGCTCGAGCAAATCGATGAACAACAGGAGGACCGTGACCATGACTAATATATGCAAGGACAGGTACATGGAATTAAGTAAACAATTCAAGCAATTATTGCTATAGGATCATAAAAAGGATCCAAGATGTACATTGTTATAAATTCCTGCTGCGGTCAAGGTGAATAAAAGCTGTACTGGAATTTCTTCTACCCTGAACTAGTTCTGTAATGACAACATAGTGACTATCATTCAGCAAATAAAATCAAAGCCTCAAGCTTGGCCTATCCCCCCTTTCTGCATTTAACATTTCCGCCATGTCAAACTTTGAAGAATATGCTTTCCAACAGGCAGGGCGAGAAGTTTGCTCCACTCCGTACCTGTTCCCCCAGCAGATTAGTGACACAGCAAACAGACTATATCTGATGGACTATCCTAATTGACTAGCATATATTAGAGAATATAGCAGAAAAATGTCTTGCTCTCCTAGAGCTTAGAGTCTCATAAAATTCATGATTCTAAGGATAAATAGAGGAATATCTTCTAGAGGTCTGTAGGTTAGAGTTTATGAAACTAAGAGAATCTAGATTAGTATATTGCATTACTTAGGCTCTTACTGCACAATTTTACATATCTGAGATTAGAATGTATTTTAATACTTATGGTAAATGGAATTTGCTGACAATGTAGCCATGGCACCACTGCCATTTCCCTGCACATGGATGACAGCTAGTCGTTCCGCTTTCACTTCGCTAAGTCATAGGCATCGAGGACAGGCAATCTGTTTAATTGCCATTTAAACATTCAAAAAGTCTACACTGTCTCCTGGTTCTGACAGGAGTTGCAGAGTATGGAAACATGGCACAGAAAGAGAGCAGAGGGGTAAAGGCATTGTATTACACAGGATACATTTTTTTTTATTTTTGGCATTTCCATATCTCCCCGCAAAGCAAAAACCAATGCATTATCAGGCTGAAAATAGGAAGACAAAGAAGGTAAATCTTTGTGGTACTTTGTCATTGAGATATACGCAAAGTAATCACCTAGAATATAGCCAACAATGCCACCAGAGTTACCAACAGGAAAAGGTACTGAAACCTACAAAAAAGATGAAGGGAACTTAAAAGCAGTGACAGACCTATGTGACTAATTATGTGTGTCATGGGAGAGAAGTAAGATATCCTAATATGGCTGGTGATACTTACTCTTATTTCTTGTATAACAAAAAACAACACCATGCCTAACAACTGATGGCATCTCAAATCTGATGGAATACGGAAATAAAGATGAACTGCTAGTGAATGTGAAGTTTTATAAATAGACTAGAAAGTAGAATGGATGGTTGTGATTTAAAGGTACCTTTTAAACTGGATTGTTTTAAAGTTAACAGGGTATTTATATGAACTTAACAAAGTGTCAATAATTTGATAAATTTTGGGGATAACTCTAGTCACTTAAAAATACCACTATGCCAACAAAATTATGTCTGGCACATTTTCCATTCTGGTGTAAGATTGTGACATAGAGAAAATTTCATATTCTTAACTCTTAATTAGCACTGCTCTAGTTGGGGGCAGTTCAGAGAATTTAGGGGAGAGATACTAGACTGTATTCTAAATTCAACTCTACCACTGCCACAGAGGATGGAGTGAAGCAGTTAGACAGGAGAATTAAACTGCAATACCAAAATAAGTATATGGGACTTTTGAGATCTTTAGCATTAGAATAATATGTGCTAAATGTCAACTGCAGAGGTATGTTTCCAAGCAGCATATGATTACAGCTCAAAATACATTTATTTATTTTTAGCCTTAGTACTACAAAGCATTTTGGAATTCGAAAGCATTTAAAAGCTATACCAATAGGACAAGAGACGTAGTACAGGGGTTGAGGCACTAGTATACTAGTCAAGTACACATAGTTGACCACGGCTCAATCTCAGGCACCACATAAGATCCTCTAAACACTGTCAGAAGTGAGTCGTAAGCACTGCCAGGTGTTACCTAACTCCCCCACTCCGCCCCCAAAGGCTATACCAAGGAAGAGTAAATACACATACCTAAGAAAAAGAAATGATAACACAATGGGTATAGATAGCAAACACAATATTTTGAGGTAAAACTTCAAAAGTTAACGCATGAAAACCATGACACTGGCTTTTGAAACCCTTTAGTCAAGGAACCTGTGTCTATTGTAAAAGCAAATGACTCAAAAATATGTACATGGTCACATCCTTTACCAAGACATTGTTGTTTTGGTTACTATGTGGTGAAGACATTTATGTGGTGGAGTTACTATGTGGTGAAGACATCTTCAGTCGTGTTGACCACAGGCAATGCACATATTCCACAGCAGAGAGGAGGCCTGCTCTCTGCTGCCAGCTATGTCCATTCCTTTCTGATCAAAAATGAGGAATCCAGGGATTCCCTGGACTAACACACCCTTCCCCGAGGAACTTCACTTCAGTCCTTCCTTTTAAACAGGCTGGACCATGTCGAGGATGAGCTGACAGTTGGTAAAGAAGGATGAGTGTGCCAGTGTGAGCACAGCAGGAGATGTCTTGCTGCCAACTGGTGGGGTGCAGTTATATGTGCAGGACGAAAATAGACTCGGATGGCAGGGAGAGAAGCGACTGCTCCTTGAGTCCCAGGGAGAGAAAGTTACCGCTCTTCTGAAACCAACTTATCTGAAAGAGCAAGGAGTGTCTATGTCTCAAGACTAACATGATTGTTAAGGGTTGGGAGTTCGTGGCTGCTCTTTGGTGAAGGAAATACTGCTGGGCACAGCACACAATGGCAGGTTCCCCAGAGAGAGGAAATAGTTGATGAAAAGTTCTGATATAGAAGGTTGGGAGAGAGTGTGTATATTGCCATATTTAGATTTGCCTACATTATTACAAGCAATTCAACCAACAGGGTTAATTCTATTATCTTGGTTCATGGTAAAAAGGCACAAGGAGGGAAATCCAAATTTCACTCCCTTCTATCTTACTTGATGTACTTCTCCCATCATATCACTGGGAAAATTTACATAAACTCTGTAATCTTTAAAATTAGGGGTGATTGTGGGAGACAATATTTGAAGAATTGCTAGTAATATATGTGGCACATAGCAAACATTTACATCTTTATGGTGTGATTGTTCTTACAAATGTGATGTTGCCTGATGTGGAACCAGAACAAGATATCGTTCCTTCAGCTAAAGGAACACTATGTCAAACGCACAAAAGATAGTACATAGGATTAAGATGCTTAGTAAGACTTATGTCTTATAGTATGCCTTGGAAATACATGGTGAAAAATGTGAGAATCCATATATGTGATCAGAAAGCTATCAGACTGATTAGAACAAACAGAGTTCAATATATATTTGTTGAGATCTCCTTTTTTTCAAACCCATAATATATCTACATATTAATAACTATACTCTGCGCTACTTTTATGATAGGAATGCTCCTTTAAACATGTATACAATTTTGAGTCTAACTCGATTCCTCCGCAGTAGAGGAAGTTTGGCAAAGCAAAAGATTTCCCGTCCAATCCACCCTGTTTTGAAGCAGAAACTATCTCATACCTGAAGTGGGTACAAGTGTTCTGTATTCTTTGTTCCCACCTCTAAGAGCTGCGCCATCCATCCTCCTTTCCCTAATGCCTGCCTCAAGACTTCCGAGCGCAGAAAGCCAAGTGGCAAAAAAGAAAACCTTGGAGGTTTGTCGGAAGTAATTTTCAGCACCTTGACACACCGGTGTTTGGGGATTTTAATGAGAAAGTTGCGTGGACTTGGATATTTGGCTCTCTTAAAGCTTCTTGGGTAGAGGCTGTTTCTCAGGGGACATCGGCGATCCCTTGCCCTACTTTTAAAGCAAAAGTCACAAGGAGGGAAGGGGAAGTGCCCAGCTTGTCCTGTCTTGGGAAAGACCCCGTGCCCGCAGGGATGCCACCGAGGGAGGGTCGCAGGCCAGGGCCGGTATCCCAAACGCTGGCCGGGTCCGAAAGCGGCACCTCCAGGAGCGCGCGTGCCCGGGCGGCGGCAGCCGCTCGCTGTAAAGGTGCGGGGCTCGTGGGCCGCCGGGTCTGGTGCCTCGCTCGAGTCTCCACATCAAACTTTCTCCGGGAACAAAACCTCGCTCCAAACACCAGGCGGCAAGAGGAGGATGGAGGATGGGGATGCCGCCAGCTGCTGCCCGGAGACAGCCCTCCTCCCTCCACCGCGCTCGCTTCCCTCGGCCGGCCCCCACCCTCTTCCTCCCGGGGACCGCAGCCCCGCCCCGCCCCCCCCACCCCCGCTCCCCGGACCCCGCTCGGGCAGCCGAGACCCCCGGGGCCGCCCCCCCCCCGGGCGCTCCGGTACCCCAGGACGAGGGCGCGAGCCCGGCGGGTACCTTCAGGCAGAGGCCGGGTCGGCGGCGCTCCGGCAGTCGCGCAGCATCGTGGACGCCCCTCCGCCGCCTCCGCCGCCGCCGCCGCCGCCGCCGCAGGAGGCTCCTTGGCCGCTCGGGGAGCCGGAGCTGGGAGGACCGGGCGCCGTGGCCGCCGCCGCCCGCGCCGCTCGCGCCCCGTGAACCACTCGCCTCCCCGCTCGCGGGCGCCGCGGCTCCGGGACCGCCACTGTCAAGCGGAGCCCCGCCCCCGCGCGCCCCGCCCGCCGCCGAGCCCTCCCGGGCCGCGCCGCCGCCGCCCATTGGCTGCGGGCGCCTCTGGCCCCGCCCCAGGCGGACCGCGCCCCTCCCCCTCCCCCGCCCTCCCGCGCGGGGGCGCGCGCCGCGACCGGCTCCCAGCAGGGGCGCGGTGGGAGGGTGGGTCCCGGCGGGGCGAGGCTTCCTGTGCGGACCTTGCGCGGGGCTCCCGGGCTCCGCGAGCTCTCGGCCGGCCCGGGAGGGAGAAGAGAGACCCGAGACCAGAGGGCAAAGAGAGAAAAAAGAGAAAAAAGTCTTCTTGAGGGCCCGGGGTCTGGGGGGCAGCGGTGTGCAATCTGAACTGAGTCTCCGGCAGAAATCTGAATTCTGTGAAGGTGTTTCTTAAGGAGTTCAGGGCAGGCCGCCTGGGAGCGGGGGACGGTTGAAATGATCGCCCAAGGGGCTTGCGTTTTGCTCCTCGGATTTTTTTTTTTAACCTGAAGCTGCCTTCACACACCATCCAAACTTCGTTTTAGGAAGAAACCAAACCCAATTCAACAGCTTGCCCAAGGTCACGGACCAAGGAGACTCGCTTGCTACTTCTAGACCAACCAAAGCTGCCTCTGATCTTCTTTTGCTCTCATGCGTGGGAAAATGCACCAGAATGTTAGGTGCTGCGTGTGCCGTGTCAAAGGCGTTGTTTCATAGACCGTCGAGACCGAAGGGATAGTGGTTAGGGCAGGGGTGATTGAGGGGCTTCTGCTAGTTAGAGGTTTCTTAGGGCTGGGGGCGGGGGCGTCAGAGACTGTTGGGCCAGAGTGATAATGGAGGCACAAATCTGAATATGAGAAACGCTAAATTATACACTTTGACTTAACAGTGGTGTACAAATTGAGGGCTGAAAGGTAATGGTGTTTGCCTTGCACTAGAGTTCTTTCTCTCCTCAGCACCTGATATGGTTCTCCGAGTACCATCAGCAACGATCTCTGAGTGCAGAGCCAGCTTAACTAAGTATGTCCCCAAACCCCAAAAGACAGTGGCATGTAAATTATATCTCATATTTTGAGAATTATAGGCTTTAGGGAAACCCACGTAAACACTGTGTGTTTGTGAGGAGTTATGGCTTTATATACATCATTCTTTGGTTCATTTGATAAACTGTCTCCCATCTTTACCAGGTACCTTGAGAAGGGTACAAAGAGGAGTAATACATGATCTTTATCTTTAAGGAGTTACCAGTATATTGAGGGACAGTAATAATAGATAAGAGAAGTTTTAGTCCAGAAAGGTAAGCGAAGTGCCAAGACCATGGTATTAAGTCAAAGGAATGACCTTGGTGGACACAAGGAGTAGGTGTTATTTTAGCAGTGGGTGTTGTGTCCGAATGTGAGAGGTTATGTCAGGAAATGAAGCTGGACAGTTACTTAGAGGACAAAAAGCTCCGTTCAAGAAGGGCTGTATACTCAGGAATGATATTTAATTTTTTCTGTTTGTTTTTTTCTCTTTTGGAGAAAGATTTTTAGTAAATAGTGCATGATTTTTGGTCTTAATCTAACACAATGGTCTTAATCTAACACAATTCCATTAGCTCAAACCGTAATATCACAAACTGATCTTTCTTTCTCTCTCTGTACAATACAAATGGTTCTCCTGCTTTCTTGCCTCTGCATCTGGCGAAGCTAAAGGTGTTGCCAAGGCCTGTGGCTCCAGTGATGGAGTGGACAGGGATCACTAGTTCCTGGCTTTGCCTCCATGGTTTTGACACTACCGGCCTTCCGAGTTGTGAAGTGCAAAATAAATGCTTCCTAAGCAGCAGCGAGTGAAATCTGTTTTTACATTGACAGTTGCTCTCCTTTTTCCTTTCTGTTTTAATTGAGAAGTAGGAATATTGCACATTTTAAGGGAAAATAACCACTGATTTATTTTTTTAGCTTCTCAAGTTGTCTGTGCAGGAAAACTCTGGGTTCTGGACTTTATGCAAAAGTGCACATGAATTAGTATGTCTGTAATTGGAGAGCAGAGACTACCTACTTGTATTGTCAATATACAATTGTCAGCATACCAACAGCTTTCCTTTTCCTCCACCTTTTCTTTCATTCCTCCTGGGAGTTTGAGTCCATTTTGAAAGCAAGTACTGTGCCTTGCTAATTTCCTTCCTGCCCCTCCTGGCTTCCTCATAGCCCCTCCTTCCCCATGTCCACTAATCCCCGTGCTTTACCCCCTGAGAGCCTGGAAAAGTAGGTTCTCTATGAATTATGAAAGGTTTGATGTTGTTTTATCATAGAAATAAAACCTTTTAATCAATGCTGTTAATTTTCTATAGTTTCGATATATGTTATAAAAATTCAGTATCACTTCATACAAAGAACCCTCTAGAACTTGCAGGGGAGGGGGTGAAGTTGCAGGAACAATAAATAATCACATGAGCATTTCCCAAATTTTCATAAGCTGTGAATTGAACTCTAAGTCTGAATGCCCCCGATTGAAATGGGTCTCAATCAAGGGAAGCACAATAAACCTGAAAGAAAGGTTTTTGAAATCTTTACCAAATATTTCCTCACTTTCTTTTCTTTTTTCAACATTTTCTTCCAAGCTCATTTTATATCTTTCACAGTATTATGATTGACATTTAACACCTCAGCACTGCAATTCTCTTTTCCAAAAAATTCTTCGTAAAAACCTAGGGCATTCCTTATGTTAAAAAAAAATGGGAATCCAAAAGGATGGCGGGAATGCTAATCTCCCTATAGTCTAAGGCCTAGAGAAAGCAAGCAGAAAGCAACTATAGTTATTTTTGCAGAAACAGATGCAATCCCTCCCAGAGGAGTTATCAGGGTTGAAGAAAGAAGACAATGAAAATAAACAAGCGACTTTTTAATGTTATCAAATATCAGCATCGGCTGAACAGATCTCTAAAGTTTTATTTACTAAAAAAATATAGATGAATGTGACCTTAATTTAAATGTACTAGGGGAAAATATCAACCCAACAGACTGATTTAATTGGGTCAGTGTGTGGGAAACAGTCCCTAAGAAGAGAAAGTTGTTGGATGGACTCAGCTGGCCCTCAGCTCCCATTGCCCAGCAGCCATAGTTTTGCAGTATTCTCAAGCAGGCTCCTTCCCTCCTTTTCAGGTTTCCTGCAGTTATGGGGACCATGAGGGATTGCCTTTTAGCATATATATAGAGGATTTTTCTGGGAATTAAAAACTGTCAAGAACATGGAGAGTATCATGCTAAGTGAAATGAGTCAGAAAGAGAGGGACAGACATAGAAGGACTGCACTCATTTGTGGAGTACAAAACAACATAACATGAGGCTGACACCTAAGGACAGTAGATACACGGGACAGATAGATTGCTCCATAGCTGGAAGCCTCCCTCATGAGCAAAGGGGAGAAGGCAGCTGGAATAGAGAAGGGACCACTAAGAAAAAGATGGCTGGAGGAATCGGTTCGGATGAGAGACGTGTGCAGAAAGTAGATAAAGGATCAAGCATGACAACTTTTCAGGGTCTGTATTGCACATCATAATGCCCAAAAGTAGAAAGAGATTACGGGGAATCATGTCTGCATGGAGGCAGGGGGAGGGTGGGAAAGGGGGGCATATGGGAGTTTTTGGTGGTGGGGAATGTGCACTGGTGGAGGGATGGGTGTTTGATCATTGTGTGATTGTAACCCAAACATGATAGGTTGTAACTATCTCACGGTGATTCAATAAAATTAAAAAAAAACAGTCAAGATAGGACAAGAGGAAGAACCAGAATATTTCCTTGCTGAACTCCCTGCCCGATCCTGGTGTCTTCAATAAGCTAAAAGTAGGATTTTATTTTGTTTGGATTTTGTGGTCACACTCTGTGGTGCTAAGGGTTTACTCCTACCTTGGTGCTCAGGGATCATTCCAGGGGGTGCTCAGGAGACCATATGTAGTGCTGGGAATTGAAATAGGGATAGCCTCACGCTGTTAAGTGCCTTAACCACTCTACTATTTCTAAGGCCCCAGAGGAAAGCTTTATCAGAGGGAATTTACTTTGGGAAGAGCCAACATAGAAGAATAGCTGAGGGAATAATAAGTCTTTCTGAGTATAGTACAAGAGGCATAGGGACATGAAAATCAGAGAGTAAGATGTCAAGATGTTCCTTGTGAAACGTCATTCCCTCGACCCCCTCCCCCAATTTTATCCCCATCAAAAAATACCACCAAAAATCTTTTTTCCATCAGTTCAGTTGATGAGATTCTCTGCTCTACTTGCTTCCTCAAGAACTGTGGATCTCTGAAGTTCAATCTTGTTCTGGATTCAGAGAAGAAGGTCTTGAAACAAGACTGCATGATAAATAAATTTATTGTCTCCAGGAAATTGGTGACAGCTATGGAGCTGTGTTCAGTAAAATGTTGACTAGTTTAGGAGAAAATCTGTCTTTCTCTAGGTTCAGGTAAGGGGCAACAAAGTGACATGGGTAATGCCAAGCCATAAGACTGCTTGTTTCCAAGATTTCTTTCTCTTTCTAGGAAAACTTATGGTGAAATTTCAGCAAAGAAAAGATACTAGGAGATAGTTACTACAAAAGTGGATAACCTGATAGAAAAGCTGTTTTGTAAGAAGTATTAGATGGAAAATTTTGAAGGTTAAAAATGAAAGCAATGGAGGCACAGCAGGTGCAATAGCACTTGCCTTGCACGTGGTCGACCTGGGTTTGATTCCCAGCACTCCATATGGTCCCCCTGAGCATCGCCAGGAGTAATTCCTGAGTGCAGAGCCAGGAGTAACCCCTGTGCATCGCCGAGCGTGACCAAAAAAAGGGGGAAAAATTAAATAAATGTTACAGCTGCATGCTACGAAAATTGGCGGTGGTAAACTAGACCTTGAGACAAGACTATGTTATTCTATTTGGATGACCAACGATGAGCACTGATTGACAGAGGGAGACTTTGACCTGAGACTGAGAATGAAGGACAGAAAGAGGTTCTATGTTCACTAAACAGAATGTGGAATTTTTCAGAAACAAACTGATTATCTTGATGTGTGTGAAGTGTACCAGGTAGAAACAAGGTAGACATGTTTCTGCTCACCTAAACTTCTTCCACTTTCTCTGCTTTGTATGTTAGCTCATTCCTCACCTCTCCCTCTAGGAAAATGGATACATACTTAAGAAACTGGTTTGGATAATTTAGTTGTTACCATAGAGAATAAGAATTTTTTTTCATATAATGTGAAAATAAAGTATGATGTATAATTATTCAGAATAGAACACTAAAATGATTTTGCAATAGTATAAAGAAGAATAGTTATCTCAAAGGAAGCTACTGGCTTTAACATTCAACTGGGAAGACATCCAAAAATGTAGGCTAGGATTATAGCCCTTATCTTTCTTTTGGATGTTTTCATAGTGATTATTCAGAGAAGCTCATGTTTGCAATGATAATAAAAATAAAATAGAACCAGTGGGTGCATTTGTACAAAGGAGATGGACACTGAAATTGTTTTGTTTAAAAAAATAATTTGAAGTATTGTTTGAGTGATATCTTTTTTAAAATTTAGAAATGGTTCTCTTTCCTTATGTTTTCTTTTTCAATCTTCTGCTTTGTAAGAATTATATCACATGGAGTGGCTCAGAGGGAAATTACTAAGGTGATAATTTCTGAAGAATCACAAGGACTGAGAATGCTTTAGGAATATGGGAAATTTCTGTAAAGTAAGACTAATAGATGGGTCAGGATTCTTAGAGTGTACTCAGTGTTGCATGTGAATACCTGCTGTAGTAGTGGGCACAGATGATCAGGTTCTTGTCCTCAGGTAGTCAAATTGAAAGCAAGCGATCAGATTGAAGATGGCAAAATTCAGTAAAGGTTTTATTTAGGGAAACAAAAATAAAGGAAGAGTAAGAGCAGGGGAGCTCCCAGATTATGAGGGGGGGTCTCCTAAAGCAGGATGCCAAAGAAAGGCTGAAGCCCTTCCACTTTTATACCTTTTCAAGATAAGTGGGTGAGCCTTTATTTATTATGCTCCAAGAATGTGGGCCATTAAAACAGGAAGAGGATGCTGAGATGATTCTCTCCTAGTGTCCAGATTCAGCAGAACCTGTGTCATCCAGGCCACCACCAAGGCTTCCCTTGTGAACTTTCATACCAGATGATTCCTTTCTGTAAGGGCCATATCTCTAGACTCACCCTGCCTACTACCATTGTCTCTATCAGTACTAGAAAGGAATGATCACCAAAATGTAGATGAGATCTTGAGGAAAAAAAGGCACGTAAAAGTAACCCTCTGGATCCTCCTAGATAAAAAATGTTTGTATTGATCCACTGTTTATTACTTCCCAATATATATTCACCTGGTTCTTATGTTATTAAAAGAACATTCTGAGTTCTTTTCTTTCTCTTTCTTTCTTTCTTTCTTTCTTTCTTTCTTTCTTTCTAGAGAGGAAAAGGGGTAGTACATTTAAACATTTTTAATTAATTTATTTTAATTACTTAATTTATTTTAGTGAATCACCGTGAAGTACTGCTACATACTTACAAACTTTCGTGTTTGCTTTCAGTCATACAATGATTGTGTACTCATCCCTCCACCAGTGCCCATTCTCCACCACCAATGATCCCAGTGTCCCTGCCACCCACCCCTACCCCATATCCCTCCCCACCCTTCCTCTGTGACAGGGCATTTCCTTTTGTTCTATCTCTCCTTTTGGGTGTTGTGGTTTGCAATAGAGTTATTTAGCAGCCATCCTGTTTTGTCTATAGTCTATTTTCGGCAGCTCCCAACCTGAGCGGGTCCTCCCAGGACCCTTGACTTGGTGTTCTCTTCTCTGTCTGAGTTGCCTTCCCCCCTAGTATGTGAGGCCGGGTTCCAAGCCGCAGGGCAAACTTCCTGGTCCTTATCTCTACTACTCTTGGGAGAACACCCTGAGTTCTACTTGGAAGCATGGAGACCTACTCTGAAACTCTTTGGGTGGGTGTGGCCATATGTCTGGATTCCAATCAATGAGAAATTAGTGAAAGCAACATGTCCTATTTCTGGATCATTTCCTCCTTTCTGTTACTGCAGTAGCAATAGTAGCAAGGGAACTCTAACCAAGCAGTGAGAACAACTCTCAGGGGATGGTAGAAAAACAACATAGATATTCCCCAAATCCCTTGATGAGCTCATGAAGCAAAACCATCTCTCTTTCCACTCTGTATATTAGATAGCAATATAAACTCTTGTCTGAGCCACTGAAGTTTTGAGTCTCTCTATTACAGCAGCTTGGGATGTTTCCTAACAAATAAATTTTTACAATTAATTTATTAGATAAGGTATCTTCTTAGTTTCTTAGGTTGGAGTGATACACCAAGAGTAAAAATGTATATAAGAATAAGATGAGAATTAGTAGTTGAAAACATACTTATTCATAGTTGCTCTAGTTTGCCATCATCTGAAAATTTGGCCTTATAGGCATTTCGTTTTTAGTACACTGTGTTGAAAAAGAAAATGAGCCCTTATGGCCACATGGAGGGCTGGCTTCACAGCTCCCGGAGAAGACACCAGGTTCCAAAAAGAGCCGAGATCACCGGGAAGTCCCAGATGGGGTAGGTGCCGCATCCCGCCTCCCCCAGATGGAACCCCAGTGACCAGAAGCTTCTACAAGCATAGTTCGAGTATGCGGGAACTAAGACTTTTCCTCCAAACTGCCGGGACCGCCCCGGCTCCCAGGAAAACTTTGATTCCGGAAGTCATGCCCACGGCCCGCCCCCCAGCGCCATCTTTACAGCATACAGCCGCAGAGAAGGGCCACATGGAGGGCTGGCTCCACAGCTCCCGGAGAAGACACCAGGTTCCAAAAAGAGCCGAGATCACCAGGAAGTCCCAGATGGGGTAGGTGCCACATCCCGCCTCCCCCAGATGGAACCCCGGTGACCAGAAGCCTCTACAAGCATAGCTCGAGTATGCAGGAACTAGGACTTTTCCTCCAAACGGTAAGTGGCCGCACGACATCTCTGTATATACAAAGTGATCGATCAATGGCAAGTAAATCACCCAACGTTTCTCCCTAAAAATCAGAGTTAAGTTTGGAGCACAGCCACAGCCCCAGAAGCACAAGGACTTAATGCAGAACCCGGCAGCTTGGAGCAGAAAAGTGAACGGACTATGCGTTAATCCAGGTCATCATGTCTGCCCGGAGGGGAAAGGGTGTTGCCCCATTCGCCCTCTCCTCTCTGGAAAGAAAGATGGCGGCCGCATGGGAGCCTTGTGGAGAGCAGGTATTAGCCGGGAGTGTGGGGGCGACTAAAACCTCATGGGAAGGGGGGCGTTCCGGTCTGTCCTTCACGCCCTACCGAGGTCACCAGTTGCCCCCCATGAGTGGCTCTCCGGCACGGCCACAACTCCAGAGCACAGAAACCAATCTCTTAATTATCTGACTTTCAGTAGAAATACTTCCAGGGCTAATAAATAAAATAGCGGAAATCCAAAACCAACATTTAATTCTTGAACCCAGCTGTAGAAAGCAAATTACTTCACAATGCTTTTTCAGCATGTCTGATTTGGGGGGTGGGGGGGTAAACTCTAATTAATAGTGGTGCATCTTTTGTTGAAACAATGAATCTAATCAAAGCAGATAGAGTGTTAACTAGAATTCATCTGTCTCGCAGGCACTGAGAGGGGTGGGGGGTGGGGTTTTATTGGGGTTCTTCGGGGTAAAAAATAAGTATTGGTAAAGGGAAATGTGTTTGATATTTGCATGACTGAGACCTAAACCTGAAAGCTTTGTAACTTTTCCCACAGTGATCCAATAAATAAATTATTAAAAAAAAATCTAAGAAGATAAAAAAAAAGAAAATGAGCCCTTTAAAAATTTAATTGTGTCAGAACAGTATGTACTCTAACACATCATCATTCCTACTGATATACTCTTAACTTTTAATATATTTGTATTATCTTCTTGTGCATTTGACTAAGCAAATCACCATATATTAGTTAAGCAATAAACTATACTGCTGTTCTAAAGGCGCAAAATAATACAGCGACTTAAAAATGAATTCAGGGCTGCAGCAAGGTAGGGCACTTGCCTTGTATGTGGCCAATCTGGGTTTGATCCCCAGTCCTACATATGGTGCCACAGAGCACTGCCAAGATTGATTACTGAGCACCGAGCCAGGAATAAACCCTGACCAATTCCAGCTGTGTGCCAAAACATCAAAATGCAAACAAAAATATAATTTATAAAAATTAACCTTCAGGGAAGAGAGCAACGTGCTGCAGCGATGTCTCCTTACCCCGTGCCAGGCTCACTTTATCTAGGTACCTCAAAGTGGGGCAGGTGTGTCCCACTGCCTCTCCCAAGAGAAACCCAGCAGCTACAAATCTTCAGAACCCAATTGCTGCCATGCTCAAGGCCCATCTTCACAGACTCTGGATGAGCCCCTCACGCCTGAGAACAAATCTGCTAAAAAACCCAGGTGTGCAGGTTTTATGACTGAAACCTCCAGGCTTGCACCTAGTTGGGAATGGACCCTCTTCCCCCATCTCCTTGTGCTTCCAGGTCCCATGAACAGCCTCTGAACACCATATAAGCTCATTAATGGCCGTGATCCAGAGATTCATAGAGCAACATGCTGCAGAGCTGCCTCCGAACCTCCAAATCACCATCCAGTTAAAATTTAACTTCAGTTCTAGCACCCTATTTAAAACTTTAGAATTCCTAGTGACCTCTCCTGCTTTATGCCTCTTATATACCAAATATATATATTAATAAACAGTTTCCACCTGTAACCACATGTTAGTGATCTCTTATATAGGAGTTTAATGGCTCCAGGGTGAGATACAACAATTTTCACTCACTTTCCTCTAAGAAAAACTTTTTGAGTCATTTTTGTCAATTATTCATAAAAAGTAATGCAAAATAAATAGCATCTACCTTTAGGGCAGGCTTAGGTGGTGGTGGGAAAATTCAAAATGATTTGGGGGGAAGGTGTAATGATGGTGGGACTGGTGTTGAAATAGTGAATCTAATAAATTATTGTGAACAACTTTATAAAAAATAAATTAAAAAAATTAGCCTTCAACCTAAGAGTTTAAGGTGGATGTTCCCAATTACAAGAGACTCTTCCAAAAAAACTCAGACAGAGTTTCAAGATTCTTCCTTTCGAGGTTTGCTTCATCTTCAGATTGTGTCAGCTCGGTTGCATATCACTCCCAATGAATGACAATCACTGTGACGGCAAAAGGAAAGACAAACCTGAAGGAGCCGTGCAATTTGATGAGTGAAGGTACCTGCGCAAGCAACACTCCAATCATCATATGGGATTTGTGTTGTTCAATTTTTGGGGAAGTGGGGAACAGTCAGTGGTGCTCAGGGACTTCTAGCTCTGTGCTTAAGAGTCACTCCTGGAAGGATTTCGATGACCCTATGCAATGCCAGAGATTGAACCCAAATCAGCTTCATGTAAGTCAAATGCCTTTATCCTTGTATTATCTCTCCAGTCCCAAATTCTTTTATTTTTTCTAAAAAGATTGTTGTTCTGGTTAAGATGCATAGCTCTTTCTATTGCTCTTTAGGAGACCCGAATAGCGTTCTCATCCTGTTTTCAGAGGGCCCAGGTCTCTGAGGCATATATTAATGCAGGAAGAATGGTGGAGTTGAAAAGATATGCCCAGAGCCTGAGGTTCTTCACCCTCTTAACTATTTCTTCAATGCTCTTGAAGGTGTTCCATGCCTCTCTCTTCCTCCTGCGCAACTCAGGTGCCAGGTCATTCATCATGTTGTGTTCTCAACCTAGGTACACATAACTGTGGCGTTCAGAGATGTTCGTTCCATTGAGAGCAAATGGAATGTCAGGAATGAGTCTGTTTCTCATGAACATTGTCTTCATGAGATTCAGCTGCAGTCCGACCTTTCCACACTCATGGTTGAAGTCGGCCAGCATTTGTGCCACTTAGCTAAAAATGTTTGGTATTATTAGAATGGTGTCATCAGTGAAGCAGAGGTGGTGTAGTTGCTGACCGTCTATTTTCACTCCCATTCCTTCCCATTCCAGTTGTCGCATGACATTCTCGAGGGTGGCACTGAAGAGTTTCAGTGAAATAGTATCACCCTGCTAAACCCCTCTTTTGACGTCGATGATCATTTCCTTTTAGAATGGTGAGATCCTGGTAGTGAATCTGTAATACAGCTCATGGAGGATGTTGATTTATTGAATCTGAATGCCCTGTTTGGCTAGGACTTCGATGACTGCTTCAGTCTCAACAGGATCAAAGGCCTTCTTTAATCAATGAACATTAGACAGAACTTGAACTCCTGAGAAACCTCAATGAGCTTGGTTACCATGTGGATATGGTTGATTTTGATTAATCATTTTTGGAACCCAACTTGCTCTCATAGTTGTCCTTCATGAAATGTTCTGTCAATCCTATTCAGTATGACTCGAGTGAACAGTTTGTAGACAACAGACAATAGGCAGATCGGGCAATAGTTGCCAATGTCGTGAATGTCTCCCTTCTTGTACAGTAGAATGGTCCTGCTGGTTTTCCATTGGGACAGAACCATGCATTCAGACAGGTAGCGTGTGTAAAGCCGAGCCAGTGTATTGAGGAGTACTGACGGCAGATTCTTCAGGTGTTCAGGTCTGACCTTGTCTGGACCAGGTGCTGTTCACTTCTTTACCGATGAAATGTTGTGTCGGATTTTGGAAGGGAGAACATTGGGAAGAACATATTCATCCTGCAGAATTTGGTATGTGGGCAGGTGGACGTGGCTATCTAAGAGATCAGAGTAGAAGTCATGGATAATCTTCTCCATTGCCCTTCTGGAAGATGTGATAGATCCATCAGGACGTCGGAGGGCAGTCATCTTGATATTGTAGTTGGCAAAGGACAGGGGGGCATTTCGAATACTTTTCCTGGATTCTGCCACATTGGCCAGCACTGCTGCTCTTCTCTCTTTGAGGTCTTCCTTTATCGCTTCTCTGCCAGAGCAGAGCAAGCTTGGACATTAGCTTGTGGTTACCTGAGGCTCGCACCAAGCCATGCTGGCGAATGAGTTTGAGAATTTCTGAAGACAGGTGTCTTTTTGTGGCTTTCTCTCTCTCGTCATTCTTCGCACAATCATGGAGGTGCGGAACCAGTTGATTATATGTCAATGACGACATCTTTCCATGTTGCCGCAATAGTGCCAAAGAGCTCCCAGTTGGTGGAGCTACATGATAATAATCCAAATTCATCAGCTACATCATAATAATAATCCAAATTCATCTCTTTCTGTTTTGGTGTAGAATCATTTTATTTAAAGAAATTTACTTAGAAAAATATGAGGGGAGAGAAAGAGAAATACATATTCAAAAGAGAACGTGGGCTTTTCTAGAGGGGGAAAAAACCCACAAATGCATCTTAAGAATTCATACAGGTACAGAGGAACAGTACAATGGGTAAGGAACTTGCCTTGCATGTGGCTGACCCTAGTTCAAACCCTGAAGCCACATACAGTTCCTCAAGCACCACTAGAAATAAACCCTGAGCACTTTAGTGTGTGATCACAATCACCCCCTTCCCCAAAGAAAAGAATTGGCAGAAATGAGTTAAAAGTAGTTTTGTAAGGGAAGTATAAGTATTGCACTTGTATTTGAAAATAAATTTCACAAGATAAAAGAAAACCACATGAAACAAATATGTAGCTTCATAAGTTATAGAAGAGGGTCTCTTGTACCTGGTCATGCAAATCAAGAAACAGAACATTCCCAGCCACCCAGGAAGCCCCTCCATGTGCCTTTTACAATTACTCCCTCACACCTGCCATACGTAACCACTAGCTTGACTTTTATAGTAATTACATCCTTGCATTTCTTTATAGTTTTATCGTATGTTTATCATTAGAGACACTATAATTTTGTCTTGACTATTTTATAATTTGATAACTCTCTTTTAGTCTACAGGTTTCTCTTGCATCCGTTCATTTTCTTTATAATCTGTTGGAGAACCAGGACTGCTTGACTTAGGGAGTTTCCCACAGACCTGATAGTATTAAGTGCTTTATACTCATTGGGCAGTTTAACAAGTACCTCTGCCATTGTTATCTCCTGCAAATTGGCACCTGCATCCTGATAGCTGATTAGATTAATTTTTTATTCCTTACATAGTTGGCGCTAGAATTCTTTCAGTGGAAACCAAATATTATCTAATTGTTTTCTTTTTTCCTTTTGTTTCAGGCATTATTGATATTTAGTATGTGTATCTGTTAACTTCTTAAGGGTTGAAAAATGCTGAAATTCTGTTTTGGCATTTTGATTCATTTTTCTCAGTTGTACTTCTCAAAAGATACATTTTAAAAATAATCTAGTGTTTGGTAATTGGTGGTCAAGTTTATATGTAAAAGTAAAAGTAAAGTAAAGGCCCTCCCGTTGATCGTCGATTTGCTCGAGCGGGCCCAGTAACGTCTCCATTGGAGACTTTGTTGTTACTGTGTCTGGCATATCGAATACTCTCGGTAGCTTGCCGGGCTCTCCGAGAGGGGTGGAGGAATCCAACTCGGGTCGGCCATGTTGGCCGCTTGTAAGGCGAACGCCCTACCGCTGTGCTAGAAAAATAAACGCTTCTTCTCCTTTTTTCTGTTTTCACGATACTTTTTTCCTTAATGTTCTATAAAGGTGATTGATTTCTTCCATTTCATTACAAAGACATAAACTTAAATTTGCTTGATAGTTGTTTAATTAAACATGTTTAATGTTTAACTAAGTTATGGAATCTCTAAGACCACCCTCCAATTTAATAATTGACTCAAAGGAATTTTTATAATTTTATTTGAGGCACCATGATTTATAATACTGTTAGTAATATGATTTCAAGCAAGCAACATTCCAGAACCATACCCTGAACCCTGTCTGCTTCCTTCCACCCCCCAACTATCCCTGACCCCCTAACTCCCTGCCATTGGTAAGCTCAGTTCTATAGTCAATTTCTAATTCCCTATCACCATTTGTCATTTGATGTTCCTTTACTCTATTTCTTGGTCTGCATGTGAGAGAGGTGCTTCTGCATCTGTCGCTTTCCTTGTCTCTGCATGATGTGATCCAGATCCATCCATGTAATGATAAATTGCATGATTTTTTAAAAATAATTGAGTAATATTCCATTTTTAATAAAAATTGTCTTTAAAAGTTATCTTTCTTGGACACTTGGGTTGTTTCTACACTTTGGCTATTGTGAGTAGTGCTACTATGAACATAGTTGGGCAAATGTCATTCAGAATAAAGTTTTAGAGACCTTTGGTTAGATGCTAAAAAGTGGAATTTCTGGCTCATATGTAGGCTCAATTCTTGGTTTTTTGAGGAATGTCGCACTGTAGCACTGTAGCACTGTCCTCCCGTTGTTCATCGATTTGCTCAAGTGGGCCTAGTAACGTCTCCATTGTGAGACTTTGTTGTTACTGTGTTTGGCATATCAAATATGTCACGGGTAGCTTGCATATTTTTTCCCAAATTCTTACCAAGAGCAAATGAGAGTTCCTTTCCCCCCTACATCCTCAGTAATATTGGTTATTTTTGTTCTTTTGAGAGGAACTGAGCCATACCCAGAGGTTCTCAGGGCTTATTTCTGGCTCCGAACTCAGGGATCATTCCTGGTAGTGCTCAGTAGACCATAGGCGGTACAAGGAACTGAACCAGGGTCAGCAACGTGCAAGGCAAGCTCCCTACCTGCTGTATCATCACTCTGGCTCCAGTTTTTGTTCTCTCTGTTGTGTAACAGTCTCACTGTTGTGAGATAGTCTGTCATTAAAAAAAGGGAAGAAATTAATGAATAATTTCTCAAGGAAGACATACAGAGGACCAATAAGCATATAAAAATACTCTCCACTATTTATCACCAGCAAGAAGTAAATCGAAGCAATGAGACAGAGGAATTTTAAGTCTCTGTGTTATATTAGTTTAGGCTATAACATAATAAATGAAAGAGAGAAACTCTGGTAAGATACTTGCTAATGTGTCTTTCGAGGTACTTCTACAAGAGAAGAAATGTTTATATAAATATTTGTAAACTTGTAGATGGAGAAATAATCTGACCTAGGCTGCACTCACTGAGAACTCTTTTATGCACAATTTGGTGGATTAACTCAAAAATATCCAGATTAAAATCATCCAAAGGAAGAGGACCACAGCAAAGAGCACAGGAGAGTTCCATGCCTAGTTCCATAGTCCTCGCTCAGTGTCTGGAGTTCCCAACAGTGCTGATTTCTCCCAACAAAGGCAGGCTGCAATACACATGATGTACTTCCTGTCAGGTATTACTTGACTTTGGGGTACAGAAATATGATTGGAATTTGTTTCATGTAGCTTATTGGCAAAACTCACCTTAGTCTCCAGTCTCTTAAGAGGCCAACCTGATAGTGCACGGCCCACAGTCTCGATCATAACTCAACGTTATTAGGTTATCTTGTATGACCCCCAGATAAACAAATACAGTTTTATCAGGCAGGACATTTCAAGGTCCTAGAGATCACCTTCCAGGAGCTGGGAAACTACAAAGATGGATAGATTTCTAGCTATTTTGAATGAAAATTTGTTCCAGATTTTTCTAGTTGGGTTTGGAACAAGTATTTCAAGAACACAGTTTTTATGCTTTGAATGTTTGTCATTATTGTATTGGTTCTTATTCCTGGAAGGTTTTCAGCTGACTGATTTATAATGATATATAATTTTACACAATGTAACTCAAATGATACATACATATTAAAATCAATATCTTATGAATACCATGTTGATGTTTGCAATGAAAAGTCAATACTAGAAAATCTTCACTTCTTCCATATTACAAGGCTATCTTTTTTTAAAAGCATAATTCAATTTTCAGAAACCAAAACAGATTTAGAATAATAATTTATCCTATTTATTCATTTGTTTTGAACTATAATATACAACATGTTAATTGTACTAATAGCATTGCATCAACATGATTACTTAAAATAGATTGTTTTCTATATGCTTTCCATAATCAGTCTTTTGTCAAATTGTTTATAGGCACAGTATAGAGTGCTAGAGCAAATTACTCAGAGTACTATTGTTCCTTATTTTCTTTCATTTAAACATCATATTTTGCCTCCAGAAAGTTTTCTGTAGTTTCCTATAGGAAAATCAAGTCTAAATATTTGCAACGTTATTAGATTATCTTGTATGACCCTCAGATAAACAGTCATATGGTAGTCTTTTCACTTTTTTTTTAAACATTAACCTTATTATCTAACAGATTCTTAGAACAACTTTCTTCAACCCTTGGTCTGGGGACCAGTGCTTGTTCACAGGTGTAGAAAGATTGTTTTTGTCTCTTTATTTTGGGGCTGCAACTGGCAGTGCTTAGGGCTCTTCTCCTGACTTTGCACTCAGTGTTCACTCCTGGAGGGGCTCTGAAACCAAGTGCGGTACCAGGGATTGAACCTTACCCCAGTACTATCTCTCTGGCCCCAATTATCAAGTTTATATGAAAATCATTTTACTAAATGGTAATAAGGAAAAATGGCTTGGGTGCTTTTTAATTTTATAAGTATTTTCAGGGGTCTCAGAGTAATAATTTTCCTTACACTATTGTATATTGTATTCCTCTCCATGGACAACTTCTTCAACAACAGATATTTATCTCTCACAATTCTGGAGGCTGGGAATTCAAAATTAAGATTCTCGATGAGCTGTCTTCCTGAAGGGAGATGGTCACTTTCGTACCACCCTTAAAAGTTTTTTCTGTGTTTTTTATGTCAGAATGTGAAGGAGGACTATGATCTCTCTTCCTTTTAGTTAAGGTCACTAATTACAATACGAATGCCTCAACCTTGTGATCTGACCTAACTCTTACTAATCTGTCAAAAGAACCATCTCCATATCCATCATATTTGGAGTTAGGGCTTCAACACATGCGTTTGGGAAGTACTCAAAAGTTCAGGGGGCGGAGCACTAGTACAGCAGGTAGGAAACTTGCTTTGCACGCAGCCAACCAGAAATTTAGCCTTGGTATCCCCAAGAACCTCCAGGAGTAGTTCAGAGCCAGGAGTGGCCTTAAGCATGGCCAAGTGTGGCCCCAAAACAAAATAAATCTTAATGTCCATCCATCACATGAGTTTTGAAATAGACTTTATGTGGTTATCAAGTCATTAAAACATCTTGTTCTATAAATGGGTTCAGGAGATCAATGACTCCCAAGTTTTAAGCTGTTTCCAAATACTGAGTACCTTGAAAAAGAGAGTGTATTCTTTTCCATGTGAGTATGCAAATAAGTGAATGAAGTAAAATTTTCCTTTTTATAAGCTATCAGTACAAAAGGGTGCTTTATATATTTGAAATGGAAACAAGGTAGTCTTCATTTGCTACTGCTATTTTATTTTATTTTGTTGGAAAGTTGAGTTGTGGGAACATGTGAGAATCTTTGTTTTGGAAATATAAGACTAGTTATAGGGAGTAAGAGTATTCATGGAGGTGTGGAGGACCAGGAATTATGTAAGTATGTATTTAGACAAATAGTAATCTTTTAAGCAAGTTAAAGTTACAATTTCTGCCCATAATTTTGCCTTTAAAGACTATTGCCATACTATCTTTAAATAGTCTTTAAAGACTATTGCTATACTATGCTTAATGTGACAAGTATGTGACAACTTATTATTTTCAAATAACTTTTACCACCAGAGTAATAAAATTAAATTACAGGAATTCCAACATTAATGGTAAATGCAGTAATGGTAACACTGTCCTAGGACAGGCCTGAAATAAGGGCAAAGTATCTGATAGGTTTCAATCATCCTTATTTTATTTTTTAAATTTTATTTTCATAGGGTTGTTCACATTAATTGATTACATTCAATATTTCAACACCAATTCTACCATCATTACACCTTTCCACCACCACCATTTTTATTTTCAGTTTTTACCCCTTTTTATTGATTCATCGTAACAAAGCTTACATGTTTGAGCTTTGATCATACAATCATCAAACACCCATCCTTCACCAGTGCATGTTTTCCATCACCAAAATCTCCAATATCTCTCCCCCACAACACACACATACACACACTGCTATTCCACCTACTCCTGCCTATGTGGCAAACAATTTGCACAATATTCTCTTTCTCTACTTTGGTTACCTTCGATATTTCAAGACCAGTCCCACCACCACTCATATCTACAGAAAAGGCTATGCTAGACAATGTGTTTTATATTGCTTGTTATGGCTATAATATAATATCACATGGCCACAAGAGCAGCCGTGTGCTCCAGGAGTTCTAAAATTTTAATAATTAGGGTCTGGAGAGATCGCTCAAGCAAGTTTCTCGGATCCGAGATTCATTTGTGTGTCTCTGGATCATGGCCGTGTGGAAGTTTAAGTAGATAGTGGCCATGTGTGGGCATCATCTCAGAGTCCCATTGGGGAGAAGGGAAGGAGAAGAGCTGACTCCTCTTCTGGCCCATGAGGCCTGGTGTTTGCCACCACCCTGTATCTGGAGCTTTCAATGGGTTCTAAAAGATGGTGGACACCAGGATACCGAAGGGGCAGATGGTCACCATCATTATTTTTAATTTTCCCACCTTTTTTCTCGCCTGCCTGCCAGAGGCAGATGCTAGATAATTTATTTTCTATTGCTTATTATGAATATTATGAGAGGTTTTGTGGTCACGCACTTCTGAAATTCTAAAATTGTAAATAGCTGGGGTCCTTAAACATCTCTGTAGGGAGTTAATCCATTTTAGGGTTCATTTGGGAGTTCTGGATCAAGGCAGATCGTAGGCGTGACAGCCAGGACCCCCAGTGGGCCCAGAGACAGGAAGGGACAGCCCATCTCCACTGCTGCCCTGTGACCTGGAGTCTTAGTTCTTGAACCCGTGTACCTGGGTTTTGTTTCTGGAAGCTCATGGCCACCAAGGTTTCATCTGGGGTGGGTGGAGAGGGCACACCAGCTCCATCTTTGGTGCCCTGGTGGAAGTGGCTCAATTCGGATCCAGAGAGATCTCTGGTGAGGGCTGTCTTCCAGGATTCACTGCTGTGTCTCTCAATTTGAAACATCTCAACCAGTTATGCAGATTAAGTTGCCTTTCCAGCTAGTGCTTTTTTTTTTATTTTTTGCATTTGTCAGGTTAAAAGGCGTATGATTATGGGAACAAGCATTTATATTTTACATTCTAAAAAGCAATTGCAGAGATTTCAACTCTACATATGTTCCAGACACCTTGTTTTCTGCACCCACGATCCTTCTCATGCTTCAGAACAAGAATTTGCTGAGTTAAAAAAAACCTTACAGAAATGTATTATCAGGACCATCAAGAATAGATCAAGCTCTGATCAAATCAGGTGTATGTACTAGTTGACCAGGCAGCCCAAGGGGCTTGAGGGAACACTGAGAGTGGAGAAGGTCCCCACGAATAAAGAAAATTAGAGTAGTGCCATCATGATCTGTGTGTACAGTGAAAGATTCAACATCATGTTTCTCCTTTAACATTTGTTGAAGTGAAATCTGGCTTAACTAAGCAACAGCCACCTGGAAATGCGGTAAAGTGCAGTTTGAATAATCTAAACATTCAAGGGATGAAGAATTATTATCTGGGTTCGGTTTTAGGGATTGGATGTTTGTAGTTAGGTACTAGACTAGATTGTTTTTTAATAATTGATTTTGTATTAAGTCACCCTGAATTTCAAAGTCATTGCCCATTGGTTTCAAGAGTACCTTGTTTCATCAGTGTCCATTTCCCTCCACCAATGTGGCCCCACTTCTCCTCCTACCCACCACACCTGCCTCAGAGAGAAGCGTTTTTTTAAAAAAGTAACTTTGACATGTGGTTTATAGTATTATTGCTCTGATCAAATCAGGTGTCTGTACTAGTTGACCAGGCAGCCCTGGGGGCTTGAGGGAACACTGAGAAGTGGCACTCCCTGACAAGGGTTTCATGCGTAACACAGTACTTCACATTACTGCCTTTCTTCCTCCCAGCTGAATGCTTCTCTCTTCCACTGTTGTAGTGTTCTCTCCCTTGGCTGTTTCACCCATCTCTCCCTCTTTGTTTCTGCTGTATGGGGCATCTGAAATATCACTGTTACGTTCCTTTATATCTTTATATAGGAGAAAGATCTTCTGTGTTGGTCTCTCTCTCTCTCTCTGTCTCTGTCTCACTCTGTCTCTCTCTCTCTGGTCAACTTCACTCAGCATGATACTATTCAGATCAATCCACAAAGCAGCAAATTGCATGATTTTATCTTCTCTTAAGGCCAAGTAATATTCTATTTGTGTACATTACACATAGTTTCTTTATTGTCATTTGTTCTTGGATCTTGGATTGTTTCCAGATTTTGGCTATTGTGAATAGTGCTGCAAGGAACACAGGAGTGCAGATCTCTTTTATCCATTGTGTTTAGCACCATCTGGCCAAAATATTCTCAGTTTCTCTCTTGTACATAGCAGGGACAGGCAGTAAAGTGATTGGGTTTGTCTATAGATATACAACCTTGTGTATTTCTCACAATTATATGTATTTTATAAATAAATTGCCAAAGGATCATTCAAATATCAAACCTTGGTGAATTTGGAGATGGTGAATTTTTAGTTATTTTAAAATAATTTATAATTATGGAGCTCAACAACATTTTATTATAAATTAAAATTTAATATTTATCTATAAATAAAGATTAACCTGTAATGAGTGTCAATGAACCAACTGTGATCAGACTTGTTCTGAATAAAAGTAATGTACAAATTATTTTCATTATAACCTGTTGATGTACCAGAGTATTAATTTTAAAATCTCAGAGCAATGTGATTACATATTTTTTCTAAATATTTAGAAATGTTTTAATAAATAATCATGAAGCATCCTCTACCCAAATCCTCCATCTTCCAGTAGGTGGGGGTCACACCCACCAACTGCCCCCTGGGCGCCATGTAATTGTGTCAACAGCCAAGACCCAGAGACTACAAAACCCAGCTCCAGGAAAATGCGGCAGCGCAAAATGCAAATGCGGTCATGTGACATCTTAGTATCTCATTCTTGCTTGGGACAACCTGGCAGGCTACCGAATGTAACCTGCCCACACGGCAGAGTCTGGCAAACTCCCTGTGGCATACCCAATATGCCAAATACCAGTAACAATGATGGGTCTCATTCTCCTAACCCTGAAAGAGCCTTGAATGTGGCACTTTTTAGAATCTTGCGGCAGAACGAAGGAGATGTTACGGGTACCTGCTCAAGGCAATTGATGAACAACAGGATGATCGTGAATCATGGAAATAATTACTATCTCACTGATTAAATTTTTTTTTGATTTTTCCTTAAAGGTATTCAAGTTTCTTGAGCCTCTAAAGCCACAAAACATATATTTATTACATGTAGTTGCTTTATTATTTTGTGATTTCTTTTTATTGTTTTTCTCTTTACACTACTAAGTGAGAATGTTTATTTAAACATGCTTTCGAAAAGTGAATTAAGGGACCAAACAGGTAGTACATGAGGTATGAGTTTGCCTCACTTGTAGCCGACCTGGTTGGATCCCCCTATACCACATACGGTCCCTGGAGCACTACCAGGAGTAAGCCTTGTGCACCTGAGCACAGCTGAGTGAAACACTACCCTCTCAAGCCCTCCTCTAAAAAAAGTGAAAGAATTATGAACTAAGTATTATGCATTTAGGGGATAATAATATCAAACTCACGATCATGATCACGACCATCCTGTTAATCGTCGATTGCCTTGAGGCAGGTCCCAGTAACGTCTCCTTCATCCTAGCCCTGAGATTTTTTTTTAAAAAGTGCCATATTCAAGGCTCTTTCAGAGTTAGAAGAATGAGACCCATTATTGTTACTGGTATTTGGCATATTGGGTACACTACGGGGAGTTTGCCAGACTCTGCCGTGTGGGCAGGTTACATTCGGTAACCTGCCAGTTTGTCCAAAGTAGGAATGAGATAATAAGATGTTGCGTGGCCGCAAGTGTGGCTGCGTGCTTCCGGGAGCTGGGTTTTATAATCTCTGAGCCTTGGCCATTGATGGGATTACACGGCGCCAGGGGTCCAGTTGGTGGGTGTGACCCCCGCCTACTGGAATTTGGAGGATCTGGGTGGAGGATGCTCAGCCCCGATCCAAGTAGGCTGGGAGATCTCAGTCCCGGGACCCGCATGCCTTTCTTTGTTCCTCTGCCAGTACTTTCATGTGTGCGGAGAGTGGTCTCAGCATGGTGGTGGCTGGTTCTGGAGGTCTTCAGCTGCCAGAGCCCTGGTCAGGACGGGGAGGAGAACTCAACCCGCTCCCCTCCAAGGGGCCTCGGTGAGGACAGCCAGGCACGGGGGCAGGAGACTCTATACAAACTCATGAATAATATATCTGCTGTTTTCTAATTTTTTAGAAAGATTAAGATAAAAGAAATGTACAGGTACTAGACTATTACTTTATTCATTAATTTACACCAATATAGCTGATTGTTAATATTACTAAGTAAGTCCTTGACTGAGCCACTCACATTTAATGCTTTTTTATGATCTAGCTCATCCTGTAACTTTGTTAATTCTCAGTTTTATTCTTGTGCAACCAAATCATACAGACAGGACTAAAAATATAGTTTTTATTTTGACAAGTATGTCTTTGACTTTTCTAGAAAATGAGATGTGCTCCCTGTAAGATGAATAATGCCCCAAATATGCATTTAAGATACTTTCAGAAATTGATTTTTAATCATATTTCAGGATCCATTGAAGCTGTTGTTACAGATATAAAAATTGGAATCTTTAGTATCAGTACTAGCTATAGGATAATTGAAACAATGTACTTCATTTAAAAAATAATTGAACAGAAAATCCATGTGCACAATTTAATTTGGACTTAAGTAGTTTGATTAATAGACAAATAGAAAATTAAACTTCTCTGGTTCAGTTATTATTTAGAGTAGTCAAATATGCAATCTGGGTTTTTATAATGGTATAGATTAGGTGCATTGAATGGTTAACTTTTTATGAAAATACTTTAAAATTATAAAATAAATACACATGAAGGAGAAATGATTGCTAAAAATTATCTAAGTCACCCACCTTATAAAAAATTGAATCTTAAGTCAAAACTCAGAAAAATGGATTTATTGCTATGATGATTATTAAATTTTTGTTTTGTTTTGTTTTGTTTTGTTTTGGGGGTCACATCCAGTGGTGTTTAGGGCTTACTCCTGGCTCTGTGCTTGAGGGGCGCTCCTGGTGGACTCAGGGGTGCTGGGAATAGAACCCAGGTAGAAGGCAAGCACCCCACCTGCTGTACTATTGCTCCTTGGTCCTGCCCCATGCTATTAATCTTTGTTACCTGATATATATATATATATATATATATATATATATGCATAGCATTTTAATATTCCAAAAACCTGTTTTCTTTTTTTAAGTCTTGCATTAAAAAAGTTGTATTAGGCAAAATAGGAGACTAACACCCAAGAGTCGCCGAGATTAATACCAGGAGGTTTGCTCCATGGCTTGGAGGCCAGCCACACATGCTAGGGGAAAAGGGAGCTCAGATAGAGAAGGGAACACCAAATAAAGGTGTTGGGAGGATCCTCCCAGGATGGGAGAATCATGCTGAAAGTAGTCTATAGACCAAACATGATTGCCACTCAATGCCTCTTTTACAAACCACAACTCCCAAAAGGAGAGAGAGAGCAAAAGGGAATGCCCTGCCACAGAGGCAGGGTGGGTCAGGGGGGATGTGGTTGGAGGGATACTGGGACCCGTGGTGGTGGAAAATGGGCACTGGTGGAGGGATGGGTACTTGATCATTATATAATGGAAACCCAACCACAAAAATTTGTAAGTCTACAACTGTACCTCATGGTGTTTCACTAATAAAAATGTTTTTAAAAAGTTGTATTAGAGATAATATGTGTACACTAGTGTCAATGTTTGTACTGCACCAACACCAGTGCTGAAGATTCCTCACCCCCTGTCCTTATGCCACTCCCATCCACCTTCCTCTTCTCTACATCTAGCCTCTTTCCCCAGTGCTTGGCAACCTCAGTTCTGTAATCAGAGTTCCAGGGGTTCTTAACATTGGGTACTGACTATTGCTTTGTTATAGTTCCTTATACAATACACACAAGAAGAATCATTTGGTGTTTGACTCTCTCCCCCTGACTCATTTAACTTGATATCAATCTCTCCAAATTCAATCATGCTGCAGAAAAAGGAAAATATCATTTCCCATAACTGAGTTGTATATCACAACATATTCACAAAATTTATTAATTTGTTGTTGAACTTGGGTTGCATCCAGATCTTGGTTAAAAGTGCTGCAATGAACAGAGAATTGCACATTTCTTTTCATATTAATGGCTTAATATTCTTGGGATAGATGGCAGGGAAGTGGAATTGCAGGATCATATGATGGTTCTATTTTTAATTTTTTAAGAAGTCATCACACGCTTTTCGATAAAGGCTGAACCACACTACATTCCCATCAACAGTGAACAAGGTTCTCTTTTGCACCACATCCCTGCCAACAACCTTAGTTGTTTTTAATTCTTTTTTGATGTATGCCATTCTCACTGATGGGAGGTGAAAACTCAAGTTGTTTTCTTTTTCTAAGTCTTGAATTTTGTTTTGCTCATTGTCAAACAAACAAACACTGTCCTCCTAGTAACGGGCCCAGTAACATCTCCATTTTGAGACTTGTTACTGTGTTTGGCATATTGAATATATACGGGCGACATACTCTCTGTAGCTTGCCAGGCTATCCGAGAGGGGCGGAGAAATCGAACCCGGCTCAGCCGGGCTGGCTGCGTGCAAGGCAAACGCCCTACCCACTGTGCTATTGTTCCAGCCCATTGTCATTCTGCTTTTTATTTTCCTGATTGTTAGTGATGAGGAATACTTTTTCCATTACCTAATGGCTATCTGTGTATCTTCTTGAAGGTAACGTTTACTCATTTTAATGTGTGTGTGTGTGTGTGTGTGTGTGTATTAACATAGTGACAACTTAATGAACAAGTTCTTCAGGAATAAGTTTTAGTACAACAAAGCTGACCAAAATTAATAAAACTGACTTAGAAGGAAACAAAAGGGTAAGTTTTGAAACATTCTCTTGGCAATGATTTTTTTAAAAAATCTGATATCAATAGGAAAAATTGCAAAAGTGAAAATAAGTGATACTATAAAAAGTGCGATAGAATAAAATACAGGGAAATTGAAAACATCACTTATTTAATAGGAAAAATACTTGCAAATAACATATCTGATTTGGAGGTTAAAGTCTAAATATATTCAGTTGGTCAATAGGTGTATTCAAACGTGCCTATTTTTCTAGGCTAGAGAGATCATACAGTGGTCAGGGCTCTGCCTTGCTCACAGCTGACCTGGGTTCTATTCCTAGCACTCCATATGGTCCCAGAATCCAGGAGTAATTCCTGAATTCAAGGGCAGGATTAAGCCCTGAGCACCTTAAGGTGTTGCCCCAAAACAAATACAAACCTCACTATAAATGCTGATTGCACAACAAGATAGTCAAGATTACCAAAAAAACTTAGGCACCACTTTTTCATAATAATGGCCCTCACCATAAAGACAAGTGATAACAAGTATTTTCAAAACTCTGGAGAAATGAGTATCCCTATGCATGGTTGGTGGAAATGTAAATTTGTGTTATACCTAAAAACAGTTTGGTGGCACCTCAAAAATTAGAAATAGAACTACCATTGACCTAGAAGTAGTCCTCTTCTAAGTATATATCTAAAGGAATAGTACAAAAATAGGGTATTAAAGAGTCATGTGCTCTTTCATGTTCAGAGTAGCTTAGTAGTAACAGTCAGTGTATGGAAACAACTTAATTTGTTATGAATTAATTGGATATTATTTAATATAGAAGTTATTATTTAATATATATCGGCCTACTCGAGCAAATCGATGAACAACAGGAGGACAGTGACAGTGAATAAAATGGAAGTCTTTCAACTTTCACCAACATGAATGGACTTTGCAGTCATTATGTTAAATGAAATAATCCAAGCAAAGAAAAGTAAATACTGCTTCTTATCATTTTCCTGAGATGTATGGAAAAAAAGAGTCAAACTCATAGAAACAGAGACTGGAACAGTGGACTGGAGGTGGTTGTTGGAGATGTTGGTGAAAGGTTCACACAGAAGAAATTATCCAGCCTTAAAACATATACCTGTATATTAATTATTTGCACACCTACCTATATATACTGATATGAGAAAAATGGCTGGAAATGATAGCACAGCGGGTAGGGCGTTGCCTTGCACGCGGCCGATATGGCCGACCTGAGTTCGATTCCTCCGCCCCTCTCTGAGAGTATCTCGCCTGCACAGCAAAGCCTGGCAAGCTACCTGTGACATTTTCAACATGCCAAACACAGTAACAAGTCTCACAATGTTACTGGGCCCGTTTGAGCAAATCGATGAACAATGGGAGGACAGTGACAGTGACAGAAAAAAATACCTCTTTAAATCATATTTATGTGTTAAATTCAAGTAGAAGAACAGATGCAAACATCATTTTGGAATGTGTAGAAGTTGGTGTGTCTCCCCAAGAATAGCCGAGATAATTATCAGGAAGTTTACTCCATGGCTTGAAGGCCAGCCACACATGCCAGGGGAAAAGGCAGCTCAGAGAAGGGAGCACCAAATAAAGGGTGTTGGGAGGATCCTCCCAGGATGGGAGAAGCATGCTGAAAGTAGACTATAGACCAAACATGATTGCCACTCAATGTCTCTTTTGTAAACCACAGCACCCAAAAGGAGAGAGAAAACAAAAGGGAATGCCCTGCCACAGAGGCAGGGTGGGATGGGGGGGATAGCGGTGGGAGGGATACTGGGATTATTGGTGGTGGAGGATGGGCACTGGTGGAGGGATGGGTACTTGATCATTGTATAATTGAAACCCAAGCACAAAAATTTGTAAGTCTACAACTGTCCCTCATGGTATTTCACTAATAAAAATTAAAAAAAAAGAAGTTGGTATGTCTCAAATGTCTTCATGCTTTCATTTTCTACTGAATGAGTGAACTATGGTCATTTTCAGTTATTTCAGACAATTATGGTTGGGGGGATAGTAGCGATAGAAGTCTTACACTTATCTGTAAGTGAGAAAAGCATAAAATGGATGGATCAAACTGGTTTTGACCTTTCAGGTGTCCTGATATATAGAGCTCTGAATTTACAGATGCTGAAAGACATTTGAGTGATGGTAATGGTATGTGTTAGACTCAGTGGTATGTTCCTGCTGCCAGTTCCTGCTGGCCCTGTGCTTAGGAATTACTCCTGAAAATGCTCTAGGGACCTTATGGGATGTTGAGGTTGTGAGTATGCAAGGCAAACTGCCTACCTGCTCTACTATCTCTCCAGCCTCAGGAGACTTCTTTCGGCTCACTGCAGATCAGCCTCCCAGCAACCCTTTAGAACAATCTTCTCCTCCTTTGTTTTCTATCTCAGGAGGTGCAGAGTTGAGTCTGTTCCATAAATTGAGGTATTTAAGTTTGTGGATTTTTAATAAATAAAGAATTTAAAATGCTGCTGCATTTGGAGACTTACTACTTATCTTTTGGGTGGTACTCAGTTCTATAACACATAATTGTTCTCCTGTGGAGGGCACCGCTCCTTTAATTTTCTCTTTTTGGCACATTTATCCTTCAGAATCGCCACATCTAAGGAGATCATCATTGAGAGACACAGAAGCAGTCTCTGTTCTAAAGCCAAGTAGACTGCCAGACAAGTGGGAGTTAAGAGAATCAAAAAAGCTTTTGGCAAGATAGTATCAACATTCCCAGAACTTTGAAGGAAGGAAGCAACCAGATAGAGAGAGTCCCGACATCAAAAGATTAGAGCTGCATGGAACCTCCTCAGATCAGAATAGAGGTATTTATCTAGCCCAGTTATCACTTCTCCCCCAAGACTGCCAGTATCTGGGTTTTTAGCTGTCAAATCTGAAATCTCCACCATTAGAATTACTAATGCAAAGCATGGTTCCCATGACCATTTGTCTTTAGGGCATTATTATTATTGTGCCCTTATTACATAATATCTGGAAGCAGTCGATCCCTGTCTTTCTGTAATATTGTTAACTTCTGGATAAGTATCTGGACCTTTAAACATGAGGGCAGGATAACCCATCAGCTACTGATCTAATAGGAGGGACAGTACACAGGTCCTTGGCTTAGTTGGTGGAGGTAGTCAAACAAATATCACCAAAGTAAGATGAGAGATTTGGGGAGGGCAAGGAATAGTAGCACTGCACTGCATTGTCCTCCTGTTGTTCAACGATTTGCTCTAGGGGGCCCAGTAACACCTCCATTGTGAGACTTTGTTGTTACTGTGTTTGGCATATCGAATACGTCACGGGGAGCTTGCCAGGCTTTGCCATGCGGACAAGATATTCTCAGTAGCTTGCTGGGTTCTCTGAGAGGGGCGGAGGAATGGAACTCGGGTTGGCCATGTTGGCTGCGTGCAAGGAAAACGCCCTACCCGCTGTACTATCGCTCCAGCCCAAGGGATAGTAAAAGGAGAAAATGTTTTCATGGTAGATCCTAAGAAAGTGAGAATATAAATAAATAAGAAGGGAAGGGAAATTATATACAAAACAACATTGCTATTTTTCATTTTTTCCAAATTAATCTAAGTCTTATTTTATGTATTAGCTCTAACCTTATTTTATGTATTAGCTCTAAGTATTATTATTACTTGGTTAGTTCTAACCTTATTTTATTTGGGGGCCATGCCTACCAGTGCTCAGAGATTACTCTTGGCTCTGTGCTCCAGGCAGTGTATGGGAAATTATTTGTGGTTCTTGGTATCGAACCCTGTTCAGTCACATGCAGGACAAGAGCCTTACTTCTGTACTGTCTCTTCAGCACCTATCACATTCTTTTTAATCATTTGCATATAGTTTTAAATATATGACAAATAATTTTCTTGTTCTTGCTCACTGGCTTTGATGGAGAAGCTCTATAATCAATAATGTATTATAAAAACAGGATATGACTTCATCCTCACCAATGCATGTTAAAAGAAAGATTCCTTGGCAAAGAAAATATGTTTTCATTTTTTGATCGATAATATTTTCATTAGTAAATAAAATAAGTAAGTCAAATGTCTCATCATTTCTAAAAATATCGTTTGCTAAGACATCTGCTTGATACCCTAACTTTTATGCTGGTATATTATACAAATGATTCCTCTAAATGAGACTCTCAGAAAAAGATGGTAACAGATAGATGATAGACAGATATTAAAGATAGATAGATACAGGAAAATTTTTATAGTGGGAGGAAACCAAGAGAGGTGAACTCATTTCACTAGATTCTTTTGTTATTTCTTTCTAAAACAAATGGGTTTTTATTTTTATTTATTTTTTTTACTTTTTGGGTCACACCTTCACACCTGGCATTGCACAGGGGTTACTCCTGGTTCATGCACTCAGGAATCACTCCTGGCAGTGCTCGGGGGACCACATAGAATGCTGGGGATCGAACCCGGGTCGGCCTTGTGCCAGGCAAATGCCCTACCTGCTGTGCTATTGCTCCAGCTCCTCTAAAATAAACAGTTTTTTTTTAAAATACTCTCAGTCTTGGATAATTCTTTACACATTATATCATTATTTTAACGTATAATAAAACTGTGTGGAACTTATACCAAACAGTATTATTAAAATATATGTCAAACTTTTTTCTAGCAAAAAAAGATAAGAAAATGGACTTTTGATTTCATGTCTAAGTCTCAATATGATAGTATCATTTAGTGTTTGTTTTCTACCAGCACCATGTGCATTGAGAATGATAGTGCTGAGCTCATTTCTGGAGAACTACTTTATATGGGCTGAATATTTAGGATTTCATTCTTTCTATTACTAAATGTGAGTGATATTTTAGGCTTTTTTTGTGTTATTTGGTATGATTTTGCAAATTACTTTTTGAATCTTGAACCTCTTGCTTTTTTATATTGTGATTGCTATTTTGGCTTTTGACATTCCGCTTACAAAAGATTTCACAGAAACATTGTACTTTTGGGCAGTGGGGAAAACCTATAATTTTATCACCATGGCAGAATGAACTGAAAGTAACCTCAAATATCATACAGCCCATCACCCCAACTTTTAGAAAAGGTGAAAGGAATCATGCAACAATTTAAATAGAAAATAAGATCTAATATTGGTTTCTGGCTCAGTCTTCTTTCAATAATATTGATCCTCTGCCTAATTTTTACAGAGTACTTGTGGTGGATATTTGTCATCCACTTTGGTAGGTGGAAAGGTTGACATTTTTTTTGGAGTCAGAAAGGAAACAAGGAGTCCATTTTTTTTTTTCTGGCGGGTAGGGCGTTTGCCTTGCACGCAACCTGGGTTTGATTCCTTCGTCCCTCTCGAGAGCCTGGCAAGCTACCAAGAGTATCCCACCTGCACAGCAGAGCCTGGCAAGATCCCCGTGGCATATTCGATATGCCAAAAACAGCAACAACAAGTCTCACAATGGAGATGTTACTGGTGCCCGCTCAAGCAAATTGATGAACAATGGGAGGACCGTGCTACAGTGCTACAGTTATTTGCTCATTGAATCTACAACACCCAAACCAAACCAAACCAAGCCAAACCAAGTCAAACCAAATCAAGAAACTGTAACTAGAAAGTACATTTTATGCATTTTTTTAACAAATGGAACAATATCAAGTGTTAATTGAGCACTTTTTATCGTCTTGGTATCATTCCAAATGTTGTTAGATTATGTTTTTCCCTTTAATCTTCAAATCTTCAAACCTGAAGGGATTAGGAAACAGATACAGTAAGGTTCAAGACACATGAAAGAGTTCAAATGTTAAGCTTTGGTAATTCTGAGAGTTCTAAACAAGCAGTTTGGTTCTAGATTCTTAACTTTCTATTTTGATCTTGTCAATTGCGAAAGTGGATTAGGTAAAGATATAACATGTTGCAGCAGTAGTTTTAACTGAGAGGGAAGCATCTTACAAGTTTGGAATAGTTTCTAATAATAGGACTTTATAGACAGAAGAGGCTTGTACCCTTTCCTTTCTTACATCTTTTACTACTAATTGAATTATAAATATATATTGTAGTAATGTGGATCTCCCCCAATAAAACTACATTGTGATTAAAGGAAATTGGTATGAGCCATAAAACGAAAACTTTGATCTTTCTGATGGGAGTTATCACTCTTGAGACCTGGCCTTCATATTTCATTATGATATCTCTAACAAACTACCTTCAACTGGGTAATTCAAATCAACAAATTAATTTTCTCATAGTTCGGGAGGATAGATACTTGAAATCAAGAAGCTGGTGGACAGTGCTCCCACCAGAAACCGCTACAGCAGGATTCTTTCTTATCTTCTCTAACTTCCAGTAGGCCCAATTGTTTTCATTTTTCTCCCTTTGTCTTTGGATCTAGCAGAGACTATAAAACCCAGCTCCCAGAAGCGCGCGGCCGCATTTTGTGGCCACGTGACATCTCATTATCTCATTCTTACTTTGGACAACCTGGCAGACTACCTAATGTAACCTGCCCACACGGCAGTCTGGCAAACTCCCCGTGGCATACCCAATATGCCAAATACCAGTAACAATGATGGGTCTCATTCTCCTAACCCTGAAAGAGCCTTGAATATGGCACTTTTTAAAATCTCAGGGCTAGGATGAAGGAGAAGTTACTGGTGCCTGCTCGAGGCAATCCACAAACAACAGGATGATCGTGATCGTGATCGTTTTTGGGTCACACCTGAAACCTTCAGCTCTGTGCTCAAGTATCTCTTCTGGCAGTGCTCATGCAGCTTTATTTGGTCCTAGGGATTGAATCAGGGTCAGCAGCATGCAAGACAAGTGCCTTAACCTTGTCTTAACAAGTGTCTTTCTGGCATGATCCCAGGTGTTCTTAGTTGTAGCGATATTAATACCAGCCTGAGCCTTGTTCTGCCTACGTTGGCATTCTTGTGTCTATACCTAATTCTCTTTCTCTCTCTGAGGACTGGTACGTCTCCTCAGAAATGTTCCCCTTCTGGAAATTTTTGCCAGCTGGCTCTGAGGGTCAATGCGAAGACCTAAAGATGTGGTAATGCTTGTTGGGAGACTCCAGGGCTGCACAGTACTCTGGAGACCCTATAGAGCTGGGCATAGAGGTGAGATTCAAATTCTGCAAGGCATGTGCATTTGTGCATTAACCCTTTTTTAACCTTTCTGTTCCACCAAATGTCCTCTTAGAAGGTTTCTAGTCACATCAGATCAAAGACATACCTAGGTGACCTCAATTTATATTGATTATAGCAGCAAAGAAGCAGCAAAGACCCTGTTTGCAAATATGGTCACTTTCACCCTTACCAAGTGTTAGTACCAGAACATGATGTATTGGGAGAACACAATTCAAAATATAGTAGTTATATGTACTGCTCAAATTTCTAAAAATAAAAAATAGAACCAGTAGGAAATATATGTAACTGGTTGATCTGCTTATAGTGTCTGAGAATCCCATGGTATGCTAGCAGCAAAGTGGGGACTCAGAAAAGTCATGGTGTAATATAATTTGAGTATAAAGGCTTGAGGAGCAGGATTTTGATGGTGTAATCACAGTCTTAGGGCAGGAGAAGATAAATTGTCCTAGCTCAGTCAGAGAGGCGAGTCAAAATTAGACAAATTCCTTTCTCTCCACATTTCTGTTCTATTTAGGCTCTTAATAGATTAAACCATTTCTGTGTATATGAGAAGGACAATCTACTTTCCAGAATTCTCCCATTAAAATGCTGATCTCATCTAGACACACACCAAAAACACACCCAGAAATTGTGGTTAGTCTGTGCACCCTAAGGCAAGTCAAAATGACACTAAATTTATCTATCACAGTATGTTATTTAATGAAGGACCAGGCTGGAGGAAAGGTTCAGAAAGTAATGTAAACATTAAAAATGTTAGCAGCAGGGGCCAGAGTGAGAGTACAGCAGGTAGGGCATTTGCCTTGCATGCGGCCAACCTGGGTTCGATTCCCAGCATTCCATATGGTCCCCCAAGCACTTTCAGGAGTAATTCCTGAGTGCAGAGCCAGGAATAACCTCTGGCATCGCTGGGTGTAACCCAAAAAGAAAAACATTAGCAGCAATTTAGCTCTGTACTAAAATACTTTATACCTAGTTAATTAGTAAAATTTCCAGTAATGCTGTGGATGAAACTGGTAGACTCAGACGTTAGAGAGATGTGTTCATTAGGTTAATCCATTTGAACACCTGTTCACAGCATGCACATGAGCAGTTTTTCTCAGGGTCTACCAGGTAGATCTTCTGACTTAGGAAGGATTCTGAGACAGGTAAGTATAGTAGCTGCTGTGAACCTTACCCACTTTTGGAAGTTCACAGCATACACTGGTTCATTAGAAGCATAGATTTTATTTTATTTTATTTTATTTTTGCCTGGAGCAATAGCACAGCGGGTAGGGCATTTACCTTACAAGCGGCCAACATGGCTGACCCTAGTTCGATTCCTCCACCCCTCTCGGAGAGCCCGGCAAGCTACCGAGAGTATCTCGCCTGCACAGCAGAGTCTGGCAAGCATACCCTTGATGTATTCGATATGCCAAACACAGTAACAACAAGTCTCACGAAGGAGACGTTACTGGGCCCGCTCGAGCAAATTGATGAACACCGGGAGGACTGTGACCGTGATCGTCTTATTTTGGCCACACCAGCTGTGCTCAGCCTTGTTCCTGGTTCTCTGCTCTGGAATCATTCCTGGTGGTGCTTGGGGGACCATATGTGGTGCTGAAGATTACACTGGGGCTGGTCACCTGCAAGGTAAGTGCCTTATTCTGAGCACAGACTTTAAAACCCTCTGTTTATTTTTATTTCTTTCAAAACTTACTTGATTCTGGAGCTTCCTTTTTTTTATAACTCTTATTTAAACTGCTTTCTAAACTCTTTGATATTTTTTCTTTTTGAGTCACACCTGGCGACGCACAGGAGTTACCCCCGGTTCATGCACTCAGGAATTATTCCTGGCAGTGCTCTGGGGACCATATGGGATGCTGGGAATCGAACCTGGGTTGGCCACGTTCAAGGCAAACGCCCTACCTGCTGTGTTATCGCTCCAGCCCCCCTAAAATCTTTGAGAAATAGTAATCAAACTCCTAAAAACTCCATTCCTGAGGCCAGAGTGATAGTACAGCAGATAGGGCCCTTGCCTTGCACGTTCAATTCTCAGCACACCATATGGCCCCCTGAGTCTGTGAGGAGTAATCTCTGAGCAAAGAGCCAGAAGTAAGTCCTGACCACTGCCAAGTGAGAACCAGACACCCACCCCCTCCAAGAAATTCCCATACCTTTTGACTTTTGACCCTTTCAATATACTAACTGCATTGTTTAGTTCCCCTGTTACTTACATCTTCCATCCTTAACTTCTCTAGATGAGGGACTGGGTGACCTTTTATGTCTTTAATATTCAGTATAAACAAGACACAACAACACACACAAAATAATCCAATTTATGCTTCTAAATAAATGGAATTAAAAAGGACTAAAATGTTTCATAACAGGGAAGTGGTTAAGTCAATTAAGATTAATATTTCATGGAAAGTCATATATTGGTAAAAAACAAACAGCTATGAAAAATCCTGAAATAAATCTTACAACATTACAAAAGAAAAGCTCAGAACAATTGTGTGTGGGCAGAGTTTATAGTGACAATAGTGAGCATATGTATATATGTATATATATGTATGTGTAATAAAGCAGAAGAATAATAAAATGATTGAAAATAAAATTAAATGGTGGGTTAGGGTAATTTAAATTTTTCAATTTAGGTTTCTTTCATGATTACCAGAATTTGTGCAATCTTAATTAAATTATTGAGAAGAAAAGAAAACAAAGCTCGAGGCTTCCCTGCAACACAGTTGGCCTGTTTGGCCCCAGAAATGAGTTGCAGCTTTTTTTTTCTTTTTGGGTCACACCCAGCGATTCCCAGGGGTTATTACTAGCTCTGCACTCAGGAATTATTCCTGGCAGTGCTTGGGGGACCATATGGGATGCCGGGGATTGAACCCAGGTCGGCCGTGTGCAAGGCAAACGCCCTACCCGCTGTGCTATCACTTAGGCCCCGAGTTGCAGCTTTTAAAGCAGGAAGTAGAGCAGGTTTCAGCAGCCATTCAGCCACTGTGTAAATCCAGGAAAGCTGTACTTTTCAGTCTCAGGGCACACCCAGGAAAAGATATTGCCTCCTTTGCAAGTAGGTTATTATAAAAATTATTAAGTCCTAAATAGAACATTTAACTTCTACTGATTCAAAAGCACATTGAATTAGTGGGCAATTTTATTTCCTTTGATATTCATGCCAATTTATCAACATACACACACATATACGCTTGAATCCTTTAGCATGTTTTAAATTCAACCACATGTTTAGTACTTGTCAGTGTTCCCTAAACTTCTAGAAATAGGCCGATAACCCATTCTAGGGCTGTAGGTATTTAATGCACACAGAGCCCATTTTCTTCAGCCTTTTTCTATTCCAACGACTTAGTCACATTTTGGCATTTTCATTAAATAGGGATTGCTTATATTTTGATTAATGGAGCGATAGCACAGTGGTAGGGCGTTTGCCTTGCACGTGGCCACCCCAGCCAAGCTGTGTTCGATTCTTCCGCCCCTCTCGGAGAGCCCGGCAAGCTACTGAGAGTATCGCACCCGCACGGCAAAGCCTGGCAAGCTACCCGTAACGTATTTGATATGCCAAAACACAGTAACAACAAGTCTCACAATGGAGAGTTACTGGGCCCGCTAAAGCAAATCGATGAACAATGGGAGGAGAGTGACAGTTCTAACTTCTCCAATGTACTTCAATCCAACGATAGTATTTGGGGTTTAGAATCTGTGATCCTCACACTTTCTCTCTCAATTCCTTGTCTTTTCTCTTACTGCCCCTAACAAATTATGCATAATAACCTCTATAACTTGGTCAGCTACCAGGAAGTCCACCCAGGAACTCAGAAACATAGTCAGTTATTGGATTGATGCATCTCATTGTCTGAGTGAATTTTCTCCCCATTGCAAATCAAAGTCAAGGGCTTTATTCACTTTCTATTATCTCTGTATCCTGCAGGGCCTCATTCATTCTTAGTACCAGAAAGAATAAGATGTCAGATGATATCTTTTTTAAAATGTCTAGTTCCACTAAAGATTTCATGAAAGTTGTTCTGTTCAGTTAGTTATAAATTTAAGCAAAACTCTTAGATGAATTTTCTCTTTTTCTCGAAGCAGGGTATTATGTGCATGGGTATTTTTCCTTATCTATTGACAATATACACCTTCTGGCATGGTTTCCTGTAAAAGCAGATGGCCAATATGGGAATTATAGGGCTGGGGACTTTCTAAAAATGTGTTTTTATGAACATATATACATATATAACATATATGTATATATGATTCCTACATTTCATCATTATATTTAGAATATAATTATAAACACCATATCAGTCATCTAAAACCGTCCATGATTCTGGGCAATTTGGTTGTAATTTTTAGGCAGCTAAAGATATTGATATTTTACTAGTTAATTTATTCAAAAATAAATTAATAGATATTGAGCACCTATCATGCATTAGGTAACCACTAATTCACAAAATCTTAAACCTGAAACATAGAAATGAATTCTTCTGAAGTCTTTCCTTTTCCTTCCTTCCTCTCTTTTCTTTACTCCCTCCCTCCCTCCCTTCCTTCCTTCCTTCCTTCCTTCCTTCCTTCCTTCCTTCCTTCCTTGCCTTGCACATGGCTTATCCTGGTTCAATCTCTGGCACCACATTTGGTTCCCCTGAGCCCACTAGGAGTGTTCCATGAGTACAGAGCCAGAAGTAAGTCCTGTGGCCCAAAACAAAAGCAAAAGGAATTTTACTCAATCTTTTTACTAGATAACTATCAATTGACTCAGAGCTTTGTATTAATTAATTCTTCCAACCTCATTGGATTTTCCCCCAAATTCTAATGTGAAAATTTAAATTAAAAAAATTTACAGTGAAGTCCTATACTTACGCTACCTAGATTTGTTTTGACATTTTGATACACCAGCTGACAATGCTATCCTTCTATTTGTTCATCAAGTCATCCTTTAAAAAATTTCCCTGTTTTTATTGGTCAATTCGTTTATAAAATTATAGAATTTCAGGGGTAGAGCTAAGATATCTATAAATATATAGGAATTACTCCAAGCACCACCAAATTTCCAGTGACGTATCATCACTAAAAGACCATTGGGGCAGAGAGAAGTTACACAGGTAAGGCATTTCCAAATATAAACTCAGAAGCATCTGAGTTTATATTTCTAATGTCTACTGCTATGTGGTAGCAACATGGACATTCACAAATAGTCCCAAAAGGTAAGATTCCAGGGCCATGATTCATGCTTTTTCTGAACAGAGAAGAGACATTTATGTTGAGTACACTGTACTGAGTTTAGAGTATTCTCACTTTATGGTCTTAATAGTAACAAGTGTTTAGAGAGAAAAAATTATGATCAAGAACTGATAAGTTACTTAAATATTAATAAATATGGAAAAAAGTGAAGAAGCAGCTGCTCAGAGAAAAAACAAGTTGGAGAAAAGTTTGAAACCATAAGGAAGAAAGGGAAGCCTAGACAATGGGTAGTAACATGGCTTACAGAATACTATTGGATGGATTCTGTTAGAGGTCGCGCGACCTCTTATAGTCTAGTTCTCCTTCTCCTAGAACCCAGCAAGCTACTGAGAGTATCCTGCCTGCAAAACAGAGCCTGGCAAGCTCCTGTGGTATATTTTATATGCCAATAACAGCAACAATGATGTGTCTCATTCCCCTGACCCTGAAAGAGCCTCCAGTGCGGCACCATTGGGAAGGACGAGTAAGGAGAGGCTGCTAAAATCTCAGGGCTAGGACGAATGAAGACGTTACTGGTACCTGCTCTAGCAAATAGATGAATAATGGGTTGACAGTGTTACAGTGACACAGTGGATTCTGTTACATAAGAAATAATTTATTTGAGTAAGATGAAGGAACTAATGTGATCATTTCTGTCAATGAACTACTTTTTATGTATTAACAGGAAAATTATCACAACAGGTAAACTACCATAACTCTGACATAAAAATTCTGAATTTATTTCTTTTCTGATGCAACTAGATAAAAGGTAATCTTCTTTAATATGTGGTAGGAAGTACCTGATATTGCCAATTAGTCTCTTAAATTATGTTTTGTCAAAGAAATGCAGCATAAAATGAAAAGTGAAGCAATTAAGTTTTAATCTCATGCATTAGTAAAAGGGGGAAAGAAAGAAAGCTGTCCTCAATTGTCGAAATTTTTGCATTCATGTAGGAGGCTTGGATTTGATCCTTGGCACCACATGGTCCTCTGAGTATCTCCAGGAGTAACTCCTGAGCACAGAGTCAGGAGTATGCCCTAGGCATTGCTAGGTGTGACCCCCACCGAAAGAAAGAAAATCAGAAGACATATCTTGATAACCAGGTCTTAGCTAGTACTCAGTAAATGCTACTTGTGATTTTTGTTAAGAATAAATTAATATGTGGACAAAATGCAAATATAACTTTATTTATCTGATTTTTTCACATATAAACTTTCAATATTAAAACAGTCTTAGGACTTCACAAATAATTTTCTTTTTCAAAAAGCGAATCCAGGTGCTACAGCAATAGTACAGCAGGTAGGGCATTTGCCTTGCAGGCAGCCAAACCCCGGAATTCCACATGGTTCCCCGAGCACCTTCAGGAGTGATTTTCTGAGTGCAGAACCAAGAGTAACCCTTGAGCATCGTGAATGTGGCCCAAAACCCAATCAATAAATCAATCAATCAATCAAAATAGTTTTGAAAAAACAATCACGATAATCACGACCATCCTGTTAATCGTCGATTGCCTCGAGCAGGTCCCAGTAAGGTCTCCTTCGTCCTAGCCCTGAGATGTTTTTTTTTTTTTTTTTAATTTTTTTTTTTTTTTTTTTTTTTTTAATTTATTTATTGAATCACTGTGGGAAAGGTTACAAAGCTTTCAGGTTTATGTCTCAGTCATGCAAATATCAAACACATTTCCCTTTACCAATACTTATTTTTTCCCATGAAGAACCCCAATAAAACCCCACCCCCCACCCCTCCCCGTCCCTGTAAGGCAGATGAATTCTAGTTAACACTCTATCCGCTTTGATTAGATTGTTTCAATAAAAGATTCACCACTATTATTTAGAGTTTACCCCCCCGCCCAAATCAGACATGCTGAAAAAGCATTGTGAAGTGATTTGCTTTCTCCAGCTGGGTTCAAGAATTAAATGTTGGTTTTGGATTTCTGCTATTTTACTTATTGACCCTGGAAGTATTTCTACTGAAAGTCAGATAGTTAAGAAATTGGTTTCTGTGTTCTGGAGTCGTGGCCGTGCTGGAGAGCCGCTCGTGGGGGGCAACTGGTGGCCTCGGTAGGGCGTGAAGGACGGAGCGAAACGCCCCCCTTCCCATGAGGTTTTAGTCGCCCCCACACTCCCGGCTCATACCTGATGTCCACAAGGCTCCCATGTGGCCGCCATCTTTCTTTCCAGAGAGGAGAGGGCGAATGGGGCAACACCCTTTCCCCTCCGGCAGACTTGATGGGCTGGATCAACGCATAGTCCATTCACTTTTCTGCTCCAAGCTGCTGGGTTCTGCATTAAGTCCTTGTGCTTCTGGGGCCATGGCCGTGCTGGAGAGCCGCTCGTGGGGGGCAACTGGTGACCTCGGTAGGGCATGAAGGACGGACCGAAACGCCCCCCGACCCATGAGGTTTTAGTCGCCCCCACTCCCCCGGCTCATACCTGCTGTCCACAAGGCTCCCATGTGGCCGCCATCTTTCTTTCCAGAGAGGAGAGGGCGAATGGGGCAACACCCTTTCCCCTCCGGCAGACTTGATGGCCTGGATCAATGCATAGTCCGTTCACTTTTCTGCTCCAAGCTGCTGGGTTCTGCATTAAGTCCTTGTGCTTCTGGGGCCGTGGCTGTGCTGGAGAGCCGCTCGTGGGGGGCAACTGGTGACCTCGGTAGGGCGTGAAGGACGGACCGGAACGCCCCCCTTCCCATGAAGTTTTAGTCGCCCCCACACCCCCGGCTCATACCTGCTGTCCACAAGGCTCCCATGTGGCCGCCATCTTTCTTTCCAGAGGGAGGAGGGCGGAAGGGAGCAACACCCTTTCCCCTCTGGGCAGAAATGATTGCCTGGATTAACGCATAGTCCTTTCACTTTTCTGCTCCAAGCTGCCGGGTTCTGCATTAAGCCCTTGTGCTTCTGGGGCTGTGGCCGTGCTGGAGAGCCGCTCGTGGGGGGCAACCGGTGACCTCGGTAGGGCGTGAAGGACGGACCGGAACGCCCCCCTTCCCATGAGGTTTTAGTCGCCCCCACACCCCCGGCTCATACCTGCTGTCCACAAGGCTCCCATGTGGCCGCCATCTTTCTTTCCAGAGAGGAGAGGGCGAATGGGGCAACACCCTTTCCCCTCCGGCAGACTTGATGGCCTGGGTCAATGCATAGTCCGTTCACTTTTCTGCTCCAAGCTGCTGGGTTCTGCATTAAGTCCTTGTGCTTCTGGGGCCGTGGCTGTGCTGGAGAGCCGCTCGTGGGGGGTGACTGGTGACCTCGGTAGGGCGTGAAGGACGGACCGGAACGCCCCCCTTCCCATGAGGTTTTAGTCGCCCCCACACCCCCGGCTCATACCTGCTGTCCACAAGGCTCCCATGTGGCCGCCATCTTTCTTTCCAGAGGGAGGAGGGCGGAAGGGAGCAACACCCTTTCCCCTCTGGGCAGAAATGATTGCCTGGATTAACGCATAGTCCTTTCACTTTTCTGCTCCAAGCTGCTGGGTTCTGCATTAAGCCCTTGTGCTTCTGGGGCTGTGGCCGTGCTGGAGAGCCGCTCGTGGGGGGCAACTGGTGACCTCGGTAGGGCGTGAAGGACGGACCGGAACGCCCCCCCTTCCCATGAGGTTTTAGTCGCCCCCACACCCCCGGCTCATACCTGCTGTCCACAAGGCTCCCATGCGGCCGCCATCCTTCTTTCCAGAGAAGAGAGGGCGAATGGGGCAACACCCTTTCCCCTCCGGCAGACTTGATGGCCTGGATTAACGCATAGTCCTTTCACTTTTCTGCTCTAAGCTGCTGGGTTCTGCATTAAGTCCTTGTGTTTCTGGGGCTGTGGCCGTGCTCCAAACTTAACTCTGACTTTCAGGGAGAAAGATTGGGTGGTTTACTTCTCATTGATCACTTTGTATATAGAGAGATGTCGCGCGACCGCATAAGCGGCCACGCAGTTTTGAGAAAAAGTCCTCGTTCCCGCATACTCGAGCTGTGTTTGTAGAGGCTTCTGGTCACCGGGGTTCCATCTGGGGGAGGCGGGATGCGGCACCTACTCCATCTGGAACTTGCGGGTGAACTCGGCTCTTTTTGGAATCTGTTTTTTCTTTTTTTTTTTTTTTCCTCCGGGATCCCGCACCCTCCATGTGTTCTTTCTCTTATGCTTAAGGCTTCAAAGATGGCCGAGATGTTTTTTTTTAAAGTGCCATATTCAAGGCTCTTTCAGGGTTAGGAGAATGAGACCCATCATTGTTACTGGTATTTGGCATATTGGGTACGCCACGGGGAGTTTGCCAGACTCTGCCGTGTGGGCAGGTTACATTCGGTAGCCTGCCAGTTTGTCCAAAGTAGGAATGAGATGATAGGCCGCACGCTTCTGGGAGCTGAGTGTGATAATCTCTGGATCCTGGCCGTTGTTGGGGTTACACGGCAGTTGGTGGGTGTAACTGTCTAGCTACTGGCAGGTCCAGTCCCAAACAGTGCTGGCTTGGAGATCTCAGCCCCGGGTCCCGCACACCTGGGTTCCTCTGCCAGTTCTTTTATGCTTGAGGCTCATCCAAGTGTGTGGTAAAAACAAATTAAAAAAAAGCAAATCCAATTTTTTGGCCTTATTGTTCAAAAAACATAAGAATTTAGTTGAGTAATCAGATTGGTTTTTAAATCAAATATCCTAAATTCTCTTTAATATCTCTCATCTGCATGTTATATGAAGGTAGAACTTGCCAGTAATAGAGATGCTGCTGAAAAAAAACCTGATACTTAAGAACACATTTTGGCTATTAGGATGCCCAATTTTTCCTCTGTGGCATGAGTAACCTTAAGAAAAATATCTGGTTTTTATTTATATGTTTGAAGACCTGAGCTCTATGTACATTAAATTAAAACCAAGAAGGTGAATGGTACTAAATTGTCTCAGTCTGTGACTCTAGTCGTACGCTAGATATGCAGCCCTGTGTAAACTTCACCTCACAATTTCCCCAGTTGCAGGAGAGTAGGGGGACAGCTCCAAAATCCTTTGCTATAAACAGGACACCCATGGTTGCACATGACATTGAAAAGGCAAGGGAAAAGATGTAAGACCTGTTAGTATGGCCACGCTAGGATTAGATGTTGTGACTGCCTTATCACTTTCATTTTATGATCAGTGCAACCCATTTAACAGGCAGATTGGGAGATGACATCAGTGACATCAGGGCATTCACTAGTTGGTAGCGTTTGGTAGCATTGGTAGTGTTTGGTAGAGTTGGTCGTGTTTGATTAGCTAGAGATCAACTGCATATCAACTATCTTATGTGACCCACTGCTGCTTTCAGGGCATCAAAGGGTGAAAAGAGCCCTTAGGTACAGTTCTTAGTGCAGTTGATATAGTATAGCTGTTACCAGAAAGCAGTACCAGAAGTCATCTGCTGTGCTCTCCAGGCAGAAAGTCTTGCTGTTGATCAAGATGAAAAGCACCCAGATGCCACTTTCCAGGTGCAGTATTTTTTTAGATAGGTAGTGCTTTGAAAGTGCAGTGATCCAAACCAATTACTAGGAACTTGGTTTCACTCTACTGTCCCCAAGAGTTACTTTGTGCAAAACTCAAAGTTTAAATGAGGAGTGCTATGACCACACAATGGACGCAGAAGCGCTTTTGTTTTTAGTTTTGAGGATAGACTTTCTTCAGTGTTTGAGTAGTAACTGTTTAAAGTTCTCTTTGAAAAAGCTTGTTGTGAGAGTGTAGAGGATTGGATTCAAGGCACTGTTTACTGGAAGGAAGAAAACGACTATCCAGGAAGTGATTGTACCTGGGGAAGAAAAATGAATGTGAAAAATAAATAGAAGCTGGAACTTTAAAGCACACAAAACACATTATATTTTGTACTTACTGTTATTTTTGAGATGACTACCTAAGTCACAAAGTTTCTATGTTATTGAAGCTCTTTTTGTTTAAAGAGTTTGGAACCTATGGATTTAAGGTCCTGTTATTTAACTTTAAATTTCATGAACTGCTTTTTGTTGGTTGCTGTGAAACTAGATAAGAAGTGCAAACACTTCAGAAACTATAATATAAAATGTGTTTTCCTTGCTATATTGCCATTCTTTAGGGAAAAGTAAATTTGAAATAGACTAGCTCTTTCAAGCTTATATTCTCCCTTGAAGTATTTTTTTCTAAGTCTCTACTTGCTTGCTTATTCTTTTAAGCTCTTCTGCTCTCTTGGACTCAAGTTCCATATATATGTATATATATATATATATATAAATTAAATCGCCATGAGATAACTGTTTATCTCATGGTGTTATCCATGATTGGGTTTTTGTCATACAATGACTAAATTCCAAGATTTGTCCCTTCACCAGTGTACATTTTCCACCACCAATGTCTCAAATTTCTCTCTGTTCACTCCCCAGTATGCATCTAGGGCAGACACTTCCTTCTCTCTCTCTTTTTCGTCATTATGGTCTGTGGTACAAGTCCTATACGGTTATCGTGTGTATCCCTTTACCTACTTTTTAGCACTCAATTCTTGTCCAGAGTGAGAATTTCTAACTGCACTAATTCCTGTCTTCTCCCCACCCCCACCATTTACATCTTTCTAAGCAAATTTTATTTAGTGAAGATAATCTTGCTTCACAAAAAAACAAATGAAAGAAAAAATTAGGAAATTATTTATAAACAACGGAACTGTTCAGGAAAACTCTGGTCCAGCGTCAAATCTGACACTGGTCTTAGCTTGAGTCCTGAAGGCCTTAGTAACCTACTCAGTCTTCTCATAATCCTATTTAGAATGAAGGGTTTGAAGAATATAGAAGAATATAATGTCTAAATGTAATGATCTATTTCTTCTTTACAAACATAATACTAATTGGCTATTCAGGTAAAGATGCCACAAAAGTTCTTTGAGAGGAATTTGGTACAGTGGTGTTCGGTGATGCCCTAATGAAATACAGTTGCCACTTAAACACCATGAGTTTAATGGTGTGGGTCCATTTATGTATTTTATGGTAAATAAACAATACATTCTTGATGAGAGAGATAGTACAGTGGGTATGACATTTGCCTTGCACCCATTTGACCCAGGTCAATCCCCGGCATTTCATATGGTCCCACAAGCACTGCCAGGTATGATTCCTGACTGCAGAGTGAGGAGTAGACTCTGAGCATCGCTGGGTGTGACCCAAACACCAAATATAACAAAAACTTAAACAAACTATATTCTATGGCATCAATAAATACAATAAAATACTAGAAACCCATTTTCTTTTATAGTTTTCACAACAAAATTTTCTTTTTTCATACATAACGTACACAATATATTATTGGCTATTTGTGTTATCACTAAGGCTTCCAGATAGCATCAGACTATTATATGTGAAGCTTTGATCGAGCCAAAAATGTATGTGGATTTCTGACTGCATATGGGCCTCATCTTCTATATATTTCAAGGACAAAACATAGGTAATTTTGCTTGGATACAATAAAAAAATACTTTTCCTATTATAAACAATTTGGTCTTAAGTTCAGACACACTTTTTTTTATCTTTTAATGACCTAAAACATATCACCTAAGCTTCTGAGACCTCAGCAATTTTTTTTTTAATGAAAGGGCTGATGAGAACTTATTTGATAGAAGTTCTGAGAGTAATATCAGAGCTGGCTTTGCACAAATCTTTTCAGTGTAATTTTCTACATCCACCACACTCTGATCTTCCCACATCCTTACAATTTCAAGGAACTCCAGGTTCAAGTGAAGGGTGACAAGTATTATGGCCTCACTCTTCTTTTTCACCCTCTTCTCCCTCATATCCTCATTATTATCCCATCTGGAATTTCTGCCTGTCCTTCCTTCCTTCCTTCCTTCCTTCCTTCCTTCCTTCCTTCCTTCCTTCCTCCCTCCCTTCCTTCCTTCCTTCCTTCCTTCCTTCCATTCTTCTTCCTCCTCCCCCTTCCTTCCGTTCTTCTTCCTCCTCCCCCTTTCTGCCTTCCCTCTGTTATTTCTTATATGACCATTACTTGGGCTGGAGCGATAGCACAGCGGGTAGGGCGTTTGCCTTGCACGCAGCCAACATGGCTGACCCAAGTTCGATTCCTCTGCCCCTCTCAGAGAGCGCGGCAAGCTACCGAGAGTCTCTCGCCTGCAGGACAGAGCCTGGCAAGCTACCTGTGACGTATTCAATATGACAAACACAGTAACAAGTGTCACAATGGAGATGTTACTGGGCCCACTCGAGCAAATCGATGAACAACGGGAGGACCGTGACCATTACTTGTCTTTCACTTTTTCATCATTATCACCTTTTCTTGTTGCAAAGTTTGCCTTCCTCTTTTTCTATTCCATCTAATGGGAGCAGCATTTCCTAGGACACCATGAAAAGCCAGGCAAGAAAGAAGTAGCTTAGTTAAGTGAGAGAAAATTTTCGTCTCTAGGCCCACCAAAGTATGTAAGACTGGACAGAAAGTACAGAAAGACCGATGTGTAACTCAGTAGTTTTCACAAAACCTTTTATCTCCACTCTAGTTCCCTAGGTCTCATAATCTGAAATATATCAGAATCTCCAAGACAGTTATTATTCCTCTTGTGATTGGATAGCCTTGATGACAAGACATCTTCTGATTCTAAGTCAGAGTATACCACAAGATGAATTATAACATTTCCTCACTTGATTAATATATTGAAGTCACAACTCATACCTACACCTCAGCATGTGACTGTATTTGGAGATATGACCTTTAGAGACATGATCAAGTTAAGATGGGCCACTGGGGAGAGCCACATTCAAACTGATTAGTTTCCTTATGAGAAGAGGAAATTTGGACAATCACCAAGGCTGTGCATATAGAGGGAAGTCCATGCAGGGAAACAGAAAAGGCAGCGAACTGTAAGCCAAGGAGAGACTAGGACCAACCATTGCCACTGATAACTTGATTTGAGCTTCCACCCAGAATGTTGAGAAACACATATATGGTGTTAAATTACCCAATTTGTAGCTTTTGTTCAGGCAGCTCTAACAAACTATTACAGAGGAAAGGTTGCAGGGAAATAAAAATTGTTGAATATTAAGACTGGAAGAAATTTAAGAAACTATCTAATAATAACATGGGTAAATTAAGGAACACAACAAATGACTTTGTTACAAACCTCAGTTGATCAGTGACAAGGTGAGGACAAGCCCAAGACTCCTACCTCACTTAGTCTTTGGTCTATCATATAAGGATGCCTCTTTTTAAGCTGAAGAGAAACAAGAGCGTATGTGGGAAAGGACACTCAAAGTGTGGACACAGAAGTCTCCCAAGGTAAAGTCTCCCATCTCGTCTATTAGTTCAGCACTTTCAATTAAGATATATGTATTTTAAATGATATTATGAGAAATTGACTGTGTTAAGATAAATAAAACATGGTCATTATCTTCTTTACAGTTGGAAGAGGGTAATGGGTACATTGAAAAATGGCAGGTATATACAGCGGCTTAAATAAGACCAATTGGGAAAAAATAAAGACTGTAATAGCTATTTAGTCATCTGGATTATATGAGTGTTTGTGGAAGGAGGCTAAAATTGTACCATGGAAAGAAAATATTTGTGCTAAACCTTGAAGGATGGAAAGGGGTGTTTAATAGGCATGAGTCTAACTGAAAATAAAACTGAGGTTGGAATCGGGGGTCGGGGATAGTTTCAGCAAGGGCAAGACATAAAAAAATACTCTAATGGGCTTATCTCAGAATACATGAGAATGGGTGGATGATAAGAAATCATTAACATTAATTCCATCACTGAATTTCATTTTATGATCAAAGGAAGTCAATGAATATTTTATTCACTAGATTTTGAAATGTTAGGATGTAAACATTGACATGCTAGGAGAGTTGTAGTAGACTCGCAAGAGTTCTGCTTTCTTGTATAGCTGGCTCTCCTGAGGGATCTCACATTTAAATTTTTTTTTCAGTTTTGCTCTTCCTGTGCATCAAATATCAGTTATCAGTTATCAGTTTTCAGTCCCGATCTCTCTTCTGATATTCACTTCCACATTTTAGGTGACCCAAGAGTCTTTAACTGTTGTGAAACCAGTTGATAGGTTTCAGGGATGCTGTGGTGGTGTTGTATCATTTTTCAGTGATGCATTGGACAAGACTCCTTTAGGCTTTGTATACACTCCAGGTAAAGGTAAAGGTAAAGGCCCTCCCGTTGATCGTCGATTTGCTCGAGCGGGCCCAGTAACGTCTCCATTGGAGACTTTGTTGTTACTGTGTTTGGCATATCGAATACTCTCGGTAGCTTGCTGGGCTCTCCGAGAGGGGCGGAGGAATCAAACTCGGGTCGGCCATGTTGGCCGCTTGTAAGGTGAACGCCCTACCGCTGTGCTATCACTCCAGCCCATACACTCCAGACCAAAGGAAAATGTTTCAGTTCCTTGTGTCACTCTTTCATGTTGACTTTCAAGGTGCGATTACCATAATGCCCAGTGCAGGATAAAAATAACATGATTTTGGCCTGGGAAGAACTGCCCAGGTAGATTCTCAATAGACTAAAAGAATTAGCTGAAGATGAGTCTGCACTCTGAATCACTAAAAGTTGTCCTATGTTGCCCTTTAACTATGATTTGTAGGTCCCTGAAAGATTACTTGATCACTTGATATCCCTTTACTCATCGATTTGCTTGAGCGGGTGCCATTAATGTCTCCATTCATCCCTGTTGCGTGCTAGCATAGCCCAATGATATCTGCTCGTTCTAGGAACATGAAGAACCTCAAACTAATCATTCAGGGTCTTTACGAAGAAGTCTGACCATCTCATAGATGGGCATCCACATGATCTTTTAACGTCCTGTGTAATCCATTTGGTAATGGCACTAGTACAGTGGTCATCTCTAAATCTCGTTACGTGTCCAGCCCATCTGATTTTCGATCCTTTGGCAAACGAGACAGCGTCCCTGATTCTTGAGCATTGATGAAGGTCGGAACTCCGGATTCTTTCTCTCATTTGAGTGAAGCGTGATACTCCAAGCATAGCTCTTTTGATTCATCTTTGAAAGACCCGAATAGCATTCTCATCCTGTTTTCTCAGGTCTCTGAGGCATATGTTAATGCAGGAAGAACAGTGGAATTGAAGAGATGTGCTTGGAGCTGGAGGTTCTTTGTCCTTTTAGTTATTTCTTTGATGCTCTTGAAGGCATTCCAAGCTGCTCTATTCCTTCCACACAACTCAGGTGCCAGGTCATTTGTCATGTTGAATTCTCTACCTAGGTACACATAATTGTTGCATTCGGAGATGGTCGTTCCGTTGAGAGTGAATGGAACGTCAGGAACAAGACTGTTTCTCATGAACATTGCCTTTGTGAGATTCAGCTGTAATCCAAACTTCCACACTCACGATTGAAGTTGGTCAGCATTTGTGCCTCTTGGATGATGTCTGGTGTTCTTAGAACGATGTCATCAGCAAAGTGCAGGTGGTGTAGTTGCCGACCATCTATCTTCCATTCCTTCCTATTCCACTTGTTGCATGATGTACTCTAGGGTGGCACTGAAGAGTTTCAGTGAAATAGTATCACCCTGCTAAACCCCTCTATTGACATCAATGATCACTTCTTTGTAGAATGGTGAGATCCTGGTAGTGAATCTGTAATACAGCTCACGGAGGATCCTGATGTATTGAGTTTAAACGCTCTGAATGGCTAGGGCTTCGATGACCACTTCCATCACAACAGAATCAAAGGCCTTCTTTAAATCAATGAATGTTAGACAGAGAGGCATCTTGAACTCCGAGAAACCTCAATGAGCTTGGTTATCATGTGGATATGGTTGATGGTGCTGAATCCTTTTCGGAACCTGGCTTGCTCACATGGTTGTCCTTCATCTAGTGTTCTGCCAATCCTATTCAGGATGACTCAAGTGAACAGCTTGTAGAAGACAGACAATAGGCAGATTGGGCGATAGTTGCCAATGTCATGGATGTCTCCCTTTGTGTATAGTAATACAGTCCTGCTGGTTTTCCATTGGGACGGAACCTTGCATTCAGACAGGTAGTGTGTGGAAAGTCGAGCCAGTGTATTGATGAGTACTGATGGCAGGTTCTTCAGGTGTTCAGGTCTGACCTTGTCTGAGCCAGGTGCTCTTTGTTTCTTTACCAACAAGATGGCGTGTTGGATTTTGGAAGGGAGAATGTTGGGAATGACATATCCATCCTGCAGAATTTGGTATGTGTGCAGGTGGATGTAGCTATTAAAGAGATCTGAATAGAAGTTATGAATAATCTTCTTCATTGCCCTTCTGGAAGATGTGATAGATCCATCAGGACATTGGAGGGCAGTCATCTTGGTCTTGTAGTTGGTGAAGGACAGGCAGTCATCGCAAATGCTTTTCCTGGCTTCTTCCGCATCTACCAGCACTGCTGCTCTTCTGTCTTTGAGGTCTTCCTTGATGGCTTCTCTGTACTGTTTTGCGAGCTCAGACATTTGTTTGTGGTTGCCTGAGGCATGCGCCAAGCCATGTTGGCAAATAAGCTCAAGAATTGTTGAAGACAGTTTTTTTTTTGTGGTTATCTCTTTCTTGGCGTTCCTCACACAATCATGGATGTGCTGAACCAGTCAATTGTATTCCTCGCCAATATTGTCAATGACGGCATCTTCCCATGTTGCCACAAGAGAGCCAAAGAGCTCACAGTTGGTGGTTGTTCTGGGAGTTCTCTTCTTAAACTTTGCAGCCTTTTCTCCCTCTTCTGTGAAGTAGAATTTTGCACGAAGGAGACAGTAGTCCAATCCCGTTTGGAATTTTGGGACAACAGCAACATTGGTCAGGCAAAACCATTGATTGAATATGATGTGGTCGATTTCGTAGTGGAACTGTCCACTGGGAGACTCTCATGTCCAATATTTAGATTCGGCCTTCTGGAACTGTTAGTTACCATGGATGGTCTTGGTCGATGTGATGAACTCAGACGTCCCTCACCCTGTTTGTTCCATTCTAGGCCATGGGTCCCGATGTGGAGTTCTTCGGCTGATCTTCTCGGTCCTATCTTGGCATTAAAATCACCGACAATGATCTTGTAGAAGGTGTGGTCTTCCTTATAGAACTTCTCCAGCTCCATGTAGAACTTCTCAATTTCTCCTCCACCATAATTGGATGTTGGTGCGTAAACAACGGAGATAGAAACTGCCGGCAGTGAGCCACATCTATTCAAGTGTAATAGTCTGTTTCAGGTTGTTAGGCATTTGGATGAATCAATGCTCATGGCTAAGTTCGTGTTGACAAGGACTGACACCACTGAGGCCTCTTTTGTCACATGTTCCAAGGAACAGTTCTTCTCCAGTTTCCAAACGGCGTGATGTGATTGATGCCTTCTCTTCTTGGTCAGACCAATGATGTTGTACTTGATCTTTTGGGCTTGAACCATCATGTCCTCGATGGATGCATCAGATGCCAGCATATGTGCATTGAAAGTACAGTCATTTTTGTCTTTCTTCGTTTTGGCAGACTATTTTGGTTTTGACTATTTTATCAACCTATTTTATCAGACTATTTTATCAGCCTCTCCTTCCACATCCTTCTCAATGCTGTCGTATTCAGGGTCAGGGGAATGAGATCCATTGTATTTACTGTATTTGGCATATCAAATACACCACTGATAGCTTTCCAGGCTCTGCCGTGTGGGTGGGATATTCTAGGTAGCCTGAAAACACAAATAAACTTTACAGGTGTTCCTATTCAGGCATATGTGCTGTTATGATACTCTCAGTAGTCTGCCGGGTTCTCTGAGAGCAAGAACTAGAGAATAAGAAGTCATGTGGCCACAAATGCAGCCACGCAATTCCGGGAGCTTGGTGTTATAGTCTCTGGATCATGGCCGTTGATGGGGTTATACGGCAGTTGGTGGGTATAACTGTCTAGCTACTGGAAGGCTTGGAGATCTCAGCCCCGGATCCTGCACACCTGGGTTCCTCTGCCAGTTCCTTTATGCATGAGGCTCATTCAAGCATGTGGAGAGTGGTCTCAGCATGGCTTTGGCTGGGTCCCGGAGGTCTTCAGCTGTCGGCCCTGGTGAGGACAGTCAGGCACGGGGGTATGAGATTCTGCTTTGTTCTCTTCTGGGAGCTTGGTGTTATAGTCTCTGGATCCTGGCCATTGATGGGGTTACACCATCTACGGTTGTGGTATTTATTCTAGTTGTGGTATTTTTTTCTAGATGAAGTAGGAATATGAGTGGTGAACACAGAACACCTAGCACTTTATAGCCCTTGGGTTAGGACAGGGAAAGACAGTGGTTCTTATCTAGGATGCAGATTTGAAAATCACCGGCGTAATTTTCCTGAAACATTATGCATAGACTTCAGTTCCTATAAACTAAATTTAGAGAAAAAATAAGACATGTATGTTTTTATTCTTTATGTCTACCTGTATTTAAGAGCTGCTATATAGCTCAGGTAGAAATAAGACACTAAGACTCAGTTTTTCTCTAGCTTCTATTTTTCTATTAATTTGGTTTGGATTGTATTAGTATCCAGTTCTGTCTGAGAGAACTGATGATGAATATGGCAAAGTAATCACAAATCACAAAAATCACAAATCATCCTGTTAATCATCGATTGCCTCGAGCAGGCCCCAGTAACGTCTCCTTCATCCTAGCCCTGAGATTATATTCAAGGCTCTTTAGGAGAATGAGACCCATCATTGTTACTGGTATTTGGCATATTGGGTACGCCACAGGGAGTTTGCCAGACTCTGCCGTGTGGGCAGGCTACATTCGGTAGCCTGCCAGTTTGTCCAAAGTAGGAATGAGATAATAAGATGTCACAATTCACAGCCTCGCGGTTCCGGGAGCTGATTTTTATAGTCTCTGAGTCTTGGCCTCTGATGGGATTACACGGCAAAGTAATAGCTCTTTGTATTTAAGTTGCAGGTATTCACAGAGCACTGCATTATATGTAAAACACTGTTTGATATGTCTGGCCTAATCAACGGATGTACAAGGCACAATGTACTTGCATATAATAGAAAACACTGACCTGGTATTTCCACCCGTAAGAGGGAAAGAATTTTAATTACAAATACAGGAATCCAGCAGAGGGCATCAGAGAACACTATAAAAAAGAAGCGATTTGCAATAGCCATCTCTCTTCCAATCTGATTTCTTACTTCTGAAGTCTGCGAGGCAGTTTTTTGAATGGACCAGAACATAGTAATATAGGCAAACACAATGATGAGAAAAGCCAGCAGGTTCACACCTGTTGAGAAAAGCACACCTCTCAGATTTCAGGTATATAAATCAACAATAAATACTGCTACATGTTCTTTATGGTGCCTCTTAGCACTATCCTTCCAAGCAACATTCTTTTGTCTAAATTCAGTGGTAATTAGCCAGGCCTAAGACTATAAACTAGAATAAACTAAAAGAATTGGGTTTACCAGACATAAACTATTTTTCAAATGCATAAGCACTTAATGAAAAACTTAGACACTTAAAGTTCAGATCTGGTTAAATTTTTTTGAGATAAATTTTAGCTTCTTTATAAAACTATTTTTTAAGTAGGAGATGTCCATTTTTTATGGCTCTTTGCAAATTCAAACTTAAAGACGTCACTGCAATCATTGGAAAATATCAAAAATATTAAGATGAACATATTCCTCTATTTTATGAATATGAATTTGCTCGAGCAGGCCCAGTAACGTCTCCATTGGAGACTTTGTTGTTACTGTGTCTGGCATATTGAATACTCTCGGTAGCTTGCCGGGCTCTCCGAGAGGGGCGGAGGAATCGAACTAGGGTTGGCCATGTTGGCTGCGTGCAAGGCAGACGCCCTACCCGCTGTGAATATGAATTAAATGTCTTAAAATTTTAATGAAACAATAACCTCAGAAACAATATTCCTCTTGTTTTAAATTTTAAATTAAAGTAATACATAGAACCCCTCTCAACATTTTTGTTTATTTTTCTATAGATTGCAGTAATTTAAACAACTGTCATTCAGAATTCATAAAACTCATTCAGAAAAAAAGGATAAGAAAATGTAAAAACAAATCGAACTATCTGCATCACTTTTTGAGGATGTTTAGAGTATTCCTACTTATAGCGTTGATTAATAAAGAAAAGTAATTTCTTAACCACTAATAGAATTAAAAACCCTAAGGAGATGCTATTCCTCATAACTGACATAAATATTGTACGGATTCATTTGAATGCTATTTTAGCACATGTTTATATGAACCTGAATGACATGTGAAGCACTCAAATTTAAGAGAATCACAAAAAATCACAAATCATCCTGTTATTCATCGATTGCCTCGAGCAGGCCCCAGTAACGTCTCTTTCATCCTAGCCCTGAGATTATATTCAAGGATCTATTCAAGAGAATATATTATCAATTCAAGATATTCATTGTTGTTACCCCAAACATTTTGTTTTGTTTTTTTGGGGGGCCACAACTGGCAATTCCCAGGGATTACACCTGGATCTGCACTCAGGAATCACTCCAGGAATAAGTCTTTAGACCACAAGGGGTACCAGGAATAGAACCCAGGCGAGCCGCTTGCAAGGCAAACACTCAACCCATTGTACCCTCTTTTCTGCTCGTTTATCCAAAAACATTTTATATCCAAGAAATTTTATAAAACTATGACATTAAAATTTTATGAAATAGTTTTTTTCCCTTTCATCCAAAATTTTGTTTAAAAAGGCTGTTTATTGGGCTGGAGAGATAGTACAGTGGGGGCTGCTTGCCCCAGGCTTGATCTCCAGCAACTCATATAGGTACCCAAGATCTAAATGGAAACTGTACTGTATCTTTAAAAACTTTCTATAAATCTATTTTTTTAGAAAAAAAGGGGGTTAAAACGGTACACTTGTAGATACTGTATAAAGAACAAAGGGTTCTAGAATTTCTCTTAGGGGAACATCACATACATATATTAGACAAATGGAAAAAAGCTACATATATGTCCTGTGTGTCATTATCTTTGTCTGCCTCAATATATATGTACACACTCCACAGTGCTCAACCCTCTTTCAGCATGCCCCACCTCTGACCTCAGTGCGTGGAAACCATTAGATCCAGCCACATACAACTACTTTGCCCTTCATCTGGACCATTTCCTAGCTCTGTGTCACTATTATATATATATACATATATATATGTAATTATATATATATATATATATATATATATATATATATTTCCTTCCTTCCCTGGAAAACAATCCCTGTCTTCACTTGCTAAATCCTCCTCATTTGTTTCTCAGTTTAGATTCATTTATATGGAGTAGCAGCCTCCGTGTGTGTGTGTGTGTGTGTGTGTGAGAGAGAGAGAGAGAGAGAGAGAGAGAGAGAGAGAGAGAGAGAGAGAGAGAGAGAGATGAAGAGTGTTAGTGAACAAATTAACAGGAAGGCAGGAAGGAGAAGGTCCCAGAGGTTGCAATGTGGTAAAGCTAATGTAATAACTCAGGGTTGAGGAATAAACTTTTATCCCATACTGATGTCAATAAGTAGACCCTGGAAGAAAGCAAGCAAAGGCATATTTGAACAAAAATTATTTGATGGGAAAAAAGGATGCTACAACTTGTTGTCTCCTCTTTATAGGAGGGGAGACACAAAATTATGGTATTGGAGTGATATTAATATTCTAGTTAAAGAGAGGACCTGGGAGCAGCCCTAAGTTTAAGCAAGAGAGACACCTATTAGAAAATAAAAAAAAAGTTTGTGTGTATATTTTTTAACTAGCCAACCAAATTTCTTATTAAAAAAAAGTACATAAGATATTTCTTTTAAAAAACTTGGGAAAATCAGCTATAAACTGCAACCACTGGAACTTTGTAATGTACCAGTTAAGGCAGCAGTCAGATAGGGGAGGGGGTTTACCCGGAGGTGTGGGGGAAGAAGTGGGCATCAGGTTATGGGGATAGGGATGGAATATGGGAACACTGGTGGAGGGAAGTTGATCCTGGGAGTGGGATTGAGGTTAACATATGATGTGACTAAAACTCAACTATCAATCACTTTGCAAATCACATTTCTTTAATTAAATAAAAAGTTATTTTAAAAAATTTAAAAATAAATAAATAAATAACTTGGGATTAAGAAAAGTGAAAATCAAAGAGTTTTATTAACCGTGTGACTGAGATTTTTCCCAAAAGCAATAAATCTTGCCCATTCAGATAATCCTTTGTTAGTTTCCATGATTTTATTATTAATATTTTTTGATTATTAATATTTGTTTAACTAAAAATCTAGATTATGAAAAAATTTAAGTAATGTGGCTGGTCGCAGGATAACACTAAACTAGCTTGAAGGTCATGGTCAGTACAGAAGATGATGTAAATATCTTACAGACAATAAAAAGATTGTTCAGAGATCATGTTCTATTCCACACTAAATCTCTGTAATAAAGTTTAATAAGAATTTCTACACATGCACAGCAAGACTTTTCTTTGAAAAAGATGGTATTGGGACTTTCTTTGTGAAGTAAACAAATTTATCTTTGCTAAAATCAATAAATGGAATATAAATAAAAATAAGACGTCCTGGAAATAAAAATTCTAATTTACCTAGGAAAATTCCAAGAGAGTACCCTTTGCTTCCAATATCTTCTGTTTGGTCATAATAAAGAGGGAAGCAGACTCCATTTTTTCCATAAAAGTTTCCAAAATAATTCTCATTACAAAATGGAATCGCAGCTATCAAAAACCCCACAATCCAGATACCAGTGAGGATAGCCAAGGTCTGACGCTTTCCAGGACGAATGTTACTGAAGGGAAAGACAATGACCAGAAACTTCTCCACTGTCAAGTATGTCAACAGCAGGACGGAAACTTCCGTGGACAGCATGGCCAGGAACCCCATGAGGTGGCAGGGCAAGCTTTCCATCCACAGCAATGCGTACTTCTGATACTGCCCACGGTATTTCATATCAAAAATGCCAATGAATATCAAATAAACACCCATCAGGCAGTCGGCACCTGTTGAAATATAAAAGTAGTATATATATGTATATATAGATAAATATATATATGTAATTACCAACATTGCATATTGGTGCTTATCAGTATGTCTAACTTTCCTAGCTAGTTTTGGCCTGTCTGCCTGCCTGCCTGCCTTCCTCCCTCCCTCCCTCCCTCCCTCCCTCCCTTCCTCCCTCCCTCCCTCCCTCCCTCCTTCCCTCCTTCCCTCCCTCCCTTCCTCCCTCCTTCCCTCCCTCTCTCCCCCTTCCTCCCTCCCTTCCTCCCTCCCTTCCTTCCTTCCTTCCTTCCTTCCTTCCTTCCTTCCTTCCTTCCTTCCTTCCTTCCTTCCTCCCTTCTCCCTCCATTCCTCCCTCCTTCCCTTCCTCCCTCTTTCCTCCCTCTCTCCCTCCCTCCCTCCCTCCCTCCTTCCTTCCTTCCTTCCTTCCTTCCTTCCTTCCTTCCTTCCTTCCTTCCTTCCTTCCTTCCTTCCTTCCTTCCTTCCGCATTAAATAAAATAACATTATCACCTACAAATATGTAGAAGCTAATGGGTTTCAGAGGTGTATTACTGCTAAAGTATAGTGCTTGATCTTCAGTCTTCAGCACCACATGGCTCCCCTGTCCCAACATGTGTTGGTCCACTGGGATTTGGAATTGAACAGTCGGGAGTGATCCCTTGAGCACTGCTTGGTACCTCACCCCCGCAAATAGTGGTGAAACTAATTTGGGGATGTTGCAGTGTTGTTTTTGGTCACACACAGTTATGCTTAGCTTTACTTCTGACTCTGCTCAGGGATCACTCCTGGCAGTGCTGGGGGAACGGGGTGGCATATATGGTGCCAGGGATTGAAACTTGGTCAGTTGCATGCAAGGCAAGAACCTTAACCCCTCTACAGTCTATCTAACAAAGGAGGTTAGCTTTTAAATAGTACATGAGTGCTATTTGCACAGGTAATAGAGGCGATGATTTTCTAGGCCTGAGAATATGGCTGTTATTATAATTAATGGTAAAACAAAGCTTAGTTTTCTACTCAATTATCTGTTCAAGACTAGCCTTGATTCACTGACCTGCTATCATCCAATTTTAAGTCTCCAGGGAGTAGGATCACCCTTGTAATTACTAACATGATCTATAACTGCAGTCAAACCAAATATAAACTTTAACTTAGGGGAAAAATGCCACTGAATCTATAATTCAAGTCAAATGTTGTGTGTTGAAGATCAATATCTATCTAGTACACAGATCATAGAAGATACCCCAGATCTCTTTAGATAGCGAACATACTTACAGCAGAGAATTTTGATGGATATAGCGTGAGTGGTATTTTCAGCTTTAATGAAAGATCTCATGCCAATGACAAAAAGATTTCCAAAGCAGGTTATGAAAGCTATAACCCAGACAAATATTCTGAGTATATTGTTAGCCAAGAGGTCCTCAAATGAAGAAATTCCATCAGTCAAGGGCATACATACTCGGACATGGGGAGCATAGGAGCAGTATCGAAAGTTTTTGAAATAACTAAAGCCAAAGGGAAAAAAGAGTCACTTTATAGCAATGATGAAGAAACTAATCTGCCACCCTAACAGGACTGCATCTCTGTTAGGTGCACAACTTCACTACGTCTGTTTTTGTTTAGTATTGATTGTGTAGTTAAAGATTTCTCTACTTAATGTCACTCCAAGAAATGTTGTATTGAAAGATGTAGAGCTGGAAAGAAGGCATAAATACCATGGTTTGCTAAGGTGAGGGCAGGGAAATATGAAGTTTTCAAAATTTTTCTCCATCACATTTGATTTTGGATTATTCTCAGGGGTATTATAAAAAGTAGATTGTCACTGTGAAACTGATCATTAGCAAACATTTAGGTACTTGTGTATGGGATGTAAGGAACCCAAAGTAGCCCACTAAAATCATTCCTGTCTTGTAGCTTTAAGCACCCTCACTTGTACTAGCCTCCTAGGATCAGGGAGGGTTTCTGAGACTATCATCCAATTTGAATGAAAATTCATCTCAACCAAACATAGATTTCTTGCCAGGAAACTGGATAAACTAGCAGTTTCTAGGGGATTGAGAATAAAGTTTGTTTGCACTAGATATAGTTAAAATTGAGGAGCAGGGAACATTGAAGTATTTGGCTTGAAGGACTCATCTGGCTTACTGATTGCTGTTCCCTCTACCTGTGTGTTTAGAATTTTCTCCCATGAAATTTGTTCTGTTTATGCCTCTTCTAACAGCACTTTTCATTAATATCCATGACTATTTTTATCTGTATCGTCCTTTATTATTCTTAATTTTTTGCATCTGCATTCAGTTTCTAGATAATCAATTTTGACAAAAACTTTACTTGGCCGTGTCTAAAGGCTTCTTGTGATCGGACCCTTGGCTGCCTAGATCCAGATCACTTTCTTCATTCCTCAGTCATTGATAGTCACCTCACTCTAGATCCCAATGCCAGGTTTATATCCTTTCTCATGTAGTTCTTTTGCTATTCCTTCTACCTGGAAGATTTTTTTCCAGACATTGTCAATAACTCCCTTTTTCTATTCTGGACCACTGGCATGCTCCATCTCTTTGATTACCATGTGACCATCTATGTCCTCCTACGGTCTCCTTGATATGCTTTACGTTTCTTCACTGAATTTTCCATTAATTTAGTTATTTGTTTACTCTTTAGTTCCGAAAGCTAACTAGAAACTTCATAGCGCAGATTTTGCTTTCTCTTGTTTGTTCCTGTGTTCTTGGTTGTGTAAGGTGCCTGACACATGAGAAATACTCAATAAATGCTTCTTAAATGGTAAATGAATAGGGATGTCAGGTAAGCATACATGTAGGAGGTAGTCTTTGGATTAGTTTATAGTTTGGCTTCCTGATGGTGTCACTCCAATTAATGGAACTTAGTGGAACTTAACGTATAATGAATGTTTAATATGAAATTCTCTTTTTAAACTCCCCTCCAACCTCCCCCCACCCCATTTCTGCAGCTCCTTCTACGGAGTCCCTGTCACAGTTGACTTGAAATCTTGGTTCTTTCCAGGATTCTGTTATGTACGTTATATTTAAAGACAGCCTGTTAGGATCTCCAGTGGTTAACCTTTCCTCCCACTGTTTCCATGACTGTGGTTGGCAGGTGGAAAGGAGGTGTATGATGCAGATAGATTTGATAAGCAATGAACAAAGGAGATGAAAGAAGAATAACTAGGCCACTTAGTAGGCAAATAGCTAGCACAGTCTGTCCTTTGTTAGGTCCTTGGCCTCAATCTGAGGTTCTTATTTAAAGAAGCAGTTTCTCCATCAAGTTCCCAAAAGGTGGATTTTATCTATTCTAAGAAGATCCTATAGTCTGCCTGCAACAAGGAAATAATAACTTCATTAAAAAATTATCTAGTCATGCGACAGAAAGAAAAATTATCAAAAAAACCCCATGTGGATATGCATCAAACACTTCTCTTTTAAAGCACCCCTCCTACACAAATACAAACAAAATACTCACTGCCAAGAGCCCATCCACCCCAAGCATTTAATTCCCTTTCTAAACCCAACCTGAAAACTTACCTCAAATCTCCCTAGTGTTGTGGGTAATAAGGGTTAATTTTTAAAATCATGAACACAGCGATTATACATTTGATAGAAAAGATTATGTAATAAACACAGATATTAATACAACTTACACAGTGCACTTTATCCAAATATATTATAGTGACTTATTAGAAACTACTAGAAAGATTAATTACCTCCATTTTGTAGTGCACTTAGTAACAGTAACAACACCTGGAATTTATATAGCACCTTTCTCAAATCTTAGAGCAGCCGACTGCTAACTCATGTGAGGTGAATTAATGATTCCAGGTCTTGAGTACCATTTAGCCAGTGACTTCATCTTGTGTAATATGTGGCATTCTGGTACCCTGATCTCTTATTGGGCCTCAATTGGATAAACATCGTGTTTCCAGAGAGAAGTGACATCATGTCGGCACATCATAATATTGAACTCTATTTGACAGGGACCAAAGGTGACAAAATTAAAAAGTTCTCAATATAAAGACTTTTCTTGCATAAAAACACATTGCAGTGATATATTAGACAGTTTATATGAGAGTTGCTCTGCTCTCTTCTCCATCTCTTATATACACATTCATACATACATGTAAGAAAGATTCCTCATGGGTTGAAACATCCTTGTGTTTATATTTGGAATCTCTATCCTTTCCAGGTCTCTAGAAAATATGTACAATATATTTAATATTTTAGGGTTTAGCTTTGTAATAACTGCATCCTTTGTCATTAAGCATCCCTTAAACTCTAATGTTGCAATTCAAAATATCTTTTAAAATTCCCTTTTCTATTTTTGTCTGCAAGTTGAAGCTGATTTTGTTATTTTATAAGTATAATTACATTTTAAAGATCTCTATACTTCATTATTTCAGTTCACAAAAGTTTTTAAGTGGTGATTTTTTATGATTATGAAATTGACTCTAGTTTTATTTTATGAACTACATCCTGTGAATTAGGTGGTATGAGATGGGAATGGCTACTACCAACCTGAGAATTACTTAAGTGAGTTCTGTGAGAATCTGAATTTAGATATAGTCATTTAACTGGGTAAAGTGTTTTATGGTAAAAAGCATGAATGCAGAAAGAAGAGTTCTTCAGGAATTCTTTTTTTTTCTAAGAGCAAAGAGGGAAACTTAATTCCTTTCATTACTCCAGGCCCCTCAGGATATCCTCAGGGAGTCCACTGATAACTCCTAGATTCCTAAGTTATATAGTTATTCAAATATAAATTCCTTAAAAACTTTTAAATGATAGCACAAATCTAGGGAAACCCAGGGTGTCAGGAAACCATGTTGTGAGGAAAGCCAGCCGGAGAATTATCTAAAAGGAAGATTTTTTTGCTTTGGAAGTTCATTTTGAAAGATGTGTTATTCTCACTCCGTTTCTTTTTGACTAATATGGGTAGGGTTTATGGTTCTTTTTAGTTTTTCTTTGTCCATTGAGCCCTTTGCAGAGGAACGGCCTACTCTTCAGAAGTCAGGAACAAAACATCGAAGAGCAATTAGATTCTGCATCATCAAAAGACTCCTTCTGCAGGACCTCTTGGGTCTTCTCAAAACATTTTTCTCTATTTCTTCTGCTATCTAGATTTCTCCTAAGTTTTCCACAGTTTCCATTTTACATGATTTATGTGATTATTTAATAGCCTGTTGTCTTGCAGAAACAAGTCTAACCTGAGTGCCCAAGACCATGTAATGAATAAATTGGTAGCCAATACCAATTGAAAAGTGTAGGTAGGGATCACTCCTGGGAGATCATATATGGTGGCAAAGACTGAACAAGTGTGGACCGTGTGCAACGCAAATACCCTTCCTGCGATACTAGCTCTCTTGTCCATGATTTTTTTTTCTTTTTGGGTCACACCTGGTAATGCACAGGAGTTACTCCTGGTTCACACACTCAGGTATTACTCCTGGCGGTGCTCAGGGGACCATATGTGATGCTGGGAATCGAACCCAGGTTGGCTACGTGCAAGGCAAATCCCCTACTTGCTGTGCTATCACTCCAGCCCCTCTTTCTTTCTTTTTTAAATTCTAATTTTTGAAGGAAGAAGTAATAATTATTTTTCATCAGGAGTTAACTTGTCAAACTCATATATTGAGGGAAACTATATCTTGCATAAATTTCTAATATAAAACTATTTATGTTGATGGGGACTATATATTGCATAAATTTTAATACAAAACTATTTATGAAAATAAAAAGTGATAACACATCCTGGTCCTTGAATTAAGTGGAGAAAGAATAAAACAGATTTGTTAATGCAGTATTTCATTCTGGATGAGGGTTTGTTTTTTTCTACAGCTACTGACGCTCAGGGGTCTACACCATATTTGTGCTTTGGGGTCACACCTGGTACTGTATGGGGGAATCACGCAGTGCCAGTGATCAGACCTAGATCTACTGCATGTATAGTATGCATTAGCCTGTTGAGTTACCTTTCCACTCCTATTTGATATGCTCTATGAACAAAAACAACTCTACTTCAGCAACAACAAGTATTCATGAGAAAGGATTAGGCAGATAAAAGGTAGATTTGGGGAACTGTTTGAAACCAACCATTGGAAATTTTAAAACAAGAAAAAAGTTATTGTTCAAATACTGATATTTGTGGTATAATTTATTTTTGCTAACTACAAAGTAAAAAGCATAAACTTGTGTAGAGTAATTTCTAAAGTTAACTAGTTATTGCAAGAAAAGGGAAAAGGAAAAAGCAGGCAAGTTTATATAATTTTTCTTTTTAATAAGGGCCAAAAGCTAGCACTCTGGGAAAGTTTGCTTTGTATGTGACTGACCCATATTTGGTCCTCTGCATTACATATGGTCCCCTAATCACTGCCAGGAGTCCCTGAGCACAGAGCCAGATGTAAGCCTTGAACATTACTGGATGTGTACCCAAACCAAAAATCAATAAATAGTTTGGTGTTTTTACAAACTATTTTGAAATAAACTATCAAAAGTTTAATTCTTAGTGCAAATAGTAAGATGATATTTTTCCATATGAACCCAGTCTTCAGGAAGAAGTGATATGCAGCTTCAAATCCAGAAATGTTCCCCAGACATATGATGAAAATAATGAGGTCTTGCTGTCACTCAGTGTGTACTTGTTGGTAATACTTGAAACTCTGAGAGCCTATGTTTAAGTGAAAAATTCTTATGTGCATAAAATTTATTTTTAGAAACGAATGTGTTTTAAGTATACCCACTAAAATGATAATCAATACACTGTTATGTAGCACTTACAGAGACTGAAGTTGTTTAAGGCTTTCAAACTGGTTCTGGTGGAGATACAAAAGAGGATTGGACGATAGATTCCTTTTGTACCAGTAGAAGAAAGAAGGAAAGAAGCATTGGAATGTTATTATTTTGGAAGCTCAAGATGTTGTCATTTAAATCTGGAGACGGAAAGAACAGCTTACAGTTTCTGGAGAAGCTTCAGGCCTTCAAAAATTCGGGGTGGAAGCTCTATTATCATATTACTAGATAGATCCCTGTTAGTGATAATAAAAAAATAAAACAATTACACTGGAAATAAATGACAAAAGTATTACTCCTTAAAATTATTACGCTATTTGATGTAACAGAAAATATGATTCAAGTTAACCAACATAATACCTTCTTACACAACCAGGCCAAGTGAGTCAGCTGAATGGACTTGCTTTTCGTGAGTTTTAAACATGATATTTTGATCATTTAGTTCCTGCCTAGAATTTCCTCTCAGCTCTTCTCCAACACATTATCAATCTTGCTTCAATACCAATTTTGAATATTTCTTCCATTTTACGAACTCTATGTGCATGTCTAGTATTTATTTTTTCTTTCCTTCTTGGTTCATAGAGTGAACAACCTGTCTATCCAACTCTCTAAGATGCTTCCTAAGATTTTGTACTTGTCTCTGAGCTATTTTACATTACAACTATGGTATTATTGGCTAGACAATGTCTGCCCAAGGGCTGGAGAGATAGCACAGCGGTAGGGCATTTGCCTTACAAGCGGCCAACATGGCTGACCCAAGTTCAATTCCTCTGCCCCTCACGGCGGAGCCTGGCAAGCTACCCATGACGATTCAATATGCCAAACACAGTAACAACAAGTCTCATGATGGAGACGTTACTGGACCCACTCGAGCAAATCGATGAACAATGGGAGGACCGTACCATATGTTCACACAGTTTTGTTCATTTTATCTGGTACTGTCTTTTAGAAGAAATTGAGAACTTATAATATAAGAAGTCTGTCCAATTCAGAAATAATGATAAGAAAGTTTCTATATAATGTGGAAAATATTTTTTTGGGATAAGAAGAAATAAAGACTCTTTAAGAGTCCAAAATAGGTTTCTGATCCAGTGAAGTTGAAATATAGGAAATTGCCTAAAAGCCAAACAAACAAACAAAATCTTATCTACTTTTTGTGTTTAGGAGCTGTTGATGTGGGCATGAATAATAATTAAGATATTACTCTTTCTGTAAAGAAGCTCACAATTAAAGAAAACAACTAGATTAGAAATTAAAGAATGAAACAATTGTGTCAGTGCAGAAAGAAATAAAAGTGCTTGAGCAGTATTTCATGACTTGAACAAAGAAAAGTGCTTGAACAATATTTAATGACTTTCATGGTTGTAGTTAAAGGAGAGTAGCATTTCAGGTGTTGCTAAGGGAGGACCAGAGAAACAAATGGTTGAAATTCAGCAGCATCTGCAGGAGTCAGCAAGAAGTTCTTGGTGGCTGTGTAGAGTAGAAAGGATGGGGAAGAAGTAGGAGATAACATGGATCATGCTAAGGTGGTACTTCCTAAAGTACTGCCCAGGCATCAGAAACGAGGAAGATGCCTTTAGAAAGGCCCACTCCAGAGCTAGCACATCAGAAAATCTGGGAAGGTGTTGCTACTATGCTAGCTAAAGGCAGTATCTACTGAGGTTCATCCACACATTAACATTTGAGAACTGTGTCAAAGACTGCTGAATAACAGGCATCAAGGAGGGACAATGTTGGGGACAACAGTGGCATGGTATGTTTTGGGTGATGGAATGATGATTCTGTCATAAATAGAAAGAGTAAGAGAATCTGGGGAGAAAGATTTGGCAGGAGGCTTTGACTCTGACCAGGTGAGAACTGAGAAGGGTCTAAATTATTTGTGATAGAGGAACAATGTAGGACTTGAGTCAAAGTGTATTTCATGAGAGAAAAGTAGACTTCCCTGGAACGAAGCTGCCAGGAAGCATTCTGAGACCACTAGGGTGGCAAGCCCAGGTAAGCAGCTAACAGTGAGGCCAGGGGTCATTGTAAATGTAAACAAATTGTTTTTGAAAAGCTATCGTGACATCCAAGTGTGGAGGTCCTGCCAGCTGGGAATTCTCATCTGGTGTGCCAGGTAGAAGTCACACACCTGGGTCATGGAGCAAAAGGAAGCACAAGTGTGCACAAATCAGAAGGAACCAGAGAGCTCTGGTTTCATCTTCCTAGAAAGCATTCTACAAGGTCACTTTTAAAAATCAAGCACAGTCTTTTCTGGATGAAGGATATTAGTACCTTACCTACATGTTTATTCCCATCCAAAAGGGGTAGGTTGTCCTGAAGACAGAGTCAAGTTATCAAAATTTTTTGTACATTTAAGCAACATAAATACTTAGCTCAAGTTAATTTTATTAACTCGTGAATTTATTCTAGCTAACTGATACTAAGTGGATAGAATGGGTTATTCTTTTAAAGTCATTCTTTTAACTGGACATTTTTTTGGAATGTGTGCATTACTTTACAAAATTAGAGGTTAAGAGTATTAGGAAATTTTTCAAAATATGGACTCCATACTACTGTTTCCTTAAATTTGTATATTAAAAAATGCCCTTCTGTTCTGACTGACTCTTCCACTACATCTCCAGAACAGAAATTATATCCATCCTCCAAGATCTGATCAGGTACATACTGGGAGAAATGAATTAGCTATTCTGAATTAGTTCTTTAATTTTTTGCCATGAAATGATTTTATATTTTGTTTTAATGACATACCATGCACATAATAGGCACTTAATATATATAAGCTTGGTTTATGACATCCACAAAGTAAATTATGTTAAGTATTCATAAATTGTTTTCAATCGGTTCTTATTTTGCCCAATTCTTTCTCGATTTTAAAGCAGGTATGAAGGATGAAGGAAAGGAAACATAAGATATAAATTTCCATTTTAGTTCTCAGAACAGGAAAGGCAGGGTGCTCTGCCCTAATTACCACTACTCGTTATAAAACTAACTTGTTTTTAACTTTCAGTGATTCCTAAGGATGTAAATAATGATGAATAAATGGCAAGACAGTTGCTTTTTAAAATGACTCATCTCCAAAAGCAAACAACCAACAAAAGAAAGATAAATTAAAAACAACCCTCATTTGAACAGAAAAAATTGCACATGTGCTCTGAATATTTTCTGATAAGTCTAGTCCTCATTCTAGACTTTTTGATTCATCTTCCCTAAAAGTCAGGGCTTCTTCAGGGATAATCAACATCCTCATTCCTGTCTCAGCTATAATTAATTAACATAACTTAAGTTGCTATTCAGCAAGCTTTTGTTGAGACTTTTCTATATTCCAGCGATAGAGATACTGATTCTTGACTTTATGAGCAATGAAACATTCATTTATTCCCGATGTGCATGTACATGAAACCACCCAAACAAAATAGGTAGGGAAATCAAGTAGACCAAGGTCATATTAAGCCACAATCTGATTTTCATATCTTTTGACTTTAGGAAAATGTAAATTTTCCTATTTGATTTTGAATATTCAGTAGTCTATAGGATTTTGATTACAACTAGAGGAAAAGAATTTCACTAGTTATTTAACTGTATGATCTTGGAAGCAGAAATCCTATTTTCCTAGTAGACAAATCTACTTACAGTTCTCCTAAATTTTTTAATGAAGAAAATGTCTTCTCTGGAACAAAATCAATTTGATTTCTAGGCAGAAACCTGTAAGACATGGCAAGAGTCAGCACTGTTGGTTGTGTCTATTGTAATAACCAGTGTTTTCACTGTGAGATGCCATAGATCCGGATATAATTTAACAAACCTCCTTTAAAGTTTCAATGTGAGGTGTGTCTGGTATGGAATAAAAGGCAGGAGTTTCTTGTGAAGTCCAGCCATGTGTTTTCTCCAGGAAGTGCTATCCTAAGTAAATTGAGGTGCTGAATGTGGTTTATAAAACTGTACTTTGGATTCTAATTGTAGAAAGTGTTTTTCTTCATATATATGTATATACACATATACATATATGTATACACACACACTTAATGTCAAATTTAGAACCAGTAATAATTTTCAGCGACAGCTTTGAGAGGAAACATGTGAAAGCTACATTTTTTTAAGAAAAGACACCCAGAAAGAGCAGAACTCATACCAATTCCATAGTAGTCTTTGAGATCACAAACACATTTTAAATTTGGTAGACAGACAGTGGTTTTATGTTTCTTTGTGTAGAATAAGAGTTCTACAAAAAAATGGCAAAGATAAAAAATCAGTGCCTCATAGAGGTTTTAAAAAAATGAGACAATGGATAACTAAACTACATGGAGGTAAAAAAAAGTTGAAACATTTTATTTATTTTTCCTATGTCTTCTCTCATCATACATTAGGGTGTGGAAGGGGGGAATAAACACTTTGAAAATATGAAATATATTTATAAATGTGAAAAAGTAGCTAGATTACTGAAAATGAGCATACACCAATTTTTCTTTTCCAACCAATCAAACACTTAGAACTACAAGTGTTTACTTCACATAAAAAACTACAATTAAAACAATAGCAAAATTCTTGTGTTTTTAAAATTTGCCAGTAGAATTATGCCAATTAACCAATCCATCTGCCTTCACACTCTTATCACTGAAAGTAATAACTAATTGTTGTGTAGCTGACCATGTTCACATACATTATCTCATTTTCTTGTTGATCATGGGATTAGGTTAAAATTCAGTCGAATAGATGCAGAGAAATCATGCCTGTCCTCCAAAACAGGAGCAGCAGGAGATCAAAATGGTGGACAGCCAAATGCAAGGCTTAGTCTGCCATCAAAAATTAGTCAATCTATGTGTATGTGTTTTTCTAGGACTGCCGCCATTTCAGACCAAACCTGCAAGCAAAATACTCCTTTAAAATTCTTGTCGGTGCTTCCTTTTGTCTTCCACATCAGTTGGGTTCACCCTCATTTACTAATGTTCATGGTATACTTACAGCACTGTGAGTGAATTACACGACAGAAAGGTAGAATTTGTAAGATATTTTATGCTGTTGCCTTCCAAATCCCTAAAAGACACGAGGAAAGACATTTTACAAATTGTTCTAGAACAAAGCCTTGGGGGTAGTTTTTATTGAAGAACGGTTCTGGATTTCTTTTTATTCAGATTTATTTTTACTTTATTTCAAATTTTATACTTCTCTCACTATTATTAAAGGGCTAATATTGTTAACACTATACTTTTCTCTCTTTCAAACTAATGTTAAAACAATTAAATTGAGGGAAAGGGCAGTCCAACAATTAGTGAGTATCTCTCTGTGCTGGGTATTGTATTATTAATTATAATATTGCTACTATTAGTAGTTATTATAATTTATTGGCCTTTTATAGTATCAGCTGCTTTTTCAAATGCATACAAAGGTGACATTGTCACCCTTATTTAAACATAAAGGTTCTGAGACTCCTGGAAATTTGTTTTTCTTTTGACTACATAAGTGGTAGATTGACCTAAACCAGAGCTGCCTGAATCGGAAATGAGACATTTCAGATTTTGACATACTTCTTAAAGTCAAGTAGTTTGATCTGCCTTTAAGTGAATGAAGAAGTCAGATTGAAGTTATCTTGCATGTACTGAATGGCAGAGTCAGGATTTGCATCTGGATCTGAGTATTCTTTCTACCAGCCTCGGTCCTGCTATTGAGTGTAATTGGCACTAGGCCTCAGCATCACCTGGGAAGGTATTAGGATGAGAAGTCTCAGACTCTACCGAGAAGGAATCCGAAACTTTTTTGGACTGAGATCTTGTTTGTTATGCACATGAACGCTCTTAAGTCACTGTTGGAGATTACATTCTAGCAGGTAATTTCTCACAGCAGTGACATCCTACATACTGAGGGAACACCCTTAAGAACTCTCTGACATTAATACTTCCAGCTGTGTCAATAATTGAGAAAGAGTGGACTTTCCTGCCAAGTTTCCTAAGTTCTTTTTGTAGTCAACTTCCTGCTATCTTTTTCATACATGACAATATCTGTTTGACTGCCTCTGAACTATTCTTGCATTCACATCACAATATCCCCTCTTTCTGTGTCACTCCCTTTCAAATCCTTGTCAAAGACAATCTTGGAGGTGTTGCCAAAACATGCTGTTTTTTTATTATATAATTATGATTAAAAGTAAATACTACTCTATTGAAAGTCCACTCACTGTTGAATAGAATGATAAAAGTGTTTTTACATTTTGCAGATATAATTATTTGAAGCCATGAATACCAGGTCTGCTTGAAAGCAAAAAAATCCGGTCAGGGCAGGTGTTCTGCTTTTAATCTGGAACCAATTGGGAATTGGGTCTGAGTTCTCAGTTCTCTGTCCTCTGTCCTCTTAATTATCTTTTCTCATTAGTGTGCAAGAAATCTTGCTAACTTTATGTTTACATTTTCCCTCTCCCGTGTGTGTGTGTGCATGTGTGCGTGTGTGTGTGTGGGGTGTGTGTGTGGGTGTGTGTGTGTGTAGAGTGAAAAGAAGTATCTAAGGAATCTGGCTTTGATTCTGGATCACTTTCTGGTTTCTGATGCACATTTGGGGAGTACAGGCCAGGCCAATTTTTCTGCCATCTTTTCTCCTTCCTGTCTGTCTTCCATTGTGTAGATGTACTTATTTAGTACTGATTTCTATTAGCTTTCTAATGGACTTGTACTGTTATTTATATTGTTACATTAATTAATTCTCTCTCCTTTCCCTTTCCCTCGGTTGCTGCTGTTGCAACTAGAGACATGTGTCAACAAAGGTGGGAAACCTAATTGTGGTTCTTGTACACATTTTGGTTGCGATGTTCACTGGGGCTTGCTCACTTGGTTGCAGGGCTTGTACTCTTTACTTGCAGTGCTTGCTGGGTGGAGCTGCAGTGCTCTACACACCCAGCTGTGGTGCTGGGGATCCCAAACAGCAGTGCTGCATCATGGGATCACACTCGGCAGGAAAGACGGTGGTGGGGATCAAACTAACGACCTCACATCTGCAAAACAGGTTTTCCACCATTTGAGCCATCCCCAAGAGCCCCACATCTATTTTCATTAACAGTGGCAAACTTAGATGAGGCATCTATTGCCTTAAACCCTTTTGATAGTTGATATATAACTAATTTTTAAGTCAGTAATAAACACAAGGTCACAGATAATAATGCTGAAACAAGTAATTCTGAAATTAGATCCTAAAAGATAAAAAAACTAGTCACTAATATCTGGTCACCTCATAAGAACTGAGTCCTGTGATTTGACAGTGAGAAGCATTCTAGAGGAAGGTACAATCAGCATTTTCCTAGGGAAGGAAATTGCTGCCTGGTAAGATATTGCCTCTGTATGACAATGAGAAGGTGAAGATGTTAATAGCAGGTGGTGGTGGTGATACAGCCACAGAGTAACTTAAAAGAATGTTTATGCTGGGAATTGGTTAAAGGTTAACAAGAGAAACAGATTTGGCATGCTTATTTAGTAATGGTCTGCTGAGCTTTTATTACTTATGCTAATTTTTGTGCTAATATTGGGGTCTTATCAAATCAAAATAGATTTATGTTTCCAGAGGAAATACAGAATGGTAGGGTTGAGTCAAACAAGTAAACCAAAGATGCTCTGGTAATAGTGACATGAAAGGTGCTTACAGATGAGAAAATGAATGGCATTGTAGAAATGTGCTCATGTTGTGCGGGCGGCAGAGAAGAAGCAATCAAAACTGGTTGCTGTATCATGAATGGTTTCTTGAAGGTGATATTTAAGCTGAATTTTGAAGAAAATGTTAGAGTTACTTAAAAGAACATAGGAGCAAGACTTTTTAAATTAAAGAGACAACACATGCTCAGAAAACTAACAGTGGTGCCTCTAGAATAGAGTTTCAAAAAGTAGGTGATGTCTGTTTACAATAGCCAAAATCTGGAAAAAACTTGAATGCCTGAGAACAGATGGCTGGTTAAAGAAACGTTGGTACATCTACTCAATGGAATACTATGCAGCCATTAGAAAAGATGAAGTCACGAAATTTGCATATAGGTGGATCAACATGAAAAGTATCATGTTAAGTGAAATGAGTCAGAAATAGAGGGACAGATATAGAAATATTGCACTCATTTGTGGAATATCACGATAATCATGACCATCCTGTTATTCGTCGATTGCCTCGAGCAATTGTGGAATATAAAGTAACAGAATGGGAGAGGAACACCCAAGAATAGTAGTGATAACTATTAGGAGGACTACTCTGCAGCTTAGAAGCTGCCCTCACGTATTAGGGAAAAAGGCAGCTCAGATGGAGAAGGGGCCACCAAGTAAAGGGTCCTAAGAGGGCCCGCTGGGGATGAGAGATGCGGGCTGAAAGTAGAATATAGACCGAACAGGATGGCCACTTAATACCTCTATTGCAAACCACAACACCCCAAGGGAGAGAGAAAGCAAAAGGGAATGCCCTGCCACAGAAGCGAGGTGGGGTGGAGGGGACGGGTTGGGGGTGGTAGAAGGGAGGCTAGGACCATTGGTGGTAAAACATGGGCACTGGTGGAGGGATGGGTACTTGATCATTGTATGACTGAAACACAAGCATGAAAATTTGTAACTCTGTAACTGTACCTCACGATGATTCACTAATAAAAAATGAAAAAGAAAAGAAAGTAGGTGATGTCAGACTCTGTGGGGCCCTTTAAGATCCAGAGAAGAGATAGAAGTCTCAGATACAACTGGGTGGGAAGTAAGTAGTCTCAGGTATAAATTGAGGTTAAGTAGCTTTAGGTATAATTGTGGGGGGATTTTTATTTGTTGCCTAAAGAAGATAGGTTTTGGGGGTGGAATGCTGAGTGGTTTTTTTTTTCTAGAAAGGGCACAGTAGACTAAATACATGAAGGACCCAAAGAAGGAAGGTACTGGTGAATAAATGAGGAAAAGGGGCATATAAATGAGCCAAAAAGGAGAGTAGATAGAAGAAGAAACAGACAAAAAGTGATCTCAGGTGCTGAAAGGAGAAATTTGAGTTTTACCTTACAGCTGTGGGAATTCTCATACGATGTTTAACTTGGAAAGGAACACAGTCAGATTTTGGTTTTGCAAAGACCATAGATAAACTTTAAAAAAATGTAATCTTAAGTTAATTTCATATCAATTTTCTTAAGGCAGATAAATTAAAAATTGATATTAAATGGATACTCACATCCAATTGAGATGAGGCATTTGGGCACACATCTGATTGGGGAGGGTTTCTAAGTAGTTATTAACCATAGACCTAATAGAAAGAAGATATTAATTAGAATTGCATGCTATTTGGAGAATATAGGAATAATAATAATAATTATTATTATTATTATTATTATTATTTTATACCTTACCCGCTGTGCTATCGCTCCAGCCCAATTATTATTTTATTATTATTTTTATTATTGAGGCTTGAGCGATAGCACAGCAGGTATGGTGTTTGCCTTGCATGCACCCGAGTTCAATTCCTCTGCCCCTCTCAGAGAGCCCAGCAAACTACAGAGAGTATTCAGCCCGCACAGCAAAGCCTGGCAGGCTACCCATGACCATTCGATATGCCAAAAACAGTAACAGCAAGTCTCACAATGGAGACGTTACTGGTGCCTGCTCAAGCAAATCAATGACCAACAGGAGGGCAGTGCTACCATGCTATTTTTATTATTATTATTTCTATAATTTGGATAGTTGCATACTGAAATTGCAAGATGAAGAATAAAAACATAACTATCTTCTAAATATAGTCTCTAGATATGTATATGGCATAGATATAAACAGATGTTACAGAAACAATGAATGAATTAATATGATACATAATCTTGGAATAAATATTATACAGCTTAGTTTCATGAGAGGAAACACCATATATTGGGCAATAATTTCAACATTTTAAGATAATTTTCTTTGTAAACTTCACATTTTCAATAGCTTCTAATACTAAGTACTCAAAGTTTTTTATGGGAAACATTTATCATTTACAGTATTAATAGGGCACATTGAATTGAGTTAAATCTAAGAAGTAAGAGTAGGAGATCTGGGGACTGAAAACAACTCATAAGCATGTTTCATGCATGATTAATTTATGATACTGTAGTCACTTTTGGCAAATGGAAAAATAATGATGTTATATCATCAACTAAAAAGGAACATAATAGTCCCCTGCTGATAAATCATTTCAGTATATTAATAAACAGAGTAATGTAATTATGAAAATAATTGCTCGTAAGACAAAGCTTTTGAAATTTTCAGTTACTCTTGCTGGGAAAATTTTTCCTTGTTAAAAAAATGTAGTTGGAACTAAACTCTTGAGACAGGTTTAAATGTAGTTAGGAGACATAAATGAATACCATCTTTGGTCAACCTCAATAAATAAAAACATGCCTTAGGGCTAAAGGAAATTGAAGGAAATCTAAAATAAATCAGCTGATATAATATACCATGAGTCATGATCAGGACGTATTGTCATTAATTTCAGCTAGAAATATAGGAAATTTTTGGCTTAAAAAAATTATAGTAGGTTTTTTTAATTAGTATTTTTTATTGAAAGTTTTAGTAGTTTATTAGTTGCTGAGTTATTTGATTTTTCTTTTCTAGGTTTCTGTGCCACATCCAGTCATGCTCAGGACTTATTCCTGGCTTGATGGTCAGGCATCACTCTTGGTGGTACTAGGAATAAAAGCAGTGTTGGCTCTACGTAAGGCCTATGTGTTTTATAAATTCTTTTCTTAAGTTAGAGTAAGACATCATTGCATTTTGGAGACAGTTGCATTGAAAGGTATGTGAATACTTACAGAAAAAACAAAGACTGTAATCCAGTAAATAACTGCTGTGAAATTGTGGTGATTGGGTTGTCATCTAGAATTCTGAGAAAAAAGTATCACAAGTATTTACAATGTTAGAGATATTTGTGAAATAAAACTGGAGAAAAATAGAAGGCCCACAATAATTTCCATCACATTCATACACATCCATGCTACTCTTCTAATTGATATCCTCTCATTTGGCTATGAACTCTCTTCCCTGAGAGACCTTCCCTTACACTGGGATTGAAGTCTCTTGCCTTCAACCACCATCTCAGCTCCTGTCAAGTCCCTATCCTGATTGTCTTTTCTTGTTGCATCTATCTCCCACTGGGCTGAAAAGCACAGTGTACCCTTCATCTCTGGATCCCTGGGTCCAGCACAAGTGTCTCTTCTCTAGCAAGCTCCACAAATGCTTCAACCTAGCTATTGACTGAATGAAAAATGAATGAAAAGATTTCTTAGAAATTCACAAAATCTTTCTTTAATCTCCCCATCTTTAGATGCTATATTCAATAAGATCTCTATAAATAACCTCTTGAGGAGCTCTGTGCATGCAAGGGTAAAAATATATGTATTTAAATTACTATGTATATATTTTTACTCATGTGTGATATTTTCCTAGAAAAAAGGCTCAAGGCAGGGTACATTTCTCTTGGGCTAGAGTTTGCCTTGCACGCAGCCAACATGGCCGATCCGAGTTCGATTCCTCCACCCCTCTCGGAGAGCCCGGCAAGCTACCGAGAGTATCTCGCCCGCACGGCAGAGCCTGGCAAGCTCCCCGTGACGTATTCGATATGCCAAACACAGTAACAACAAAGTCTCCAATGGAGACGTTACTGGGCCCGCTCGAGCAAATCGATGATCAACGGGAGGGCCTTTTACCATTTCTCTTTATTCTCAGATTTGTGTGAGAGTGGGAATAAAAGAGGGAATTACACTGAGCACCTACTGCATGTCAGAGACTCTGCATGTGGTACTTTACATAAGTGATGTGATTTATTTCTCACAACACTCTTCTTAAAATATAATTATAGTTATAGAAACAGGTGAAAAGATACAGGAAAAGATGTCTGTGATATTATGAAAGTTTCCTGGATCATTAAGCGTGAGGATGTGACATGTGTACTCTCTGGATGAACCTGAATTCTTGGCTTTTTCCACTTGACCAGAGAAAACTAAAGGAAACAGGTTAACTGGAGTCTTATACTTTCTATTTGTCCCTTAAGAAATTAAATATTAAGGGATCACGATTGACTAGTTATTCATAATTAAATTTTGGGTGCATAATGTTTCAACACTGATCCCACCACCAGTATCTACTTCCTTCCACCAAAAGTCTCCAGGTTCCCTCTTAGCCCCACGCCTGCCTTTTTGACAGGATAATTTTAATTTATATTTATATTTATTTATTTTGGATATTTGGCCACACACAGCAGTGCTCAGAACTTACTCCCAGCTCTGAGTTCAGGGATCACTCCTGGAGTGGCTCCGGGCACCATGTGGAATGTCAGAGAGAGAATCTGGGTTGCCATGCAAGGCAAGCACCAGTACCCATTGTACTACCACTCTGGCCCAACAGGCATATTTTATAATTTGGCATCGTGCTTGGATTTCATGTTTTCAGTATTGTTGACTGTCTAGTGAGACTTATGCTTATACTACACTTCCCTGACCCCTGAACCTGTTACCTCCCATACATTTCATCTCTTCCTCCCCTAAACCTGATCCCAGCCCGCTTGGGGTCCTGGTTGTCCTAGTTGTTGGGGATCTGCTTCCAGGGCCATCTCAGTGTGTCAGCAGCCTTGATCCAGAGACACGGCAGTGAATCCCAGAAGACAGCAGCTTGCCAGAGATCTCCCAGGAACCTGTACCAAGCTAATTCCACTAGGGCTCCTCAGATGGAGCGGGTATGTCTTCTCCACCTCCTACAGTTGAAACCCTGGTGACCACAAGCTTCCAGAAGCAAAACCCAGGTATGCGAGTTCCAGGAATAAGACTCCGGGCCACATGGCGGCAGTGGAGATGGACAATCCCTCCCCGTCTTCTGCCAGCTTGGGGTCCTTGGCTGTCATGCCCACGACCTGCCTTTGAGCACCATCTCAGCATGTCAATGGCCTTGATCCAGAGACTCCCAGTTGGATCTCAAAATGGATTAGCTCCCTACAGAAATGTCTCTGGACCCCAACCATTTACAATTTAGAATTCCAGAAGTGCACAACCACGAAATGATATTCATAATATTCGATATGCCAGACACAGTAACAACAAAGTCTCCAATGGAGACGTTACTGGGCCCGCTCGAGCAAATCGATGATCAACGGGAGGGCCTCATAATAAGCAAAGAAAATAAATTATCTAGCATCTGCCTCTGGCAGGCAGGCTTGAATGGTGATTGGAAAATTCAAACAAACCATAATTCCCCAAGTAGAGAGTGAATATGGCAGAAATTTTCTTGAATAGAGACAGGGGAAGGGTTGGAATGAGAGGGGGGGATACTGGGGAAATTGGTGGTGGAAAATGTGTACTTGTGGAGGGATTGTGTTAGATCATTGTATGACTGAAACTCAAACATGAAAGCTGTGTAACTGTATCTCATGGTGATTAAATAATAATAATAAAAAAGACACCTGAAACATTTGGCACCAATGGTTTTTTTTCCACACAAATACTATTTGACAGGCCAAATTATTATTATAGTTCATCATGTAAAGTGCTGAACTATTATGTGTTACCCAGAAAAAATAAGTAAAATAAACATGATATTTAGATACCTAGAAAACATGAAAACTGATGAATATCATTGACTATGATCCTTTGGGGGCCAAGAAATGTTAGTTAAAGTACTTACAGCCAAATTAGATGATGCAAGTCTTGGAATACACCAGGTGTGAGAGTTGTGATGCAGTTGTGGTTCAGATATCTGTTGATAGCATTGGTAAATTAATTAGGTAAATTTAGTATTCATCATTTATCACATGGAATATGAACTGATGGTTGTTATTGAGAAATATGAGCATGAATTTTTGAAAATATTTTACTCATGTGGCTGGAGCCATAGCACAGTGGGTAGTGTGTTTGATTTGCATGCGGCCGACCCGGGTTTGATTCCTCCATCCCTCTTGAAGAGCCTGGCAAACTACCAAGAGTATCCTGCCCACATGATAAAGCCTGGCAAGCTCCTCATGGTGCATTCGATATGCCAAAAACAGTAACAACAAGTCTCACAATGGAAACGTTACTGATGCCCGCTTGATCAAATTAATGAACAACAAGAGGACAGTGCTACAGGGCTACATTTTACTCGTGAGAAGAGGAGGAAAAAAATTAAAGCACACCCAGACCGCAACATCAGAGTGTGAAATATCAAGCCCAGAGACCAGATCCAAAATATAGTATCTGGATGTTACTTTATTTTAGGGTACAGACATAAACAAAAATATGGACTATTTTTTACATGAATTCCTATTGACTACATCTCTAAATAGACTAATATCTCTTAAAGTATACAAGTACTTTAGCGAGGGCTATAAAAAATGAAAACGGATATGGAAAAGACCCAAACTAGAGAAGATAAAAATCAAGAAGAACTTTTACATCTCTCTTCTTGTAATGCAATGAATTTTTAAAACAAATTTTTCAGTGCAATAACGAATCTAAGTTCTTTGGTAACCTATTTAGCTACAACACATACAAGTCTTTTCAAAACTACTATTCTACCTTTTATATAGTTACTTGAAATTGTACAAATAAAATTATAAAGAAGTTACTCACAATATTTGAAGATTGTGTAATCCAAAAAATGCTTTCCTGGATATGTGTCTAATACAATTATGCTGAAGAAATCTGATAGGGATAAGATAGAAGAGTCATGTAATAAGAGTTCATGGTTTTTATTAGGTTACTGAATATGGGGCTGGAGCAATAGCACAGTGGGTAGGGTGTTTGCTCTGCATGTGGCCGACCTGGACTCGATTTGTCCATCCCTCTCGGAGAGCCCAGCAGGCTACTGAGAGTATCTCACCTGCATGGCAAAACCTGGCAAGCTCCCCGTGGCGTATTTGATACGCCAAAAACAGTAACAACAAGTCTCACAAAGGAGATGTTACTGGTGTCCTCTCAGCAAATCGATGAAAAACGGGAGGACAGTGCTACAGTGCTACTGAATATGAGCTCCAATTTCTTCATGAAAAGAAGCTTGATAAACTAGCTTATATATTCTCAAGTCCCATTTTCTTGCTGAGAGATAGAACTCTGCCAGTGAGAGGTGATTGTGAACCTAGCAAATGGAGTCTGATCCCACAACACCTAGACAATGACATTCTGACTCATCAACTCAACTGTATGATGTGTTTGAAGAGAGAACTAGTCTTTTTTCTGCAGACTTGGCACTATGGCTGCCTTCCTGTGCTAAAGGAGTTGTTCACCAGGCAAGACTCCCATCTCTCTTGCTGCTAAGTGTTCTTACTTGTTCAGCAAAGTTCCTTCTCATTTCTCTTTATTCTATTCCCATAAAGAGAGAGAGGCCAGGTCTTATTGTTTTCTATTTTAAGGTGTAGAATGACCAGCATAAAGCAAGTTAATGAATTGTTCCCGGTCACAAATGGCATCAGTGGATGAACAGAGACTAGCTACAGCACTTTCAGCTCACAGGTTCATAACTTACTTAACTTTAAAAGCAACTTAGCAGTAAAGCATTGATGAAATAAGACCACTGTTGGGAATATTAAAGTAAATAGTTTCCATTCCTCTGCTCATTATCCAAAGAATGGCTAGCCCTGAATTTATATGACTTAAAAAGCTTTAAGCAGAAAATAGCCTCACTAATAATAGTGATAATGACTTAGTCTTTTGAAGGTTTTCCAAATCTCTTATTTTGATTTGCTTTGGTTTCTAAAATATTATACAGTACTTTAATAGTCATTATACTTCACTGCAAAACTATTGGTAGAGCAGATGCTTGTTGGGCATCTGTCATTCTCTGAATTTTATTATACCATAATTATTCCCTAGAGAGATTCCCAGTCTTGGGGCTTAAATGAGTTCCAGAATATTGATAGCCTCAATCCTCAAAATAGGAAGGTCAGCTCTAGTTAGCATAAAAGCCACAGTTTACCCAAAATGCTAAAAAAATTCTTAATTTTCTCAGTAAAGCACTACCTATAAAAAAGTTGGATGTTATCGAGAACATCTATGAGATAGATAGTGAGATGTAAAGCATCACTTTTAATTCTACAGATGAAACTTGAAATCCAGTGACCTCATGCCCTCCCCTACAGCGAGTCTGTGAAGAGATGCCTGACATTGCAGCAAAAATTATTTTGGATAAAAACTTTGCTACAAATAAATTGAATTCATACCAATCAATATTTGTTTTTAGCCTTTTTGAAGCCCTTAAAGTGATATTGAAAATTAATTTGACTATTCTGTTACAATGGGCTAGAGCGATAGCCCAGCAGGTAGGGCATTTGCCTGTCATGCAGCTGACCCGACCAACCCAGGTTTGTTTCCTCCGCCCCTCTTGGATAGCCTGGCAAGCTACCAAAAGTATCTCACCCGCACAGCAAAGCCTGGCAAGCTACCCGTGACATATTCAATATGCCAAACACAGTAACGACAAGTCTCACAAAGGGGATGTTACTGGCCCACTCAAGCAAATCAATGAACAACAGGAGGACAGTGACAGTGATTCTGTTACAATAGAATCTGAAAATAGAAAAGAATATAATGCTATAGCATAGGTATGTAACAGTTCTTCTCAAATATAAAATTTTTAACACCTAACCAGTGCTCTTTATATTTTATTCCAGGTAATCCAAAATTAAAATGCACATCAAGGACTGGAGTGATATTACAGCAGGTAGAGCACTTGCTTTGCATGTAGCCAGCTTGGGTTCAAAACCAGGCACCCTTGTGTTCTCCTGAGAACTTCCATGAGTGACCTCTGAGAAAGAGCTAGGAATAAGACCTGAGCACTGCCTGGTGGGTTCCCATAATCTAATCAAAACAAAATAAAACAAAAAGTGTGATGCACTGAACATTTACCTATATGTTTTTACTTCTTAAAGAGGATTGATACATCCATGAACTTGAATTAAAGTTTTGCTTAGAACTGCATAAGTTCTATAAATGTGCACAGCCTATCTGCCTTTATTGGTGTGAGTTAAGACTCAAGTTCCATAAATAATAAAAAGCCTCTAGCTTTCCAATTAACCAGCTTGCTAGCATTCTGTAGAAAACTAGAGTCTCAAGCTCCTCATTTTAGACCTCAGCTGCTGAATTTTAACTTGCTTCTTCAGTATCCGTTTCCTTGTTTTCAGAATAATGACGCGAGAGGGGAATTTTGAAATATGACAATTTGGCAAGAGGAGTCCTCTCTTTACTCAGGTTTAAGATGTAAGTCCATTTAATAGACTTCACTTTGAATGGCTCTTCTAAGAATAACTTACTGGTTCATGAATTCCTGCTGTTTTAGCTGTCAGGATTTTTCAAGCAGAAACACCAGGAATTTATGTACCTGAAACTAAATCAAATGAATGCTTTAATGACATGCATTTTATAGGCTATTTTTTAATGCAACATTCTGTATTCATGAGCCAAACCAACTTTTGAATTGAATTTTGTTGCCAACGATTGCGTTGAACAAGAATCCAGTTTTAAAAGGAATTCCTAATTTATATACGGATTCTGTTACATTGTGGAGGAGAATTGCTGTTGGTTTCCATGGTAGCAGTGATAAAGTGTTACAGTGAATCTCATAAATTTTATTTTATTTTTCTGAAAGGTCATTTTAAATTGCTTCCACATCCGAACTGTTAAGAATGTCTTTTTTAAAAAAAATTTATAGTTTTATTTATTGAATCACTGTGAGAGCAGTTAGAAAGCTTTCAGGTTTAAGTCTCTCTTATACAATGAAACACCCATACCTTCACCAGTGTCCATTCTCCACCACCAAAAACCCCAGTATACCCCCATCCCTCATCCTCCCCCCACCTGTGGGGCAGATAATTTCCACATTACTCTCTCTCTACTTTGATTACATTCAACATTTTAATGCCAGACCCACCATTATTATTTGGGATTTTACCCCAACACTCAGATTTGCTCAGGTCGGCCATGTTGGCTGCGTGCAAGGCAAACGCCCTACCGCGGCAGAGCCTGGCAAGCTCCCCGTGATGTATTCGATATGCCAGACACAGTAACAACAAAGTCTCCAATGGAGATGTTACTGGGCCCGCTCGAGCAAATCGATGAACAACGGGAGGGCCTTTACCTTTACCTTTTACTCAGATTTGCTGAAAAGGCAACGGTAGACAAGTTGCTTTCTATTGCTGGTTATGAATAACACATGATGTCACGTGGCTGCAGTAGTGGCTTCGTGATTTTGAAATTCTGAAATTTTAACAACTAAATCTGGAGGGATTTCTACCAAAACCTGCTGGATTCCGAGATTTGTTCATGAGTCTCTTGGATTAAGCATCTTAATCAGGAGCCAGAAAGGCCGTTAGTGGGCGACGACTCGGGGTCTCATTGGGACAGGGAGGAAAGGGCCAGCTCCACCCCATCCCGTGAGGCCGCCCTGTGTGTCTCATCACTGAGGGCCCAATCCTGACTGTCCAATGGCCTCTAGAGGATGGTGGCCACCGAGCCGCCTGGGGGGAGCGGGCAGAGGGACAGCACTCTTTCCCCCCTGGAATGGCCCGGCGACAGTAACCTACTTGCACGGTCTGGATGCATTTCTGCCAAAAGCCGCTGGGTTTCGAGATTTGTTTCTGAGTCTCTGGGATCATGGCCATTAAGCAGCTTGATCAAGAGCCAGAGAGGCCTTTCATGGGTGGCGACTTGGGGTCTCGTTGGGATGGGGAGGAAAGGGCCAGCTCCACCCCCATCCCGTGAGACCCTGCGTGTCTTGTCACTGAGGGCCCAAACCTGACTGTCCAGTGGACTCTGGAGGATGGCAGCCACTGGGCCACCAGGAGGAGCAGGCCAAGGCATGAAACCTATTCCCACCTGGGGTGAACTCAGTGCCAGTAACCTACTATGGGGAGTGGACGCATTTCCTCAAATTATATAGCTGAGCCGGAGGTGGTTTGTGGCTGTGTCTCCCACATACCTAACTTTTGGCCGTTTACTTTCTTGGTAAACTTTACCTCAAGTTTTTGGGGTCTGGCCAAAGGCACAACAGCAATTTTGGGATATCTGGAATTCTGAACGTGGCATCAGGCTGCTGATGCACTCATCTCACAGGTACAGATTGACCTGCTGGCGGCACCATATCCCCCCAAGAATGTCTTGATATTTTAAAAATTAATACAACGAATACACTTATCATTAAAAGTAAAATAAAAGTATTCAGATTAGTCAAGCATTTGTTTTGTTTATCAGTTACAATTTTATTTTGATTTAGAGAAATTTGTTTTTCTGGATATCTAAGTAACCTCAACTCCATGGTCAATATTTGGAGCATCTCTAAGAAGAGTAATTTTACTCACAGGTTGAAATTGAGTGATCTTTTGGAAATGTTCCATTATGACCTAAAACTGCACACCAACTTTATTAGCTTAATATTATCTAAAGTATATATTTGTGCCTTTCTCCACCACTCCTCAAATAGAAGAAAACAAAATACAAAAGAAGATCTTTTGTATTAACATTTAAAGGCTGCATGATCATAACTTAATGACTTCTGTATCATGTGGTATATTATGTCCTGCAGGAGAAATTTGGACAACTGCTCTGATAACCAACTTCTCTGTATCTTTTGAACGCTTCTGCTTATGTTTCTTTATTTTTCCTCCTAAAAATGTGCCCCATCTTCTCTTAAACCTTTCCTGCATGTTAATCCTTTATACCAATACTTCAACGAGTTCCTTCTGCTTTTTATTTAATTCTTACCATACATGTTTTGTCATATGCTACAATGGGGGGAGTTTGTGGTGGTGGTAGTACGAGATACTGTAAGGAGACCTAATGACCTGCACAACTCAAGAGAGAGACAATAAAGTGACCAATGAGTGGTTTCTTTCAAATTCAAGAGTGAATGTGAGAGGTTCACAAAAATTGAACTGTAGCGGAAAGAATGACCAAAGTCATGTTAAAAGATCAGACAGGGGCAATACTATGAAGAACTGAGATGAATTTTTACTTGGATTTGGGGAAAGAAAATGTTGAGGAAATCCCCAAGTCTGCTGCATAGTGTCTCTTTTATATTACTATAAAATAATGAAAGGAAATAATCACTCATCTCTCACCTACTGGGTCTTATGAGCCATAGAAAATAATATAAAGACTTATACAAATAGAAATTATACAAGATAATAGCAGATAAAGTTCTAGATGGTAGAATATGTTGTCCAAGTTAATTAAGGCCTTATTTAATTTCTCCTAGAAATTCAGAAAGATCAAAAATTAGAATAATGAATCACAATCAATTACTAAATAATTTGAAGAAAGCTGCTGAAAAACTTAAGATGGCAAATATAGTTCTGATTTTTGAAAAATAGAAGAAATAGATTCGCAAACTATACTTGAGAAATTTTGATGTTGGCGTTCAGTGAGATCAAAGAGTATCAAAGAGCATTATCACAAAATACTGCTCTGTGAGTTACTCAGAGAGAAAATAAACACTGCAGATTATGATAAATAGGGCATAGAAAACCTAGTTTTCTTCTTTTATAGAAAAATTGGAAAAAGACATGTAGGTGACGTTGTCCATATGTTTACATAACATGGACATGCGTTTCTATGGTGTTTCTATGGAAAAAATACTGAATGAAATGTATTGTCTGAAGATGATGATAAAAGACTCTGGAAAGATCATTTGACACTATCTACTTCAGTAATTTCTTCCATGATTGGAGTAAAGAGATTTAACTTATTTTCAGATAATACAATATTGCAAGGAATGATAAATATATTGGGTCATCCAAAAAGATCTAGTAAAAATACCTGAATCCAGGATGAATCTGAGCAAGAATAAACTTGAATACCCACAACTTCTCAAATACTAAGTATATAAGTATACTTGTATGCTTAGTATAAGTGTAAGTATACTTAAAAGATATAGAATCCGGTCACTTAGTGGTAATGTATTTGCCACAGGATTAGAGTTTTAGAGGTACTATTACTAGGAGTTAAGTTTGGGAAGAAGGCACCAAGAGAGCATAGCTTTAAGGCAATCAGAAATCAGAAAGAAAATGTTTCTAATTTCATCTTGTTCTGCTCTGGCCATGTAACAGTGTTCAATCTAGATCCTACTACATAAGGAAATGTAGATGAACATATATAGGTTAATGTGACTAGAATGATGAATAGATTTGAAAATAGACGTTTAGGAGAAGAATTTAAAAATCCAGATTGTTCAGAAAGAGACTTATGTTCTAGGAAAGATGGTAACAGCAAAAATTAAATATCAGAAGAGTTATGAGGAGGCCAAATTGAATGTAATAATAAAGATCAAGTTCCCAGAATGGATTATCTGAGTAGTGTAATTCTACCTGTTCGATCCTCTAGTGATTCCTCTGCCTCCACAGAAGTTGAACTTCTCCAAATTAAGGTATCAAAGAAAAAGAACAGAATTCTACATGGGGGAAGGAAGGGTTGTATATGATAGAAAATTTACACAGATGCTAGAATAATTACTTCTTTTACCTAAGGTTTTTAATTGTCAACTTACTACTACTTTGGGAATCATAATCTAGTCCTTCTAAATCTAGTTCTTCCAATAACTGGAAGTACTTAATGGTAAAGTCACTTAACTGTTGCAGACTATTGTTTCCTTGTGAGATCATAATGCAAGACCTAACTAGAAATTGATAAAATGTCTTTGACTCTAGGTAATAGAATTTATTTTTATTTTTTTGGCTTTTTGTGTCACACCTGGAGATGCTCAGGGGTTACTCCTGGCTTTGCAGTCAGGAATTACTCCTGGTGGTGTTCAGGGGACCATATGGGATGCTGGGAATTGAACCCGGGTAGGCCGCATGCAAGGCAAATGCCCTACCCGCTGTCCTATTGCTCCAGCCGCTAGGTAATAGAATTTAAATAACTGTTCTGAAACTAATAATTTTCTTTTTGCTACTGCCATCTCATCTTTCCTTCCTTGAGCATTATTCAGGAAGTACACGGACAATATTGTTTTATAGAAAGAAATAGTTTCTATTACTTTCCAGGAGCTGGAGTGATAGCACAGTGGTAGGGCGTTTGCCTTGCACTCAGCCAACCCGGTTGGCCCAGGTTCAATTCCTCCGCCCCTCTTGGAGAGCCCGGCAAGCTACTGAGAGTATCTTGCCTGCACGGCAAACCCTGAGAAGCTCCCTGTGCTTCAGTATGCCAAACACAGCAACAAGAAGTCTCACAATTGAGATGTTACTGGGCCTGCTCGAGCAAATCGATGAACAATGGGAGGACAGTGACAGTGACAGAAAGAAATAGTTACAATTCTAAGAATTTCCAATAGAATTAGAAGCTGTTTAGTTAGTTTCCTCTAGAGGAAATCTGGAACCTGAAGCTCCAATGTGACAATGACACTATGACATGTTTTAAGGTAGAGCAGAGATCTCAACTGGAGATAAAATTTAGAGGTTATAGTTGAAATGGGCATGATTACCAACCTTATCTGTCTACACAAAGATTCAGCTACACTAATGGACTTCCTTTTGTGACTTTTCTCTGTTCCATGAGGACATCTACACCTAAGTTCATGAACAGTGCAGAATTGTTGATGGCATTTTAGACCAAACGAATTTTTTCAGTATCAACAAAAGATAATATTATTATTATAACTGAATTTAAGCATGTTTTATTTTTCTAGAATCATTCTCTTTTGTGTTATTCTTTTGAAATATTCAAACAAAGTCTGATTATACTGTAAGTGGGGCCTTATATAATTACCTTGATAAATTTTAAATTGTGTCATAATCATCTTGGCTAGTGTAGAAACTTGATATCTCTATTATCACAAGGACTGGACTTAGAGAACTAATACAAGTAGTCATATTTATAGGAGACTGACAATTTTCAATGTCTTTAAATAGAAGATAAGTCATTGTACTAATAGGACTCTACCGTACCCTATGTAAGGTAATATCTCAAATACTTTAGCGTGAATAACCTGGGAAGTTAATGTAAGTATCATAACTCCATACTGATTTTAATAACATCAGAAAATAACCCATATGACTTAAGGTGGAGATATGCAATTTATCCCTGACTCTTAATTGAGACTATGTAGAGGCTATATTTCCCCAGCCTGGTTTTCTTTCTTGGAGGATGCTAAAAGCATCTTGACACTTAGTTTCATGCTATCATTTCTTATGCATATCTTATATGTTAATATTTTATATCCTCTGATACTAGCTATATCAGCAAAGCCTGGCAAGCTACCCATGACGTATTTGACATGCCAAAAACAGTAACTACAAGTCTCACAATGGAGACGTTACTGGTGTCTGCTCGAGAAAATCGATGAACAACAGGACAGTGCTACAGTACTGATATCTATATATTTCTCTCACTACTATCAATAATCTTGCTAAGATTATGTATTTCACCCTACTACCCTCCAGAGCAGTCTATTATCCTGGAATTACATGTTTTAAATCATGTGTCATTCTTATCTATTTAAATTCTTGTTAATGCCTATCTTATTGATTTATATTTTTTGTCCATATCTTCCAAGTGAAAATATGCATCTAGTACATCTGGATTTACAATGTCATGTTTCAAATGATTTTGAGTAAAAAATGGAACTATGTATTTTCTTATTGAGTTGTTTGAACTCAATCCAATTTAACTCTATTAAGTGGTTCACACTCAGTTTAATTAGATAAATTATGAAATGGAAAAATAAAATTTTTCATTTTGATTTTAACTTAATTACATTGAGAAAAATAACAAAATTTATCAACTTATACTCATTTTTAATAAAAATAGAAAGCTCTTTAAAACACCTTAAGATTTTCTGATAAAAACTCTATGAATAACTACTTACAGCTTTTTAAGTTCTGCATACTTGATGAAAACTTTATCTGGAAGACTGTGAATTTTGTTTTTCTTAAGAGACCTGAAATAACATATAAAATACATTTTACTATAGATTTTATGATCAACCAAACTCTTTCCTAGAAGATAAATACTTTAGAGAGAATATTTGATGATGATTTATATAAATATGCATATGAAAATAAGTGTAGAACTAAAAGCTTTCTCATATGAGAATGAAAGTTGATAGAATGAAATTAAAATAGCTTGTAAATACCTTAAAAATGTAGCCAGCTTGTATAATAGATTAGAATATTGATGACGTTCACTGATTTAATATTAAAAAGTATTTCTGGATAATTTAACAAAATACAGCAAAGAGATAAAGTAACAAAAATCTTAAATAATTCATACATATCCCAATTATATCAAGACTATACATTTTTGAGACTTAAAATAGTTATGAAAATTACAGAAAAACTTTCATAATTATGGCACAGGGAGTTTCATGACCATTTATACTTTGGTAGCCTGAGAAAAATCTTAATACTGAAAGTGAGGCAGGGTAACTGAGTGTTACTCCTTTTTCATTTTAATTTTTAAAGATACAGTACAGGCAAATTTGTATGAAGATATAAATCAGAAAGTAAATGGAGATAACACTGCCAGAGCACAGTCATTTGTGAGCTAAAGGATAATGTGGTTAATATCAGGTTAGAAGTAAGTCTTTTTTTTTTCAGTTTTATTAGTGAAACACCATGAGGTACAGTTGTAGACTTACAAATTTTTGTGCTTGGGTTTCAGTTATAAAATAATTGAGTACCCATCCCTCCACCAGTGCCCATTCCCCACCTCCAGTGCTCCCAGCATCCCTCCCAACCCCCACCCCCCAATCCCCCCCACCCCTGTGGCCGGGCATTCCCTTTTGTTCTCTCTCCCCTTTTGGGTGCTGTGGTTTGCAAAAGAGGCATTGAAGTCTTTTACTGAGTATAAGCATGCAGAATTCTCTGATGGCTGTTGGTTTCAAAGAAAGTTTATATTATTTTTTAATAGAAAGGTAGCACAAAACAAAATAGATTAGATTAGATTAGATTAGATTAGATTGCATGGTTTTCATATATGAGTTTGATCCTCATAATATCCTCATAATTTGAATTCTACTCACAGTAATGTCACATTCCTGGAAATCTTTGGCACAGACATTAAGCCAGCATTGACACATTCCAGTTCAGTCTCTTTGCAGTCACAGCATTGTGGATACTGACTTAGAACTAGGAGGAAAAAAAGAATAATGATTTACTAGAAAAAATCATTTTTAAAAGTATGACTTTATATATAATTGTTAGAGACATTATTGTCTTTTCATTGAAAGTAAAATTTTTTTTCTTATCAGATAGACTAATACAGGCCCATAATAAAAGCAAAAGAATTCTTTCCAGTTGAATTTAGAGTAATGCGGTATTCTTCTCAGTTCTAGATTCCAGTGGTTTTTCAGAAACACTTTAAAATAATAGAAACCACATACATATTCAAATAGCATAAAATAATACAGTGAGAACACTAAGTTCTCTTCAATGAAAAATATTAGTATGATTGAGTAAATCTCTAAGAGGTATAGTTGGGTAAATTCAATTTAATTGAGTCACACAAAGAGATTGCTCAATAAGTATTTGTTGGTTAAAATTAAATCCCATTAGTTTACCTTTTCAGACTTCTCAGAACTATGGAAAAAGTTAAATATCAATCCAGTCATACAGACCATTAAACCTTTTTAAATTAACCAATTTAATGTCATCTTACATTGGTCTTTGTTTTTCATAACTATGATGTGGAAGATAAAATATATGGAGAACTGTAAAACTGAGAAAACTAAAGATCAATCTTTCTGAAGCATAAAGAAGAAAGGGCTAGAGATTTTGTTCTGAGAGAACTTGCTTTTAAAAAAGTATAACTTTTTTTTTAATAATGTAGGAGTACTTAAAAAAGAATAACTTTTAAGGTAATGGTATCGAAGTTTATGGTAAAACCAGGCCAAGTTTGTTCATAGGCCAATTATTCTGTGTGTGTGTGTGTGTATGTGTGTGTGTGTGTGTGTGTGTGTGTGTATTGGGGCGACTGGTCTTTATGAAACATTTATTTTGTTTCTGTTCATCTTCATATTTTTGGACGGCACTAAGAAATGAGAATTAAATTTTTATATGCATCATTATATATTTAAATCTAAATAGACGGTCTTCATAAGCACTTGCTCTCTTTTAGAGAAAATTTATCCAGATTTTATTTTCCAAATCAATTTCACTGAATTTTAGTAAATTCAATAAATCCAATAAGCTTATTATTGAGAACATACTCAGTCCAAAAAATGTACTCAAGTATATAAAGTTTTGAAGAGTATTTGTGTTGTGTTGTTGATAGATCTGTACTAATTAGATCAACTTCTAAAGCTAACTTCAGAAGGTTTGTTTCAATGTTCATTGGCATTGAGAACAGTGGTTATGTTGAACATCTCATTTACCATTACAGGAATTCAATAGAGCCCAAACTGGGTCTGTTGCCTAAACCAGAAATGTGAATATAAACCCTCACTCATAAGTCAATTATACCCCCCAGCTCTATAGACTTTTTCAGAAATACTTCTTGCCTCTCTACCTCACTCTTCCCAAAGGTATTTTCTGGGCTCAAATGATTTGTCTGAAAAACAATGAAAACCAGTCTTTCACCATTCTTTCTCCTTAATCTTAGCAGTGTTAACATTTGGGTGGCTCATTCTCTGTCATGAGGAAAATATCATGTGTTGCAGGATATTCAACAGCCCTCTTGACCTCTTTCCACTAATTGCAGTAGCAACATACCCCTTCCAGATAGACCAGTCAAAAACGTCTCTAGACACTGCCTTGCATCCTTGGAACAAAGTTGTTTTGGATTTAAGGCCAGTGTACTCTTTCATTTACTGTATTTTGATAGAAGAATCACTTTCACATTTACTTTTACCAGATAATTCTTTCTGTTCACAACTTCAGTGACTGTCTGTAGTGCACAGCAGAAA